>NW_011495051.1:9368714-9369891 GCF_000754665.1 Bison bison bison | reverse complement strand
CTTTCAAATAGTATCCAGAAGAATGTAAAGAGCATGGAATTTTAAAAATATATATTTTTATTCATTTATTTGTCTGCCTCAAGTCTTAGTCGTGACATGCAGGATCCTTCGTCCTTTCTACTCCCCTCTGGTACATGGGATCTTAACCACCATGTATTAAACCCACATTCCCTGCATTGAAAGGCAGATTCTCAACCACTGGACCACTAGGGAAGTCCCTAGCCTTGGGTTTTGATACTCACCAACATTGCAGAAGGACGTGGCAACCACTCTAGCATTTTTTTCTGGAGAAGTCCATGGATAGAGGAGCCTGGCTGGCTATAGTCTATGGGGTCACAAAAAGTCAGACACAAATGAACAACTAGGCACAGCACTCACCATCAACCATCTTAAAAGAGTATAAAAAGAGCTGTTTCTAATGGTCAGGTTTTTTTTTCCCCCTGCTTCATTGAGATGTAATGGACATATATTTTGTAAATTTAAGGTGAACCATGTTGATTTGATAAGAACGGTGTTTTTGATGTTATATCTGGTTACAACACTTGAGATCATGTTCATCAGTGAACTTCATTTTTCTTCTAATTCAGTGACTCTGTTACTTTATAAGGAATGGAAATACACATATTTCTTCTCTGAAATCTTCCCTCTGCCTAAGAATCTGTGTGCACAGGGCTGTAAAGGCAGTGGGAGGGAAAGCTTGAGATATAATCTTGGTGGTGCAAAGGGGAAGGAGAGAGAAGAGGAGGAGTGAGGAAGGAAGGCAGAAGGATGGGGACCAGGGTGTGACCTGACACCCCTGACCTGGTTTAAGAAAGCATGAGCCCCTGCCTAGAAAAAGCTCCTGGGGTTCAGCATGAAGATCCACAGTGAGGACCCTGGAAATTCAGTGGGTGCTGAGTCTTCAAGTGCAGATCATTTGGGAGTAAGCTTGCTTTCTGCTCTCCTCACCATGCCCACCCACCTCCAACCCACCACCCTTGCTCCCAGAAGAGGACAGGGGTTTGCTGTTTGCAGCTGGAGAATTTTCTGGTATTGGAAGAGAACCCCTGTTTTTTTGCATTCCTGACATCAGCCCGAGCTCTGTTGGAATAGCTGTGTGGACCACCTTCCCCTGCCCTTAAGCTATTGAACCCCAAATAACTAAAGATGCAGACAAACCGGAGATAAGGTGGTGGGC
>NW_011495051.1:9366142-9366666 GCF_000754665.1 Bison bison bison | reverse complement strand
AACCTCATTCCATAGTTCATCAGGCACTCTATCTATCAGATCTAGGCCCTTAAATCTATTTGTCACTTCTACTGTATAATCATAAGGGATATGATTTAGGTCATGCCTGAATGGTCTACTGGTTTTCCCTACTTTCTTCAATTTAAGTCTGAATTTGGTAATAAGGAGTTCATGATCTGAGCCACATTCAGCTCCTGGTCTTGTTTTTATTGACTGTATAGAGCTTCTCCATCTTTGGCTGCAAAGAATATAATCAATCTGTTTTTGGTGTTGACCATCTGGTGATGTCCATGTGCAGAGTCTTCTCTTGTGTTGTTGGCAGAGGGTGTTTGCTATGACCAGTGCATTTTCTTGGCAAAACTCTATTAGTCTTTGTCCTGCTTCATTCCATATTCCAAGGTCAAATTTGCCTGTTACTCCAGCTGTTTCTTGACCTGTTACTTTTGCATTCCAGTCCCCTATAATGAAAAGGACATCTTTTTTGAGGTATTAGTTCTAAAAGATCTTGTATGTCTTCATAGAAC
>NW_011495051.1:9363717-9366042 GCF_000754665.1 Bison bison bison | reverse complement strand
TTCATGCATTGGAGAAGGAAATGGCAACCCACTCCAGTGTTCTTGCCTGGAGAATCCCAGGGACTGGGGAGCCTGGTGGGCTGCCATCTATGGGGTTGCGCAGAGTTGGACTCGACTGAAGTGACTTAGCAGCAGTAGTAGCAATGTATATGTATACATAGTTGCCAGCATGAGAAAGGTTGAAGTTTGCTATCAGAACTTTCTGGAATTTTTTAAAAAATATTTTTGATCCATGTATAGAGTCTGGTGCCTTCTGGACTCAGAGAGTGGAGGGAGTGAGGGGCACCCCCAAGGGACAGCTGGGGGCTCTATTGGACATTTTATGTTGGTCAGCATTTCAGAGTGAGATTGGAGATCTATAAGCAAAATGGTGCCTACCAGCTCTCCTGTAGAGTTTAACAGGAGCACTGGGGTCACCATGGGGAGACAAGGCAAAAGTAGGAGCTGGAGAAGGAAGTTTAAAACAGTCATGTCACTTAACTGAGTTTGAGATGTTTCCTTATGTCTAAGGGTGTTAATAGTTATCTCAATGTTTCAGCCGATGATTAAGTCAGGTACTAATTTTGTCTTTTGAAAGAAATATAATCATCACCACTTATCTGCAGAGAATAAGTTCCAAGACCCCCAGGGGACATCTGTAACCTCACATAGTATCAAACCCTATATACACAATGGTTTTTCTATACAAACATACCTGTGAAGCAGTTTATTTTATAAAAGCACAGTAAGAGATTGGCAACTGCCTAATAATAACAGGAAAGTGAAAGTGAAGTCGCTCAGTCGTGTCCAACTCTTTGCAACCCTGTGGACTGCAGCTTACTACACTCCTCTGTTAATGGGATTTCCCAGGCAAGAATTCTGGAGTGGGTTGCCATTTCCTTCTCCAGGGATCGAACCCAGGTCTCCCAAATTGTAGGCAGACACTTTACCATCTGAGCCACCAGGGAAGGTGTAATAATAACATAGTACAATTATAACAATATATTTTATAACAGTTTTGTGAATGTAGTCTCTATGTAAAATATATTACTGTACTAATTTAGTGATTTTTTTTTCACCCTAACTAAGCACTATGCTCTGTGGCCATACCTTTTGCAGTTTGAGGTTTGACAGCAAAAATAATCCAGATTTCTTTTCTCTGTTTCACATTCA
Source organism: Bison bison bison (assembly GCF_000754665.1). NCBI lineage: Eukaryota > Metazoa > Chordata > Mammalia > Artiodactyla > Bovidae > Bison > Bison bison. Next base: position 9,364,890 of record NW_011495051.1, on the reverse strand, counting down.
CCACAGATATTCTCAACCTCAGCATACAATTTTTTTCTTTTTATATCAAATTGAGAACTTCGATCTTTTCACTTAAAGGTAGCACTTAATGGATTCACTCTGTCATATCTAAATGGCCAGCATCACTCCACTTATGGTTTGGGGCCATTATTGAGTAAAATAAGGATGACTTGGTCACAAGCCCTGTGACATCTCAACAGTCATTGTGGTAACCGAGTTACAAATGAGTGAGATGTGCAGGCCTAAGTTCGATTCACATTCTGGGCAGGAGGAAGCAGGATGGTGTGAGATTCCAATCACACTCCTCAGAATGACATTCAATTTAAAACTTATGAGTTATATATTTCTGGAGTTTCCCACTTAATATTTTTGGTGAACAACTGAGGGTTAACTGAAACCACAGAGAGTGACACCTGAGATCAGATAGGATGACCTTGTTCTGTGGTTTCCTTTAGGTGGAAAAAACACTAGAAGGGGCCACTTGAAGCCAAAAGTGATTGTAAAGTGGCCCATTTCTTCCTGTGTGAGGAAGCACAAGCACACCACAACCCAAGAAAAAGACCGCAGGGTCCAAATCCAGAGATGAGGACAATGATGATGCTGAGGTCATCTTTGTTGGAGTGCAGCACATCAATGAGGATGCTGAAACCCTCTTTGTCAGAGTGATTTCAAGTTCAAAGCCAGTCATTTCTAACATTCTGAACAGAATGACCAGGGACTCATCTTTAAGAAGAAAGAAGGGCCATTTGCGTCAAGATTCCTCCTGCACGTTGCAACCTACAAATCTCAGGATCCCAGCATCAGAGCCAGCGGCCATATCACCAGCTTCTCAGTCTGAATGTGGAAGAAGAGACAGTCCTATTGTTTTTGAGCCTTCATCTAAACCTGATTATAAAACACGCTCTCTGGAAGCTGTGCTTCAAGTTCAGAACTGCTGTCTCTGTGGCCTCATTGTCTATCTGGAGCTGGTCTCTATTAGGAGGCAAGGATGAAAGTCCTCTTAATTCAAAGCAATGTCCCACTTCAGATGTAAAATGTCACAGTGGGAATCCCAAAAGACCCAAACTCAGCGATGGAATCCCGGGGAGACCTGCCTCCACCATGGCCCCTCCTGGTATCTCTCCTACAAAGGACACAATTATGACCTTGGAAGATCTCCCAACCTCACCGAGC
>NW_011495051.1:9362747-9363329 GCF_000754665.1 Bison bison bison | reverse complement strand
TTCCATAAGCCTCTTATCCTTATCCATCAGAGGGCAGACAGAATGAAAACCACAATCACAAAAAACTAAACAAATGGATCATATGAATCACAGTCTTGTCTACCTCAATGAAACTATGAGACATGCCATGTAGAGCCATGCAGGATGGACTTGACACGGTGGACGATTCTGGCAAAACGTGGTCCTTTGGAGAAGGGAATGGAAAACCACTTCAGTATTCATTCTTTGAAAACCCCATGAACAATATGATTAACCAAAAAGATAGGACACTGAAAGATGAACATTCCAGGTTCATCAGTGCCCTATATGCATCTGGAAATCAGTGAAGAAGTGACTTCAGAAAAAAGGAAGAGTTGGAGCCAAAGGAAAAACAACACCCAATTGTGGATATGACTGGTGATAAAAGTAAAGTTTGATGCTGTAAAGAATGATATTTCATAGGTACCTAGAATGTTAGGTTCATGAATGAAGGTAAATTGGAAGTGGTAAAACAGGAAATGACAAGTGTGACATCAAATTTTCAGGAATCAATGAATCAAAATTCACTGGAATGTACAAATATAATTCAGATGACCATTATGA
>NW_011495051.1:9362304-9362647 GCF_000754665.1 Bison bison bison | reverse complement strand
CCAAATTGATCAAATGGATCACAGCCTTGTCTACCTCAGTGAAACTATGAGACATGCCATGTAGGGCCTCCCAGGATGGATTGGACATGGTGGAGAATTCTGGCAAAATGTGGTTCATTGGAGAAGGGAAATGGAAAACCACTTCAGTATTCTTGCTTTGAAAACCCCATGAACAATATGATAAGCCAAAAAGATAGGACGCTGAAAGGTGAACGGTCCAGGTTTGTCGGTGTCCTATATGCTTCTGGAAATCACTAAAAAAGAAGAGATGGAGCCAAAGGAAAAACAACACATAATTGTGGCTATGGCTATGGATAAAAGTACAGTTTGATGCTGTAAAGAA
>NW_011495051.1:9361554-9362204 GCF_000754665.1 Bison bison bison | reverse complement strand
GGAATGATGCTAAAGCTGAAACTCCAGTACTTCAGCCACCTCATGCGAAGAGCTGACTCATTGGAAAAGACTCTGATGCTGGGAGGGATAGGGGGCAGGAGGAGAAGGGATGACAGAGGATGGGATGGCTGCCTGGCATCATTGACTCGATGGACGTGAATCTGAGTGAACTCCGGGAGTTGGTGATGGACAGGGAGGCCTGGCGTGCTGTAATTCATGGGGTCGCAAAGAGTTGGACACAACTGAGTGACTAAACTGAACTGAACTGAACATGTGGATTATGATAGACTTCAAGTAAAACCAAAGAAGAAAATTATTGGCGACTTTTAAAACCAAGGTAAAATAGAAAAACAAAGTCAAACTCTAAATATTGATTATTTTAATCATACAAAGACGATAGCCTCAAAGTACACCTCCATTAACAGTTTTAAACACTTACATATTTGAATTCATTTTGATCCTCATGTAAAATTATATTGTATATCTACTCCAAATATCTCTTTAAGTGCCTTCAGGATATCTCTTTAATTCAAGTTGCTGCTGCTGCTTCTGCTGCTAAGTCGCTTCAGTCGTGTCCAACTCTGTGTGACCTCATAGACAGCAGCCCACCAGGCTCCGCCGTCCCTGGGATTCTCCAGGCAAGAACACTG
>NW_011495051.1:9361106-9361454 GCF_000754665.1 Bison bison bison | reverse complement strand
TGCTAGAGGAGCTTAAATTTTATTTATTTATTTTTTTACACTTAAAATGCTTAATATCCAGCTGTTCTCAATTTGAAAAGAATACAAAAAATATTTCAGCAGCATATTATCTCAATTTTTTTAACATAGTTAATGGGTCACTATATTAAATCATATATATTTGCTATAATAATGGAAATTTATGGAATCCCTTGCTCAAACAGAGATTCTTTTTCTCCTGCCAGTCAGCTAGTGAATCAGATCTTTAAAAAAGCTGTCACATTTTACTAAACCCTTAAAGATGATGCTAGTGAACTAAACTTTTTATACTATTAGTTTTAAAAAATGGTGAATGGGCCCTTTTGTCCA
>NW_011495051.1:9359945-9360390 GCF_000754665.1 Bison bison bison | reverse complement strand
GCTTCTCTGTCCTTCACCATCTCCTGGAACTTGCTCAAGCTCAAGTCCATTGAGTCTGTGATGCCATCCAACCATCTGATTCTCTGTCATCCCCTTCTCCTCCTGCCTTCAATGTTCTCCAGTATTAGGGTGTATTCTAATGAGTCGGCTCTTCCCATAAGGTGGCCAAAGTATTGGAGCTTCACTTTCACCATCAGTCCTTCCAGTGAATATTCAGTGTTGATTTCCTGTAGGACTGACTGTCTTGATCTCACTGAAGTCCAAGTGACTCTCAAGAGTCTTCTCCAACACCACAGTTCAAAAGCATCAAGTGTTTGGTGTTCAGCCTTCTTTATGGTCCAATTCTCACATCCGAACACGACTAGTGGAAGAACCGTAGCCTTGACTCCACTGACCTTTGTTGGCAAAGTAATGTCTCTGCTTTTTAATATGCCATCTGGGTTTG
>NW_011495051.1:9359254-9359779 GCF_000754665.1 Bison bison bison | reverse complement strand
AAAAATACCACATATGACAATTAAAAATCCTGTCTCCCACATGCTAAAATGAAGATTGAAGAGCCCTTGTGCTGTAACTAAGACCAAGCACAGCCAAGTAAATGAATAAATATTTGAAAGAAAGAAAAAGATATGAGAATTCCCTGGTGGTTCAGTGGTTAGGACTTGATGCTTTCACTGCCAATGGCCAAGGTCCAACATCTGGCTGTGGAACTAAGATCCCACAGGTTCCGTGGCATGGCCAAACAAATACCCAGAAAGATAATTGAGGAGGAAAGAATTTCCAAAGTTTGAAAATGAAGCAATATAACTGCACCCAGGCTGAGGATAGATTAAGGATTGCCAGGAACCCAAAGTGCAAAAGTGGCACCTCTGTAATTCACTGCTGCTGCTAAGTCACTTCAGTCCTGTCCGACTTTGTGAGACCCCATAGACAGCAGCCCACCAGGCTCCCCTGTCCCTGGGATTCTCCAGGCAGGAATACTGGAGTGGGTTGCCATTCCCTTCTCCAATGCATGAAAGTGA
>NW_011495051.1:9358628-9359154 GCF_000754665.1 Bison bison bison | reverse complement strand
TCTTGAGAAATCTGTATGCAGGTCAAGAAGCAACAGTTAGAACTGGACATGGAGCAAGAGACTGGTTCCAAAGGAACCAGGAACTAGGGAAAGGAGTACGTCAAGATTGTATACTGTCACCCTGCTTATTTAACTTATATGCAGAGTACATCATGAAAAATAATGGATGGCTGAGCTGGATGAAGCACAATCTGGAATCAAGATTGCTGGGAGAAATAGCGACAACCTCAGATATGCAGATGCTGCCACCCTAATGGCAGAAAATGAAGAGCCTCTTGATGATGGAGAAAGAGGAGACTGAAAAGGCTGGCTTAAAACTCAACATTCAAAAAAATGAACATTGTGACATCTGGTCCCATCACTTCATGGCAAACAAATGGAGAAAAAGTGAAAATAACAGCAGATTTTATTTTCTTGAACTCCAAAATCACTGTGGATGGTGAATGTAAGCACAAAATTTTAAAAAGCTAGCTCCTTAGAAGAAAAACTATGACAAACATAGACAGCATTAAAAAAAAAAAAAAAA
>NW_011495051.1:9356639-9357606 GCF_000754665.1 Bison bison bison | reverse complement strand
TTTTTTTTTTTTTTTATTCACACATGTTTGTTGAATTTTATCAAAGTGTTTTTCAGCATTTATTGAAGTGATCATATGGTTTTAATCCTTAAATTTGTTGTGGTGTATCTGATGGATTGACAAACAGCTACTGGAGCGTGTTTGCATATCCAGGGCAAGCCTCAATAATGCTACTGCTGCTGCTAAGTTGCTTCAGTCATGTCTGACTCTGTGCAACCCCATAGATGGCAGCCTTCGAGGATACCCTGTTCCTGAGATTCTCCAGGCAAGAACACTGGAGTGGGTTGCCATTTCCTTCTCCAATGCATGAAAGTGAAGAGTGAAAGTGAAGTCGCTGAGTCGCGTCCGACTCTTAGTGACCTCATGGACTACAGCCCACCAAGCCCTCCATCTATGGGATTTTCCAGGCAAGAGTACTGGAGTGTGGTGTCATTGCCATCTCCAACTTAATAAAACAGTTTGACACTTTCAATGTGTTTATGGATTCTTCTTGGGAATATTTTCTTGAGGATGTTTGAATCGATGTTCATCTACATGATCTACAGATATATGGTCTATAATTGTCCTTTACTGTGTTGTCTTTGGCTTTACTATCAGGCTGATACTGTACTCCTAGGATGAGTTTGCGGGTTTTCCTACCACTGTAGTATTTGAGTTTTGCCAAGGAAATGCACTGGTCATAACAAACACCCTCTTCCAACAACACAAGACAAGACTCTATACATGGACTTCACCAGATGGTCAACACCAAAATCAGATTGATTATATTCTTTGCAGCCAAAGGTGGAGAAGCTCTATACAGTCAGCAAAAAACAAGACCAGGAGCTGACTGTGGCTCAGATAATGAACACCTTATTGTCAAATTCAAACTTAAATTGAAGAAAGTAGGGAAAATCACTAGACCATTCAGGTATGACCTATATCAAATCCCTTATGATTATACAGTGGAAGTGACAAATACATTTAA
>NW_011495051.1:9355736-9356539 GCF_000754665.1 Bison bison bison | reverse complement strand
TCATGCAAAGATGGGCTCAATAAAGGACAGAAATTGTATGGACCTAACAGAAGCAGAAGATATTAAGAAGGATGGCAAGAATACATAGAAGAACTGTACAAAAAAGATCTTCATGAACCAGATAGTCACAATGGTATGATCACTGACCTAGAGCCAGACATCCTGGAATGTGAAGTCAAGTGGGCCTTAGAAAGCATCACTATGAACAAAGCTAGTGGAGGTGATAAAATTCCAGTTGAGCTATTCCAGATACTGAAAGATGATGCTGTGAAAGTGCTGCACTCAATATGCCAGCAAATCTGGAAAACTCAGCAGTGGCCACAGGACTGGAAAAGGTCAGTTTTCATTCCAATCCCAAAGAAAGGCAATACCAAAGAATACTCAAAGTACTGCACAATTGCACTCATCTCACATTCTAGTAAAGTAATACTCAAAATTCTTCAAGCCAGGCTTCAGCAATACGTGAATCCTTAACTTCCTGATTTTCAAGTTGGTTTTAGAAAAGGCAGAGGAACCAGAGATCAAACTGACAACATCCGCTGGATCATGGAAAAAGCAAGAGAGTTCCATAAAAAAACATCTATTTCTGCTTTATTGACTATGCCAAAGCCTTTGACTGTGTGGATCACAATAAACTGTGGCAAACCTGAAAGAGATGGGAATACCAGACCACCTGATCTGCCTCTTGAGAAATTTGTATTCAGGTCAGGAAGCAACACGTAGAACTGGACATGGAACAGCATTTTGGTTCCAAATAGGAAAAGGAGTACGTCAAGGCTGTATATTGTTTATTTAACTTATAT
>NW_011495051.1:9353793-9354590 GCF_000754665.1 Bison bison bison | reverse complement strand
GGATTCTCCAGGCAAGAATACTGGAGTGGGTTTCCATTTCCTTCTCCAATGCATGAAAGTGAAAAGTGAAAGTGAAATCGCTCAGTCGAGCCCAACTCTTAATGACCCCATGGACTGCAGCCTACCAGGCTCCTCCATCCATGGCATTTTCCAGGAAAGAATCCTGGAGTGGGTTGCCGTTGCCTTCTCTGTTCATCTCACTACAGGCTGTGCAAAAACAGGGGCAGGCTGCCCTGCATTGATCGAAATGGAATTCCAAAAGGAGGGGCTTCAAGATCCAGGTGTATTGTCAAGTTCCCTAAGCAAGGAGCAGGTCACCCCTGAGGGCTGTGAGTGCTGGACACCATCACTGAACTCCCCTGGTAGACTCGGGGACCGTTCTCAGTCCTGTGCCCTGGCGACTGTGCAATCTATTTTTTTCTTTTTTCCCCTTTGGTGAGCTGCGCAATCTTGACAGACCCAAGACCCTTGAGATTCAGGTTCAGCCTGACCACGCCCCCAGCGGTTGCCTTCAGAGGAGACACCGCGCGCATGCGCCCAACTCTGCCTGGCGGCCAATCAGATTGCAGACGCCGACACCTGGCAGCCAATCATTGGTGGCAGCGGGCACACCAGGCAGTTGAGGCTGCGCTCCAGGGCCGTGGGCTACCGCCTAGGGGCAGGTGAGGTGCCGGCAGTTCTGGCACCGTCGCCAACGGGACCGGTAAGGACTGGGGACTGGTGCAGCCAAAGCGGTGCCGGAGGGCGGAGGGGAGGGTTTCTAGGGTCCCCACTCGAGCGGGGCCAGGCTTGGCGGG
>NW_011495051.1:9351293-9352287 GCF_000754665.1 Bison bison bison | reverse complement strand
AGGTCTTGGAAATACTGAGAATTTCATATTTAATGTAGGAAAATGGACACCCAGATTTTCTAATGAAATGTTTACAGAATTTCAGAACATCATGAAGTAAAAACTGCATGCAGAAATTCATAAGTGAACTCCATGCAGAAATTCATAAGTGAACTCCATATTACACAGAGGTAAAAATGGCATCCAGATTTCCATATTTGAAATATGTAGAACTTATATTTCATGAGGGAACATCACAACCTAGAAATACAAATGTTACTATAGTGTTTTACCCATCTCATAGAAATATTGGTACCAGATTTTCAAATGTCAATATAGGGTTTTTCATATATCATGTAGGGATATCTTCACCCAGCCTTTCAAAGTTTAATATCAGATCAGATCAGTCACTCAGTCATGTCCAACTCTTTGCGACCCCATGAATCGCAGCACGCCAGGCCTCCCGGTCCATCACGAACTCCCGGAGTTCATATATAGAATACTAAAATTAAGTAGGGAACTCTGTGGCCACATTTTCTGACAGGAAATATAGATGAATGTATATTTGCCTGTTAGGCCCAGATCTCAATTTCTGAATCATGGAAAATTCCATAATCTATGTATGAATATCTGACACAAATTTTCTTCTGTGAATAACTCAGATTTCATATTCCATATGAGAAACTTGTCCCCAGTGTTTCAAATGCAAAATATACAGTATCCCATATTTCATGGCAGAAGATTTTCCTTCAAAATCTCTTTGTGGAAATAAATATAATTTCATAGCTCAAGCGATTTTCCTCTATAATCCAGAAAAGATCAAACTTACTGTAGGAAAATTGATGCCTGTTTTGCAAATGTTAAACACACAGTATTCCATATTTCTTGAAGAAATGTCAGCCCAGAAATTTTCAAATAAGAAATACAAAAAAATCCCACTACTCACGTTGAAAATCAGTGACTGTCCTTTGATATGTGAAATAGAGATTGTCATGTTCTATGCATATATATCTGC
>NW_011495051.1:9350832-9351193 GCF_000754665.1 Bison bison bison | reverse complement strand
TCGTGCATCGAACCTGAACTGGCATCTCGTTTCATACATGATATTTTACATGTTTCAATGTCATTCTCCCCAATCTTTCCACCCTCTCCCTCTCCCTGATGTATAGAACAGTCTTATGGACTCTATGGGAGGATATGGCTTAATGAATTTCTATTTCTGTTCTTAGATTTTAAAGAGAATTGTTTCATTGGATAGTTTACAACATCTGTTGAGACATTTACTTTTCTTTCTTTCTCCCTTCCTTTCCTTTTCTTCCTTTCTTCCCTTGACTCTCTTCCTTTTTCTTTCCTTCACTTTCTTTCCCCAGGTTTTGGCTTGACTGGACCTTTCCTGAAACAAAAGTAATTCCACTCAGATTGCA
>NW_011495051.1:9349521-9350108 GCF_000754665.1 Bison bison bison | reverse complement strand
CCATACATCAACATGCATCCACCACAGGTGTACATGTGTTCCACATCCTGAACCCCGCTCCCACCTCCCACCCCATACCATCCCTCTGGGTCATCCCAGTGCATCAGCCCCAAGCCTCCTGTATCCTACATTCAACCTGGACTGGCGATTCATTTCTAATATGATATTATACATGTTTTAATGCCATTCACCCAAATCATTCCCCCCTCCCTCTCCCACAGAGTCCAAAAGACTGCTCTATACATGTGTCTCTTTTGCTGTCTCACATACAGTGTTGTCATTAATATCTTTCTAAATTCCATATATATGCGTTAGTATACTGTATTGGTGTTTTTCTTTCTGGCTTACTGCAGTCCGTATAATAGGCTCCAGTTTCATCCACCTCATTAGAACTGATTCAAATTTATTCTTTTTAATGGCTGAGTAGTACTCCATTGTGTATATTTACCACAGCTTTCTTATCCATTCATCTGCTGATGGTCATCTAGGTTGCTTCCATGTCCTGGCTATTAGAAACGGTGCTGTGATGAACATTGGGGTACACGTGTCTCTTTCAATTCTGGTTTCCTCGGTGTGTATGCCCAGCA
>NW_011495051.1:9347790-9348179 GCF_000754665.1 Bison bison bison | reverse complement strand
GTAGAAGTCCAGAGCTCTCTTATTTTGTACTATTGCTGGTCCTTTCAGTCCAAGCTGAACTTAAATATATTATCTTAAAAACTTGGTGTGTCTCCTGATAATCTTACTGGTGTTCATGGCAAAACACCCCACTCCAAAGCCACAACCACATGTCTTCATGAAAAGGCCTCCTCTGTCTTGGTTTTCTGCTGAGATAGCTGAGGGATAACACCCTGAAACTTGGTAGGTGTCTTATTGTGTGACTGAAATGATCTCTGAGTGACACTCCTAAACTCTTTGGAGGGCATTGGCCTGCCTAAATAATGCCATGAAGCATCCCCTTCCAGCTTTCTGAGGCTTAACAAAGAATTTTAGTCACACTCACCCTTAGACAACCTTTACTTTAAAAA
>NW_011495051.1:9346073-9347263 GCF_000754665.1 Bison bison bison | reverse complement strand
ATAATTGTTATATCTTCTTCTTGGATTGATCCTTTGATCATTATGTACTGACCATCTTTGTCTCTTTTCACATCCTTTGTTTTAAAGTCTATTTTATCTGATATAAGTATTGCTACTCCTGCTTTCTTTTGGTCCCTAGTTGCATAAAAAATCTTTTTCCAGCCCTTCACTTTCAGTCCGTATGTGTCCCCTGTTTTGAGGTGGGTCTCTTGTAGACAACATATGTAGGGGTCTTGTTTTTATATCCATTCAGCCAGTCTTTGTCTTTTGGTTGGGGCATTCAACCCATTTACATTTAAGGTAATTACTGATAAGTATGATCCCGTTGCCATTTACTTTATTGTTTTGGGTTCGAGTTTATACACTGTTGTTGTGTTTTCTGTCTAGAGAAAATCCTTTAGTATTTGTTGGAGAGCTGGTTTGGTGGTGCTGAATTCTCTCAGCTTTTGCTTGTCTGAGAAGCTTTTGATTTCTCCTTCAGAAAATTTCAAATAAGAAATACAAAAAAATCCCACTACTCACGTTGAAAATCAGTGACTGTCCTTTGATATGTGAAATAGAGATTGTCATGTTCTCTGCATATATATCTGCACTTAGAATTTTGTAACTGTAATATAAAAAATTGGATAATTCATTCAGAAAAATCTTCATATGTGATATATTAAGAATGCTGTATTTCATGTTGGAAAATCTGTCCCCAGATTTTCAAATGTGAATTATAATTTCATATTTCATGTCCTAAAATCTGCACCTAGAATTTCATATGTGAAACTGAGATTTCCTCTTTGCTGAAGCACTATCTGGTGTCAGACTTCAACACAAGGAACAGAAAATTCTGCAGTGAGTCTATAATCATATGTGAAATATTTCCCATAAGGACTTGTATACCCTGATTTTGACATTAGAAATGTAGAAAACTCCATATTACCCGTAAACATATCTTTATTAAAATTGTGTGCCTGAGTAATTGAATCTCTCATAGTTTAAGAAGTAAAATATCCACCCAGACTTCCATAAATGAAATAGAGAAATGCCCATCATTCATAAAGAATCATGTAATTTTCCTATGGGGATATAGATAATTCCATATTTCAGACTCAAAAATATCCTGACTGACATATGAAACAGACTTGCTATTTTTCAATTGTCCAGCCAGTTCCAATTCTGCCACACCGTGGACAGCAGCATCC
>NW_011495051.1:9345574-9345973 GCF_000754665.1 Bison bison bison | reverse complement strand
GCAGGTGTAGTGGACTTTCCTCTGCACACTCCCCAGGCTCTTTCCTCCTGCCTCTCCCTTCTGCCAGGCATCCTGGGTGCACCACTGTGATTCCACTTAGAACGTGTTTGCTCAGTGAGACAACGGGGATTGATTCCCTGGCTTCAGTGCTTCTGCTGGCCAGCGTTTATGTACCTTTCCCTAAGACTTTCATGTTTTCACTATCCAACTTCCATCACGTGGCTAGGTTAGTTCCCACAGATCATACTCACAAGCGTACTGGCAGGGACTTCTATGCCCACATGTGCACACATATGCATGTGTACACAGTAACATCCCTGAGAGGAAACTTGCACATATGCAGAACTACAAGCTTTCTTCTCCAGGAACATGAATTTTGGTAAGCACCCAACTTTCTTT
>NW_011495051.1:9344974-9345474 GCF_000754665.1 Bison bison bison | reverse complement strand
GGATTCTCCAGGCAAGAACACTGGAGTGGGTTGCCATTTCGTTCTCCAATGCATGAAAGTGAAAGTGAAAGGGAGGTCCCTCAATCATGTCTGACTCTTCACGACACCATGGACTACAGCCTACCAGGCTCCACTGTCCATGGGCATTGCCAGGCAAGAGTACAGGAGTGGGGTGCCATTGCCTTCTCCATCTAACTCTGTGACTTATCCTCAAAGGTTACAAAATCTTGGCATTTGCTAGTGACAGGGACCGACCTGCGGAGCAGTGGGGAGTGTTGGAAGCACTTGCCATGATCAGCTGTATGACATGCACCTGCGTCCTGCATTCTCCCATCACCTTGGACAACTTCACAGTACAGGTCACGTTGGCCTGATCCATTGCCTGTGCATTCCTTCAGTGGACCAGAAAACAAGGACATCTGGGCTCAGCTGACTTGGAGAGCCGATTTCTCGGTGCCCAGGCAATCTCAAACTCAGTGAGCGGCAGGAGGCCAGGGGAT
>NW_011495051.1:9344458-9344874 GCF_000754665.1 Bison bison bison | reverse complement strand
ATTGCCTTCTCCAAATACAGCCTTAACTGACTCCATTTCCTATTTGGAATCAGTCTGCTCTCCCATGCCTTGTTCTAATTGTTGATTTCTGACATGCAACCAAATTTCTCAAGAGATGTCATGCGGTATGATATTTTCATCTGTTGTAGAATTTCCCACAGTTTATTATGATCCATAGAGTCAAAGTCTTTGGCATAGTCAATATAGCAGAAATAGATGTTTTTCTGGAACTCTATTGCTTTTCCAGAGATTCAGTCGATGGTTGCAATTTGATAAATGGTTCCTCTGTCTTCTCAAAAACCAGATTGAACATCTGGAAGTTCATCTTTCACATACTGGTGAAGCCTGCCTTTAAGAATTTTGAGTATTACTTTAGTAGTGCATGAGATGAAGTCAATTGTGTAGTAGTTTGAGTA
>NW_011495051.1:9342338-9344358 GCF_000754665.1 Bison bison bison | reverse complement strand
TCTATGTCTGTGAGTCTGTTTCTGTTTCATAGATAAGTTCATTTGTGTCATAGTTTAGAGTCCACATGTACATGATACCATATGATATTTGTCTTTCTCTTTCTGACATCCTGAGTATTCTTTTTAATGCTAGTGTAGAGTCAAGTGTTTACTTCATTTTCAGAACATTTGTTGCTACTCTATAGAAATGTGATTGATTTTTTAAATACTTATCTGGTATTCTGCAAGCTTTTTATTCTAATGCTTGTGGTTTTTCTATATATAAAATTATGTTATCTCCAATATATTTTGACTTTTTCCTTTCCATTCTGAAAGCTGATTTTTTTTAAAAACAGCAACAATTCCTTTTTCTTACCTGATTGCTCTGGTTATAGAACTGCCAGTATAATATTGAACCAAAGTGTGGAATAGACTTCCTTGTGGTGTTCCCAATCTTAGAGGGAAAGCTTTCAGTGTTTCATTGTTAAGTATGATGTTAGCTGTGGGTCTTTTACAGGTACCTTTTGACTAAGAAAGTTCTCTTCTGTTCTTAGTTATTAAGTGTTTTATTTTAACCCCTATTATGAAACGGTGCTAGATTCAGGGAACTGTTTTTTCTGCAGGCAGATGTGTTTTTTGTCCTTTACTGTATTAAAATGGCATAATGTTGATTGACTTTCATATAATGAACCAACTTTGCATACCTCCATAAATCCCACATAGTCATGGTATATAATCTTTTTTTATGTCGTTAGATTTTGTTTGCCAGGATTTTGTTGAGGACTCTTGCATCTGTTTTCATAATGGATATCGGTTGTGTGTGTTTGTGATGTCTGTATCTGATATTGGTATTAGAGAAATACTGGCATCACTTTGCCTGCTATATGGGGAAGAGACATGTGGAGTGAAGGATGAAGCATTTTTGGATTTAAGTTTAGCCAGGATTAGAGGCAGAAATTTAGGATATATCAGTGTGGAATTGGAGTGAGATTATCAAGAGAGTTCATTCTCAATTTCTTAGGCCTGTGTAAAGTGCTTGACATTGAATTATGCTGTTTGTTAACTATGTATAAATACTTTATATTTGAATTTGCTACCTATTTTCTGTATTAACATTTATGAAATTAGTATGTGTGAATCAGTTTTAATGTGCATTTAAGATAACTTTTTTCCCAGTTTTACTACAAAACAAGATGCCCTTAAATAGCTGACGCTTTTTAAAAAGAGCTTAACCTTAAGTCTAAGAAATAAGCATGTTTGTCTTTAAGGTGCAGAAACACATTTAAAAGTTACAAATTTGCCTAAAAAGATGCAGCTGGTGTGCGGTTAACTTAGAATTCCAGCTTAATCTTCTTTGAATCTGAAGTCCATGTTTCTAAACCCTGTACAATAGTGCTTTTGTAAAAATACTCATTCTTTACATGTGATTTCACCAAATGATCAGTGTTGTTGTTGTTGTTGTTTTATTTCTTTTTAAAATAGAAATTAAAATCAACATGGGATGAAGCTATGATTCTTGAGTCATGTAGACTTGTAGTCATAGGTTTTTCAGCTGTCCTTTAGTCTCTTTGATGCTCAGTGTCTTTATCTGTAAGATAAGGGTGTTTATAATGACCCTAGAATTTTGGAGATAAACAAATAGCACATTTTCCTGTACTTAACTAATATGTAGTATATTTATACTTAGGTGGCATTTTATTTAAAAGAATCACTGGGACTTGTGGCCACACCCTCCAAGAAAAAAAAGGTATTTAAAATATGGAACCACCATGTATGTTATGTGAAGAAGAACAAGAGCCAGAACCACAGAAAAGCCAGGGAGAACCAAATGAGTAGATGATGAAGATGCTGAACTGATCTTGGTTGGAGTGGAACATGTAAATGAAGATGCTGATGTGATCTTTGTTGGGATGACCTCAAATTCAAAACCAGTCATTTCAAACATACTGAACAGAGTTACCCCAGGTTATTGTTCAAGGAGAAAAAGGTATGGTCACTTCAGGAAAGGTAATGCTCAGAAATTACAGCCTGTTAGTCATGT
>NW_011495051.1:9341451-9342238 GCF_000754665.1 Bison bison bison | reverse complement strand
GTTTCATCTTTGTTGAATCAAGAGATTCCAGCATCTCCAACCAACTCAACTTCTTCTGCCCTCTTCTCCTGCACTCAGTCTTTCCCAAATCAGAGCCAATAACATTTCATGATAAGACAGAGTGTCAATTTTCTCATTAGTCCTTTAGCCAAAGCACTGGAGATTGCGCTTCAGCATCTGTCCTTCCAATGAATATTTATGGTTAAGTTCTTTTAGGATTGACTGGGTTGATCTCCTTGCTGTCCAAAGGACTCTAAAGAGTCACCTTCAGCAAGACAGGTTCAAAGCCTCAGTTCTTTGTCACTCAGCATTTTTATAGTCAAACTCTCACATCCAGACATTGGCTCATGTCAGTTCAGTTCATCATGTCAGTCGTGTCTGACTGTTTGTGACCACATGGACCACAGGACTCCAGGCCTCCCTGTTCATCACCAATTCCTGGAGTCTACCCAAACTCATGCCCATTGAGTCTGCCATGCAATCCATTCATCTCATCTTCTGTCGTCCCCTTGTCCTGCTGCCCTCAATCTTTCCCACCATGAGGGTCTTTTTCCAGTGATGCAGCTCTTCTCACCAGGTGGCCAAAGTATTGGAGTTTCAGCTTCAACAGCATTCTTTCACTGAACACCCAGGACTTATCTCCTTATAATGGACTGGTTGGATCTCCTGCAGTCCAAAGATTCTCAAGAGTCTTCTCTAGCATCACAATTAAAAAGCATCAATACTTATGTGCTCAGCTTTCTGTATAGTCCAACTCTCACATCCATATATGATTACTGGAAAAACC
>NW_011495051.1:9340578-9341351 GCF_000754665.1 Bison bison bison | reverse complement strand
CAGCACTGCCACAGCCAGTTTGCCACTCCCTTCCAGCTGCAGTGTCACATTGAAAGTGTCCACAATTCCCAGAAGCCTTCCACCATCTGTAAAATCTGTGATTTGTCCTTTGAGACAGAGCAGGTTCTCTTACAGCACATGAAAGACAATCATAAGCCTGGTGAAATGCCCTGTGTATGCAAGGTTTGCAGTTACAGATCATCATTCTTTGCAGATGTGGATGCACATTTCAGAACACACCATGGTAACACTAAAAATTTACTTTGCCTGTTTTGTCTCAAAATTTTTAAAACTGCAACACCATACATACGTCATTATAGATGGCACTGAGAAGAGTTTTCACCAGTGTTCCAAATGCCGGCTACAGTTTTTAACTTTTAAAGAGATAAGGGATTCAAATGTATTCTTTTTAATGGCTGAGTAATACTCCATTGTGTATATGTACCACAGCTTTCTTATCCATTCATCTGCTGATGGACATCTAGGCTGCTTCCATGTCCTGGCTATTATAAACAGTGCTGCGATGAACATTGGGGTACACGTGTCTCTTTCCCTTCTGGTTTCCTCAGTGTGTATGCCCAGCAGTGGGATTGCTGGATCATAAGGCAGTTCTATTTCCAGTTTTTTAAGGAATCTCCACACTGTTCTCCATAGTGGCTGTACTAGTTTGCATTCCCACCAACAGTGTAAGAGGCCTATTATACAGAGTGAAGTAAGCCAGAAGGAAAAACACCAATACAGTATACTAACACATATATATGGAATTTAGAAAG
>NW_011495051.1:9339912-9340478 GCF_000754665.1 Bison bison bison | reverse complement strand
ATCTAGTAGAAACAGCAGTTTCTGCAGGAGATATGGATAAAAGTCCTCATGTATCAAAGCGACTTTCCACTTCTGAAACAAATAGCACAAATCCCCAAAGGCCTAAACTCAGTGATGGAACTATAGGAGAACATTCTTTAGCTTTGTTCCCTTCAGGTATATTTTATACAGTGACTACCAGCAAAGCACACCAAACAGTGTTCATACCTCATTAAGCCATGTTCAGAATGGAGAACCTTGTCCAACAGCTTTTCCAAAGGACGATGTTGATTGCAAGCCTATAAGTCCTTTAAGGGAAAATGGGCTGACAAAAATGGACTTTCCAACTATAGCAAGTCAAAACAAGATTGTTGATCCCACAGAAGGCAATCTGATTGTGTTACTTCATGACTTCTACTCTGGACAGCATATAGGAGATGGGCAGCCAGAACCGAAAACTCACACAGCCTTTAAATGGCTCAGCTGCTTGAAAGTTCTAAAAAATTTCAAGTTTATGAATCACATGAAGCACCATTTGGAACTTGAGAGGCAGAGAGGTGACAGCTGGAAATACCACACCACCTGCC
>NW_011495051.1:9339110-9339812 GCF_000754665.1 Bison bison bison | reverse complement strand
CTTATGGACACGCCCCCAGACCGGAGGGCATCTTCCGGGGTTCCTGTGCTGCTCCAGCGCCCCCACGTGGCCAGATTCTGCTCCAGGGAGGGACAGGGTTTTGCATGTGGCTGGGCTAGCCCCAGGCACCGTGATTGACCTGGCTCTGGAAATTCCAAGCACGGGTTCCTGCTCCGCAATCCGAACCGCACACTCCTGTGTCCCCTGGGACTGGCAATAACTGAGAGCTATCCCTGAGTATCCAAGGGATATGCAGGGGTGCCAAGGGGCTGGATACTTTTCTTCAAGGGACAGAGACCCTGTTGCTGTCCGGATGCTATGGGAGTAGGGGAATACCCCACGGTTTGCTACAGTTGATCTCCACTGTTCGGGGACATCAGAGCCTTAGGGTACAGAGCTCGCTCTGTGTCTTTTTATCTTTGCTTCTGGCATAGCACTGTTTTGGGCAGTCCTTCTGTGTGTGTAGCAAGCACTGGTGTATGTGTGTCTCCGTGTCTGTAAGTAGTACTGTTGCCATCTGCCACTCTCTGGACACCAGAGCTCAGAAAAGACGCTTATCCTTAGCAAGAAGGCAAGCCCTTCTCGTCCTGAGTGAGTTGCACCAGTAGCAGGTCAGACGGTTTTAGTCCACACGTTCGGAGAGTGCTTTCTCAACCTTGAAAGCCAACAGTATGCGGTCACTGCTGAAGCGCAGAAGGGGAC
>NW_011495051.1:9338620-9339010 GCF_000754665.1 Bison bison bison | reverse complement strand
CTCTGTTGTGCTGATCTAAGATAACCTGGCTCCGAAAGCCTGGTGTGGAGAAGTTGATGGAGAAGCTATGATGTGAGTTTGGACCAGACACGGGATTTAGTCAGTGGAGAGCTGTGGCTTCTTGTCCCAGTTGAGGAAGAGGCATGCATTCACTCCAGGCATGGAGCCAAGGCAGAAGGAACACTGTCTCAGAGTGTCTTTACCTAGTCCAGGGACATCTCAAGGAAGCCAACCGTTAAAATTCCTGTGTTTGGTGAGAGGCCCCTGCAAGCATCAAGCAGGCCCTGTGTACCATGACTGCAGTTGGAGAAGCAGAGATGGTTAATAGAATGAGGCTTGGTGCCTGTGGACCTTCTGCTGAGTGATCAAAAGGGGAATTTGATTCAATAC
>NW_011495051.1:9338207-9338520 GCF_000754665.1 Bison bison bison | reverse complement strand
GGGCTGCCATTTGCACTATCGAGGCCCTTTCAAAATCGTTCTGTCCTGCATGTGAGAACACATTCCAGCCTGCCCTGTCGCCCAAGCCTGTTGGACTGGAGTAGGCAGAGGATCAAGCTGAGCCAGCCATCCTGTAGTCCTGATATACGATATATGCGTTCTACAAAGAGCTTTAATATGGGCAGGACCCACCTGATTCAGTGCAAGTATCGAGATGTGGGCTCAAGAGTGTTTGTCGGGGGCTTCAACAAAGGCACGACCCAGCCTGGATCAGTGCAGGACCGAGATGTGTGCTCAGAAGTGTTTGTCAGAG
>NW_011495051.1:9337622-9338070 GCF_000754665.1 Bison bison bison | reverse complement strand
ACTCCAGTACTCCTGCCTGGGAAAATCCCATGGACGGAGGAGCCTGGAAGGCTGCAGTCCATGGGGTCGCTGAGGGGCGGACACTACTGAGCAACTTCACTTTCACTTTCCACTTTAATGCATTGGAGAAGGAAATGGCAACCCACTCAAGTGTTCTTGCCTGGAGAATCCCAGGAATGGGGGAGCCTGATGGGCTGCTGTCTATGGGGTCACACAGAGTCAGACATGACTGAAGTGACTTAGCAGTGGCCATTGCTGAGTTTTCCAAATGCACTGGAGAAGCAAGCTGTGGCTGTCTGGCTCTAGAGCAGCAAGCAGTGAAGAGAAGATATTGCACGTCTAAGGTAAGGAGCAGCAGCTGTAGCAGCAGTGAAGAGATACTCCACTTCCAAAGTATGAGAAATCCCTGTAAGATGGTAGGCACTGAGAGAGGGCATTA
Source organism: Bison bison bison (assembly GCF_000754665.1). Classification (NCBI taxonomy): domain Eukaryota; kingdom Metazoa; phylum Chordata; class Mammalia; order Artiodactyla; family Bovidae; genus Bison; species Bison bison. The sequence continues at coordinate 9,337,631 of NW_011495051.1, read as the reverse complement.
GAGAGCAGA
>NW_011495051.1:9337170-9337522 GCF_000754665.1 Bison bison bison | reverse complement strand
ACCCAGCCTGGCTCAGTTAAGGGACCAAGATGTATTCTCAGGTGTGTTTGCCAGGGGCTTGAGCAAAAGGAGGATCCATCCTGGTTCAGTGATGGAACCGAAATGTGGGCTCAGGAGGATTTGTCAGGGGTTTGAACAAGGGCAGTACTCACTCTGGTTCAATGCAGCAAATGAGATGTGGTTTCAGTAGTGTTTCCTGGGGGGGGGGAGGGTGGCGTTGAACAAGGGGAGGACACACCTTAGTTCAGGAGCAGGGAGAGAGTTGTGGGCTCAATATTGTTTTCTCGGGGCTTAACTAAGGCCAGGAACCAACCTGAGAGTCAGATGCAGGGCCAGAAGTGTTGGTCGGGGG
>NW_011495051.1:9336497-9337070 GCF_000754665.1 Bison bison bison | reverse complement strand
TAAATCCTCTAAGCTTTCACAAAATGCTGGAAAGTGTTAATCACCAAGGGGTTAGCATCCCTCTCAGAACTGAAGAGGAAGGACTACAGATGACTAAGCTGTAGTGAGTCTATTGTCTCAATTTTAGGTAATTTCCTGAGTGTAAATTCAAATACAAGTAAATTGTATTTATTTACTCAAGGCTTGATTGATTGATTTGCACTTTGAATATCTTACTAGGCCTTTGCAGTTAGTTTGCTTGGGCCAAAGCACTTGGCTGTGTTTCAGCTTAAACCACTTTTAGGTGTATAAAGTGTGTGTGTGTGTGTGTGTGTGTGTGTGTGTAAAAAAGTCAGGTAAAAACTCTATGAATAAATAAATGCGCAGACTTTTGCATTCTTATCTGCTTTATTCTACTATAGTAAAAATATGAAATGTTTTATTTATATGTTTTTTTATTGCTGCTTAGTATTATCAACACTGTTACTGCTCATTGCTCCGTTGAATGCTCCTAAGGAGTACAAGTTGTATTTATTGCCAAATAAAAAGGTTCCAGTGATATGGTCCCTGTCTACTTCCTCTCTTCCATTCTCT
>NW_011495051.1:9335416-9336397 GCF_000754665.1 Bison bison bison | reverse complement strand
CTGATCTGATCTGATCTGATCTGATACTATATTGGTGTTTTTCGTTCTTACTTACTTCAGTCTGTATAATAGGTTCCAGTTTAAACCACCTCATTAGAACAGATTCAAATGAATTGTTTTTAATGGCTGAGTTATATTCCATTGTTTATATGTAACAGAAATGTCTTATCCATTCATCTGCCAATGGACATCTAGGTTGCTTCCATGTGCTGGCTATTATAAACAGTGCTGTGATGAACATTGTGGCACACATGTTTCATTCAATTCTGGTTTCCTGATGTTTATGTCAAGCAGTGGGATTTCTAGGTCATATGGAAGTTTTGTTTCCAGTTTTTTAACTAATCTCCACACTGTTCTCCATAGTGCCTGTCCTAGTTTGCTGTCTCACCAACAGTGTTAAGAGGATTTCATTTTCTCCACACCCACTCCAGAATTTATTGTTTGTAGACTTTAGGATAGTATCCATTCTGACCTGAATGAGATGGTACCTCATTGCTAGTTTCATTATTTTACACGTGGTTTACCGGTTTTCCCAGCACCAGTAGTTAAAGAGATTGCCTTTTTTTCCCACTGTATATACTTGCCTCCCTTGTCAAAAAGAGGTTGTTCATAGGTGTGTGGCTTTATCTGGACTTTCTATTTTGTTCCATTAATCTATATTTCTGTCTTTGTGACAGTAGCAAACTGTATTGATGATTACAGCTTTGTAGTGTAGCCTGAAGTCAAGCATTGATTCCTCCAGGTTTACTCTTCTTTTTCAAATTGCTTTGGTTATTCAAAGTTTTTTGCTATTTCCATACAAATCATGAAATTAGTTGTTGTAGTTCTGTGAAAAATACCATTAGTAGCTTGATAGGGATTGCATTGAATCTATAGCTTGCTTTAGGCAATATATTCATTTTCACTATATTAATACTTCCAGTTCATGAACATGGTATATTTCTTCATCTATTTATGTCCTTTTTTATTTATTTCACCAGT
>NW_011495051.1:9334380-9335316 GCF_000754665.1 Bison bison bison | reverse complement strand
TCTTATTCTTAGTACCATCAAAGGCAATGAGGATATGGCTTAATGAATTTCTATTTCTGTTTTTAGATTTTAAAGAGAATTGTTTTATTGGATAGTTTACAACATCTGTTGAGACATTTACTTTTCTTTCTTTCTCCCTTCCTTTCCTTTTTTTTCCTTTCTTCCCCGACTCTCTTCCTCTTTCTTTCCTTCCCTTTCTTTCCCCAAGTTTTGGCTTGACTGGACCTTTCTCGAGGCAAAAGTAATTCCACTCCTGTTTGAATATTTTCCTCTCAGAATCCCATTCCATGTCTCATTTGTAATATTGGAATTAACCTCCTCTTCCCCTTACTAGATTCGTCACAGTTGTATCGATGTTTCTGATTTTCTTTTTCCAAAATGCAGCTCTTGTTTTATTATCTCAACAAGTTTTATTTTTGTTGTTTTCTATTTTTGTTTCAATTTATATACGCCTTCTACTTTCTTTAGAATTTTTTCTTTATAACCTTGTATTTTGAAAGTTTTATTTGCAAACTTTCATGGAAATATATTTGATTTGCAATGTTGTGTTTCATATGTATATCAGAGTGATTTAGTTATGCAGATACATATCTATTTTTTTTAGGTTCTTTTCCATTATAGGTTATTACATGTTACTGAGTATTTCTTTCTTTTTTTTTTTTATAGACAGTTTAGGGTTTGACCTAATTTTATTTAAATAGCAACTTTTGTCTTAACCCCAAATATTTTTATGTATACATTTTTTAATTAAAATTTCATTCTCTATGACTTTTTGGCAAGTTAATTCCAAAGAATTCACTACTTGCAGGCTGAATGTTTCAATTTAGTTTACTGAGAATTAAGTTTTCCTTTTATCGATGCACGATGCTGGATGCTTGGGGCTGGTGCACTGGAACGACCCAGAGGGAGGGTATGGGGAGGGAGGAGGGAGGAGGG
>NW_011495051.1:9333317-9334280 GCF_000754665.1 Bison bison bison | reverse complement strand
AATCTACACCAAGATACTTATATGTGACATATAGAGAATTTATGTTTCATTTAGGAATAGCATTCTTGATTTTTATATTTAAATATAGGAATTCAATATTTCAATTAGTAAATTCAACGTCTGGATATTCAATGAAATACAAGAATTTCATATTACATGGAAGAAATTTACATATCTAGAGTTCATTTATTTATAATTTTATAATTTATTTATTTATTTATGGCTTCACTGAGTCTTCATTGCTATGCATAAAGTTTCTCAAGTTGCAGAAAGTGGGGATTACTCTTTATTGCAATGAGCTAGTTTCTCATGGCAAAGCAGATGCTGAAAGGTGCCCAGTTTAGGTAGTTGTGGCAAACAGGGTTATCTACTTTGGTAACATGTGCGATCTGCTCTAACTAAGGATCAAACCCATGAACTCTTGACAGGCAAATTATTAAGCCCTGGACCACTGGAGAAACCCAGGAGGCTTCTTTCTTAAGTACATAGTTATTATTATTATTTTTTAATTTATTTATTTTAACTGGGGTCTAATTACAACATTGTTGTGAGTTTTCTATACATTGACATGAATCAGCTATGGGTTTACATGTGTTCCTGATGCTGAACATTCCTTCCATCTTCCTCTCCATCCCATCCCTCAGGGTCATCCCAGTGCAAAATCCCTGAGCACCTTGTCTCATGTATCAAACCTGAACTGCTGATTGTCTCACATATCATAATAAACATATTTCAATGCTATCCTCTCAAATCATCCAACCCATGCCTTCTTCCACAGAGTCCAAAAGACTGTTTTATACATTTGTGTCTATATTTCTGTCCCACATATAGGGTCATTGTTACCATTTTTCTAAATTCCATATATATACATCAGTAAACTGGAAAATTCTGAAAGAGATGGGAATACCAGACCACTTGATCTGCCTCTTGAGAAATTTGTATGCAGGTCAGGAAGCAACAGTT
>NW_011495051.1:9333041-9333217 GCF_000754665.1 Bison bison bison | reverse complement strand
CTGGGCATTGTGGCCTGACAGCCATTTGGGAGAGTTAAGGCTGGAATCCAGCCTGCGGCTGCGTGCTCCCCCATTCAAAGTCCCAGAATAAGTGGGCTGTAGTGGAAAGACGTGCCCTGTACCTTGAAGAAAGACAGGGGAGACTGGGGTGGGCTCCGTAGATGGATCATCCACAC
>NW_011495051.1:9332548-9332941 GCF_000754665.1 Bison bison bison | reverse complement strand
CAGACACGCTCATGGCTCTGGGCTCCTTGTGGTGTTGTGCATCTTCATTCCCCAAGCAGGGGCTGTTTCTGACCACTACTGTTTTCCTCCAGACCTGTGTATGCTGGGTAGTGGCATGTCACTGCTTACATGGTTCAGACTTGCAGTCCTTGTGACAAACCATGTCTGAAAGCAAAGGGGTTCTTGTGTGTGTGTGTGTGTGTGTGTGTACGTGTGTGTGTGTTTTGTGGTATGTGTGTATGTGAATGACTCACATGTCTCAACGATATACTGGGATCACCCATATTTACAATAACAACTGTCTGCCGATGCTGCTCTGGTGTACCGTCTATGTCATTCTTGACTCAGAGGCCTTGGGTGCTGCTCCTCCTCAGATGCAGGCCTGAAGGAGAC
>NW_011495051.1:9330252-9332448 GCF_000754665.1 Bison bison bison | reverse complement strand
TACTTTTATGTCCAAAATGCATTTTCCTGCCAATTCTTTCAAATAATTTATCCACTATAGCATTAACTTGAAGTTCAGGACCTTGTCATCTAAGTCAGGTCCAGATATGGATACGGGTCCACTTGTGCAGTATCTCAAGTGTTCAGTCACTCAGTTGTGTCCTACTCTTCGCGACCCCATGGACTGCAGCATGCCAGGCTTCCCTGTCCATCATCAACTCCAGGAGCTTGCTCAAACTTAAGTCTATTGAGTTGGTGATGCCATCCAACTATCTCATGCTCTGCTGTCCCCTTCCCCTGTCTTCAATCTTTCCCACATCAGGGTCTTTTCCAATGGGTCAGTTCTTTGCAAATACTTTGCAATACTTTGAAGCCAAAGTATTGGAGCTTCAGCTTCAACATCAGTCCTTCCAATGAATATGCAGGACTGCTTTATTTTAGCATTGACTGGTTTGATCTCCTTGCAGTCTACTAGACTCTCAACTCTTCTCCAACACATCAGTTCAAATTATACAAGTGTGGTTCTTCTAGACCTGATGATCTGTGGAAAAAAGAGATGAGTTAATCTGCTCACTTTCACAGCCAATATACAGTGGTGGGTCAGGCATAGATAACCTTCTAGACACTCCTGTTCCAAAACGGGGAGGGGAGATGGGAGTCAATAGTAGCAGTTCTGAAATCCCACGGGTTCTTGTTGGCAGTCCTTTGATTAGGATTTAAGGCCTGGAAAGTTCTAGGCTTCAGCCTCTGAATTTTTAATTCTGCCCTCTGACATGATTCCATTGCATGAAAGATGGGTAGTATATGGTTACAGTGAAACAGTCTCCCTAGCCTGCTTCCTGCTTGTCGAAGGTAGAAGTCCAGAGCTTTCTTATTTTGTACTATTGCTGGTCCTTTCAGTCCAAGCTGAATTTAAATATGTTATCTTAAAAACTTGGTGTGTCTCCTGATAATCTTGCTTGTGTTCACGGCAAAGCACCCCACTCCAAAGCCACCATCACATGTCTTCATAATAAGGCCTACTCTGTCTTGGGGGTCTGCTTTGATAGCTGAGGGATAACATCCTGAAACTTGGTAGGAGTCTTATTGTGTGACTGAAATGATCTCTGAGTTATACCCCTAAACTCTTTGGAGGACATTGGCCTGCCTAAATAATGCCATGAAGCATCCACTTCCAGCTTTCTGAGGCTTAACAAAGAATTTTACAGTCACACTCATCTTTAGACCATCTTTATTAAAAAATAAAAGAATTGACATATAGGTGACATAAAATGTTATATTTAGACCACCTTATCTCAATGCCCTGGATATGACCTTGCTTGAGAGCCATTAACTTTAGCATCTTCTGTCATCTTAAAAGACTGGAAAATTTCCAAATCAACAAGTTCTGTCTTCTATTTTAATAGTCTTTCTCTTAAACTTTTTAAAATCTCCCTTCATATTTTACTATAGGCAGCAAGAAGAAACCAGGAAGCACTTTTGGCTGTTTGGCTGGAAGTCTCTTTAGCTAGATATCTCAATTAATAAGGTACAGTTTCTACTTTTCATAAACTGCAGGTGTAGTGGACTTTCCTCTGCACACTCCCCAGGCTCTTTCCTCCTGCCTTTCCTTTCTGCCAGGCATCCTGGGTGCACCACTGTGATTCCACTTAGAACCTGTTTGCTCAGTGAGATAACAGGGATCGATTGCCTGGCTTCAGTGCTTCTGCTGTCCAGAGTCTATGTACTTTTCCCTAAGACATTCATATTTTCGCTATCCAACTTCCATCACCTGACTAGGTCAATTCCGACAGCTCATACTCACAAGCGTATTGGCAGGGACTTCTATGCACACATGTGCACACACATGTGTGTGTACACAGTAACATCCCTGAGAGGAAACTTGCAAATATACAGAACTACAAGCTTTCTTCTCCAGGTACATGAATTTTGGTAAGCACCCAACTTTCCTTGTCCTGGTTGTTTTCTTTCACTTGCTCGTTAATCATGTCAAGTTGCACTTCTTACTTTGTGCTGCTACTGCTGCTAAGTCACTTCAGTCATGTCCAACTCTGTGTGACCCCATACATGGTAGCCCACCAGGCTCCCCTATTCCTGGGATTCTCCAGGCAAGAACACTGGAGTGGGTTGCCATTTCCTTCTCCAGTGCATGAAAGTGAAAAGTGAAAGGAAAGTCACTCACTCGTGTCTGACTTTT
>NW_011495051.1:9329413-9330152 GCF_000754665.1 Bison bison bison | reverse complement strand
TGTAAGATGGTAGGCACTGAGAGAGGGCATTAGAGGGCAGAAACACTGAAACCACAATCACGGAAACTTAACCAATCCATCACATGGACCAAAGTCTTGTGTAACTCAATGAAACTAAGCCATGCTGTGTAGGGTCAACAAGATGGACATCTATACATATCCCTTGGGGGTGGTGAGGGGGAAAGAAGCTTTGGCTACACAGACATTTGTCGACAAAGTGATGTCTCTGTTTCTCAGTACATTGTGACTAGTTTATCACAGCTTTTCTTTCTGGGAATGAGAGTATATTATTTTCAGGGCTGTAATCACTTTCCCCAGTAATTTTTGAGCCCAAGAACACTGTCACTGTTTCCATTTTTAACCTTTGTATTTGAAAACCCTGCCTTTAGCCTTTGTTCTGCATCATTTTATACCCCAAGTCCAAACTTGCCTGTTACTCCACGTATCTCTTGATTTCTTGTTTTTACATCGAAGTCTTTTGGGTGTTAATTTTAGAAAATCTTTGAGGTTTTCCTAAAACTATTACAGTTCCCTGGTAGCTTCAATTGTAAGGAATTGAAATACAGATATTTGAATTATTCATCTATGAAAATCTACACCCAGATATTCATACAAATTTATGGAATCCCACATTTGCAGTAGGAAGCATAACCATCTTGAATTTCAAATGTGAATTATAGAGAATTCCAACTTTCAAATAGAATTGACACCTAGATCTTCCTACGTGAAATTTGGAGAA
>NW_011495051.1:9328691-9329313 GCF_000754665.1 Bison bison bison | reverse complement strand
CTATATATGTTGTCTGCAAGAGACCCACCTCAAAATAGGGGACACATACAGACTGAAAGTGAAGGGCTGGAAAAAGATATTCATTGAAAATAAATAGCAAAAGAGAGCAGGAGTAGCAATACTCATATCAGATAAAATAGACTTTAAAACAAAGGCTGTAAAAAGAGACAAAAAAGAACACTACATAATGATCAAAGGATCAATCCAAGAAGATATGACAATTCTCCCTTTGTTTCTTGATGACTCTTGCTAATGATTTTTCAATTTTATTTATCTTCTCAAAGAACCAGATTTCAGCTTTATTGATTTTTCTATGGTCTCTTTTGTTTCTTTTAATGATTTTTATGATTTCTTTCCTTCTACTTGCCTTGGCGTTCAATTTTTCCTTTTCTAGTTGCTTTAGGTGTAAAGTTAAGTGATTTATTTGACTTACTTCTTGTTTCTTGAGGTAAGCCTGTGTTGCTATGAACCTTCTACTTAGCAGTGCTTTTACAGTTTCCCATAGGTTTTGGATTATTGTGTTTTCATTTTTGCTCATTTCTATGCATATGCTTCTTTCTTTCTTTTCTTTTTTTTAAAAAATTGTTCTCTGACTTGCTGGTTATAGAGAAGTGTGTTATTT
>NW_011495051.1:9327030-9328591 GCF_000754665.1 Bison bison bison | reverse complement strand
ATCGGTGTGCACCTATCTAAGTCATTCCTTGTCAATGTTATGCCCCTCTTGCTAGCCTAGCACTCCTTATGGCCCACAACATTCTGAGTGAGGCCCCTTGTTCTTCCTATCTGTGTAGCTTTCTGTGTGCACCTGTCTACTTGTGCCCCCAAGTGCTATGTCCATGTAGCAGGAAAAGGCCAAAGAGACCCCTGAGCCTCCAAGAGCCCCAAGAGACTGTGATAGGCCTGGACCTGATCCAATGTTGTGAAGAAGGTGCACATGGATACAGGGTCTCTTCTGATACAAAGAATCGTACCTGAGGCCATAAAGGTAAGGTGGCATCCCTACACATTGTCCCTTCTGTTTAACACTACCCATGCACACGGAGTCCCTGAACAGAGGATGCCCTGGAAAACCTTCCTGTTCTGGGCCCACAGTTCATGCCTCCCTTGGGCAGAAAGCAGCTTTTCTATCACAAATGCACCAAGAGGGCTTGAACCACCCAGGCCAAATGCCAAGACTCTCTTTCAGTTGCTCTCATTATGCCCGGGTAGGACTCCCTACAGTCATGCATCTCTGCTTGCCTACACAGCCCACGTGCCAAGGAAAACAGCCCTGGGTTGGGCCCGGGAGCATCCAAGATTGTCACCTGGAAGACAGCTTCCCTCTGAGTGTCACCTGGTGCAGATCCCCTATGACAAAATCAAAGATTTTGCTCCAGCAAGACTGCCAGAATCCTCTCTCAGATACAGATGCACACTTTTGCCCCTCAGGCCCCCAAAGCCACGGGCAACACCCAGAAGAAAGAGGGAATTCACGTCAGGACTTTCAGCATGAACCATGGGGTATTTTTGGCAGGACAGCTATTGCCTAGACCCTGGACCCTGAAAACCAGCATGCCCCGAACTGCCCCAGGGGCTTCCCTGTCTCCCACTCTCTGAGGTCCCTTGGGACATGCAGTTAGCCCACCTTCCTTGCTCCCTCCCTGTTCCCTCCCTCACAGGCTCATCTGGGTAGAGGGTCACACACGTACACCCACCTACGCTTTCCTCGCCTTTCTGCATTGCCAGGGAGGCAGGCTGGAAGTGCCTGGAGGCATGCCATGCACACATCCTGTCTCTCCTAGGATGCCTGTGGTTTTGAAGGTACAGCTTACTTTAGCATGTCTCATGTCTTGTGTCCCAGTGTGTGCCACCCTCAGGGAGGGAGTGTGCTGGCTGATGGGCTGCTCCTGGACAGCACTGGCCCAGGACATTCCCAGTTCTCCTTCTCATGTGTGTGGAGCAAGTCTCCAGTGCAGCAGGCAATCTGTGCCTCTTTCTCTTTCGGGTCTCTGCCCAATTCAGCAGGACCTTAGCCTCCTCACCATCCCGGGTCTTTCCATAGCCACGTCCACCATTTCAACTGGCCTGTCACGAACTCCCAGACTGAGGGCTCCACAGGCAGTGGTTTCAAAGCCCCACCCCACCTGATTTGCCCTGTTCAGACCATGAGCCCCCTCTTCCCAGTCCAAACACACACAACAACACAGTAGAAATGATGAGTATGTTTTGTGTTTGGTCTAATTGCAGATATCTGG
>NW_011495051.1:9326372-9326930 GCF_000754665.1 Bison bison bison | reverse complement strand
AGTGCAGGCACCGAGATGTGGGATCATGAGTATTTGTCGGGGCTTGAACATGGATAGGACCAACCTGCTTCAATGCAGGGACCGACATGTGGGTTCAGGAGTATTTGACATGGTCTTGAACAAAAGCAGGACCCAGGCAGGTTCAGTCTATGGAGTGAGATGCAGAATCAGGAGTGTTTTCTGGGGGGGTTGAAAAAGAGCAGGACACACCTATGTTCAGGGGCAGGGAGCGAGGTTTCATCTCAGGATTGTTTGCCCGGGGGCTTGAACAAAGGCAGGAACCATCCTGGTTCAGTGCAAGGACCAAGAAGTGGGCTCGGCAGTAGGTGTTGGGGGATCTAACAAGCGCATGACCTAGACTGTTTCAGTTGTGGGATTGACATGTAGGTTCAGGAGTATTTGTCGTGGTCTGCAACAAAGGCAGGACTGAGGCGGGTTCAGTGCAGGGGGTGAGATGTGGGATTAGGAGTGTTTCCTGGGGGATTGAATAAGGGCAGGAGCTACGTAAGTTCAGGGCAGGGAGCAAGTTGTACACTCACGATTGTTTGATGGAGGCTT
>NW_011495051.1:9325966-9326272 GCF_000754665.1 Bison bison bison | reverse complement strand
AACAGGGACAGGACCTAGACTCGTTCAGTGCAATGACTGAGATGTAGGTTCAGGAGTATTTCTTGGGGTCTTGAAAAAGGGCAGGACACAGCTGGGTTCGGTGCAGGGAATGAGATGCGGGATCAGAAGTGTTTCCTGGGCGATTGAAAAAGGTCAGGACACACCTAAGTTTAGGGTTATGGAGTAAGTTGTAGGCTCATTATTGTTTGCCAGAGGCTTGAAGAAAGGCAGGACCCAGCCTGCTTCAATGCAGGGACCGAATGTGGGCTCAGGCGTGTTTACCAGTGTCTTGAATAAGGGCAGGAC
>NW_011495051.1:9325571-9325866 GCF_000754665.1 Bison bison bison | reverse complement strand
GAGTATTCCATATTTAAGAAAGGAAAATCAATGCCCCGATTTACATATGTGAAAAAATCAAAATTCCATCTTTTGTGTGCTAAAATCAATAGCCAGATTTTCATAAGGGAAACATGAAAAATGCCACATTTCATGGATAAAAGATAGCACCTAGTTAATCACATGTTTAAAACACACAATTCTTAATTTCAAGTGGGAAAACATACACACAGATTTCCTTATGAAATATAGAGAATTCCAATTTTATTTTGGAAAGTTTGTGGTGTCATTTTCCCAGATGAAATATGGAGAATTT
>NW_011495051.1:9324956-9325471 GCF_000754665.1 Bison bison bison | reverse complement strand
ATGGCAGGACCCATGGAAGGATGATTCTGAAAAAGATAATTAACCCTGCCTCTGGTAGTATCACCTAGACTCTTGTGATGCAACCACAGCTGATTAGATAGAGGTAGACTTGCTTCACTCATGGAAACACCAAGTCCCCAAATCCACAGTCTCAGGAGGTCACCTGCTACATGCATGACCCAAAATCAGGCTCCACAGCCAACTTGTGTGACTCTGAGCATCTCCAATTGGAAAAGGACAGTGTCCTGGATACTATACAACTGTCCCTTCAGGACTCACTTCCAGACCCCCTCTCCACATATGTATCTGTCAGTTACTCTCATGGAAGAACCTTCCTCCCTGGGGTAGTACTTCAAGGGATCATCCCACATGTCTTGCCAATGATCTGCTGGCAACATGAGCAAGGTCAGCCTGGGGCTGACCAGGCCCCGAACCTTCCCATGAGCAGCCCAGAACTCCAACATCCATCACAAACTGTGTGCAGGCCCACCTCAGCAACCCCACTCAGCAATCCC
>NW_011495051.1:9324104-9324856 GCF_000754665.1 Bison bison bison | reverse complement strand
TTACTGCAGGGACCAAATGGGCCTCAGGAGTATTTGTCAGGCAGAACCTAGCTTGGCTTAGTGCAGGCACCGAGATGTGGTCTCCGGAGTATTTGTCGGGGCTTGAACAGGGGCAGGACCCACCTGCTTCAGTGCAGGGACGGAGATGTAGGTTCATGAGCATTTGTCAGAGTCTTGAATAAGGGCAGGACCCTGGCGGGTTCAGGACAGGGAGTGAGATGTAGGATTAAGAGTGTTTCCTGGGGGATTGAACAAGGGCAGGACACACTTAAATTCAGGGGCAGGGATCTAGTTGTGGGCTCACGATTGTTTGCCGGAAGCTTGAACAAAGGCAGGACTCAGCCTACTTCAATGCAGGGACTGAGATATTGGCTCAGGAGCATTCGTCAGGGTTTTGAACAAGGCCAGGATCCAGCCTAATTCAGTGCAGGGAACGAGATGTTGGCTCAGGAGTGTTTGTTAGGGTCCTGAACAAGTGTAGGACCCAGTCTAATTCAGTACAAGGACCGAGATTTGGACTCAGGAGTATGTGCTTGGAGACTAACAAAGGTAGAATCTAGAGTCGTTCAGTACAGTGACCGAGTTGTGGCTTCAGGAGTATTTGTCAGGGGCTAGCGCCAAGAACTGGACACAGACTAGTTCAGTGCAAGAAGCGAATGTGGACTCAGGAGTGTTTGTCGGTGCTTGAACATGGGTAGGACACACCTGTTTTAGTGCAGGGACAGACATGTGTGTTCAAGAGTATTTGTCAG
>NW_011495051.1:9323512-9324004 GCF_000754665.1 Bison bison bison | reverse complement strand
AGTGATGTCAAGGTAATACTCCTTAATGATCATGGTGTTCAAGAAGTAGGGGTTGTCCCAAAAGGAAAATATTAGCTTGCAGCGGGACCGCAGGTGGCTCCGCACCAGCATCTGCCAGGATAGGAAGGAGGGAAAAGGTGCAAGCTTGTAGGGGCCTCAGCTTGCCTCCCAAACAGGCATTAACAGCTTCCACAATGCCTCTCCAAAGTCTCACAGTGCAGGAACATGGCTAACCCGATCCTCCCACTCCCTGCTAGGACCCATAACCACCCTTCCTCAATCTCCCTCACTGACCTTCAAGTCGATCATGTCTTGATCTTGGTCACTGATCATGATGGAAACTTGAGGGTGGCTCATAATCTGCTTTAGGTCAAGGAGCCATTCAGGCCACATGCCAGGCCAAGAAGAGCCAGGAGCATCAGCCCTAGTCTGGGGGTGTAACAAGGACACTGGAACAGGCATCTGCAAGGAGCTGGGCACTGCCTCTTGCCC
>NW_011495051.1:9322384-9323412 GCF_000754665.1 Bison bison bison | reverse complement strand
CATTTACTGTACAGAGGCCCTTTCAAATTAGTTTTGTTTCCTTCCAGTGTTCAGGTGAGAACGCATCCCAGCCTGTCCAGTCACCCTAACACTGTGGGACCAAGAGCAGCAAGAGGATCAACCAAAGCCATTCTCTGCAATGTCCTGATACCCAAGCCAGGATTTAAGGGACTAGATCTGATGGACAGAGCCTGATGAACCATGGATGGAGGTTCATGACATTGTATAGCTGACAAGAATTCAGACCATCCCTAACAAAAAGAAATGCAAGAAAGCAAAATGCCTGTCCGGGGAGTGTTTAATTCATTTTGAATTTAATTTTGCATATGGTGATAGGAAGAGTTGTGGTTTCATTCTTTTACAGCTCTTTGATTTTTTTTTTCCAGTACGAATTGTTAAAGACATTATCTTTTTTTCCATTGTATATTCTTGCCTCCTTTGTCAAAATTAAGATGTCCTTAGGTGTGTAGACTTACCTCTTGGCTTTCTATTTTGTTCCATTAATCTAGATTTCTGTCTTTGTGCTACTGTCTTGAGGATTGTATTTTTGTAGTATATTCTGAAGTCAGGTAGGCTTATTCTTGCATTTCCATTCTTTCTCAAGATTGGTTTTGATATTAGTGGTTTCCTAGAACTGGTATGGAACAATAAACTTGTTCCAAATAGGAAAAAAGATACATCAAGGCTGAATATTGTCATCTTGCTTATCTAATTTATATGCTGAATACATTTTGAGAAACTCTGAGGTGGAAGAAGCACAAGGTGGAATCAATATTACCGGGAGAAACATCAATAATCTCAGATATGCAGATTACACCACCCTTAATGCAAAGAAATAGAGGAAAACAACAGAATGGGAAAGACTAGAGATCTCTTCAAGAAAATGAGAGACATCAAGGGAACATTTCATGCAAAGATGGGCTTGATAAAGGACAGAAATAGTATGGACCTAACAGAAGCAGAAGATATTAAGAAGAGATGGCAAGAATACAAAAAAGATCTTCACGACCCAGATAATCACGATGGTG
>NW_011495051.1:9321673-9322284 GCF_000754665.1 Bison bison bison | reverse complement strand
TTCTTTGGAAGGAATGATGCTAAAGCTGAAACTCCAGTACTTTGCCCACCTCATGCGAAGAGTTGACTCGTTGGAAAAGATTCTGATGCTGGGAGGGATTGGGGAAGTAGGAGAAGGTGATGACAGCTGATGAGATGGCTGGATGGCATCACTGACTCGATGGACATGAGTCTGAGTGAACTCTGAGAGTTGCTGACGGACAGCGAGGCCTGGTGTGCTGCGATTCATGGGGTTCCAAAGAGTCGAACACGACTCAGCAACTGAACTGAACTGAACTGGTGTAGCCCCAGGTGCTGTCATTGACCTGGCTCTGGAAATTCCAACCACAGGTTCCTGCTCCGCAATCCAAACAGCACACTCCTGTGTCCCCTGTGACTGGCAATAACTGGGAGCTCTCCCTGAGTATCCAAAGGATACACAGGGGTGCCAAGTGTCTGATACTTTTCTTCATGGGACAGAGAGCCTGTTGCTGCCCGGATGCTAGGGGAGTAGGGAAAAACCCCACCGTTTGCTACAGTTGATTGCCACTGTTTGGGGACACTAGAGCCTTAGGGTACAGAGCTCGCTCTGTGTCTCTTTATCTCTGCTTCTGGCATAGCACTGTTTTGGGC
>NW_011495051.1:9320439-9321573 GCF_000754665.1 Bison bison bison | reverse complement strand
GTGGGCTCAGGAGTGTTTCTCGGGGCTCGAACTAGGACAGGACCCAGCCTAGTTTGGTGCAGGGACCAAGATGCAGGCTCAGGAGTGTTTCTCGGGGCTTGAACAAGGGAAGGACCCAGCCTACTTCTGTGCAGGGAACGAGATGTGGGCTCAGGAGCATTTGCTGGTGAGTTAAGCAAGTGCTTGACCCAGCCTCGTTCAGGGAATGAGATGTTGGCTCAGGAGTGTTTGTCAGGGTCTTCAACAAGGGGAAGACCCAGCCTAGTTCAGTGCAGGGATCGAGATGTGGCCTCAGGAGTATGGGTTGGGGATCAAACAATGGCAGCACCTAGACTCATTCAGTCGGAGAAGGCAATGGCACCGAACTCCAGTACTCTTGCCTGGAAAATCCCATAGATGGAGGAGCTTGGTAGGCTACAGTCCATGGGGTCGCTAAGAGTCGGACACGACTGAGAGACTTCACTTTCATTTTTCAATCTCATGCATTGGAGAAGGAAATGGCAACCCTTGAACTCTAGTGTTCTTGCCTTGAGAATCCCAGGGACGGGGGAGCCTGGTGGGCTGCCATCTATGAGGTCACACAGAGTGAGACACGACTGAAGTGACTTAGCAGCAGTAGCAGCATACGTGTTCAGTGCAGTGACTGAAATGCTGGCTCAGGAGTGTTTGTCGGGATCTTGAACAAGTGTAGGACCCAGCCTACTTCCATATAGGGAGCGAAAAGTGGGTTCCGGAGTATTTGTTGGGGTCTTGAACAAGGGTAGGACCTAGGCGGCTTCAGTGCAGGGAGTGAGAGGCAGGATCAGGAGTGTTTGCTGAGGGAATTGAACAAGGGGAGGACACACCTTAGTTCAGGAGCAGGGAGCAAGTTGTTCACTCAGGATTGTTTGCCGGGGTCTTGAACAAAGGCAGGAATCATCCTGGTTCAGTGCAGGGATGGAGATGTTGGCTCAGGAATGTTTGTCTGGGTTTTGAACTAGGACCCAGCCTAGTTGAGTGCAGGGACTGAGATGCAGGCTCAGAAGTGTTTACCAGGGTCTTGAACAAATGCAGGACCCAGACTGCTTTTGGGCAGGGACCGAGATGTGGGCTCAGGAGTATGTGTTGGGCCATCCAACAAGGGCATGACCTAGA
>NW_011495051.1:9318849-9320339 GCF_000754665.1 Bison bison bison | reverse complement strand
GGACCTACCTGCTTCAGTGCAAGGACCTACATGTGGGTTCCAGAGTATTTGTCGGGCTTGAACAAGGGAGGACCCAGGCGGCTTCAGTGCAGGGAGTGAAATGCAGGATCAGAAGAGTTTCCTGCGGGGGCAGGGGGTTGAACAAGGGGAGGACACACCTTAGTTCAGGGGCAGGGAGCGAGTTGTTGGCTCAGGATTGTTTGCCAGGGGCTTGAACAAAGGCAGGAACCATCCTGGTTCAGTGCATGGATGGAGATGTTGGCTCAGGAATGTTTGTTGGGGTTTTAAACTAGGACCCAGCCTAGTTCAGTGCAGGGACTGAGATGTAGGCTCAGGAGTGTTTGTCAGGGTCTTGAACAAGGGCAGGACCCACACTGCTTTTGTGCAGGGTCCGAGATGTGGGCTCAGGAGTATGTGTTGGGGCATCTAACAAGGGAAGAATCTAGACTCGTTCAGTGCAGTGACCGAGATGTTGGCTCAGGAGTGTTTCTTGGGGTTTTAACATGGGAAGGACCCAGCCTGCTTTTGTGCAGGGTCTGAGATGTGGGTTCAGGAGTATGTGTTGGGAATCTAACAACGGACAGACCTAGGCTCGTTCAGTGCTTTGACCGAGATGTGGGCTCAGGAGCATTTGCCCGTGGCTTGAGCAAGTGCTTGACCCAGCCTAGTTCAGTGCTGGGACCCAGATGTGGGCTCAGGAGTATGTGTTGGGGGATCTAACAAGAGCGTGACCTAGTTCAGTGCCGGGAATGCGATATTGGCACAGGAGTGTTTGTTGGGGTCTTGAACAAGGGCAGGACCCAGCCTAGTTCAGTGCAGGGACTGAGATGTGGGATCAGCAGTATGTGTTGGTGGATCTAACAGGGCATTACCTAGACTGGTTCAGTGCAGGGACCGAAATGTAGGTTCAGAAGTATTTGTCGGGGGCTTGAACAAGGGCAGGACCCAGCCTAGTTCAGTGCTGGGACCTGGATGTTAGCTCAGGAGTGTTTGTCAGGGTTTTGAACAAGCGCAGGACACAGCCTAGTTCAGTGCAGGGACCGAGATGTGGGCTCAGAAGTATGTATTGGGGGATCTAATAAGGGCAGGACCTATACTCGTTCAGTACAGGGACCGAGATGTGGGCTCAGGAGTATTTTGGGGGCATTTCAACAAGGGCAGGACCTGGCCTGGTTCAGTGCAGCATGTGAGATGAGGGCTCAGTACTGTTTCTTGGGGTTTGAATAAAGGGAGGACTCAACTTATTTCAGGGGCAGGGAGCGAGGTGTCGGCTCAGGATTGTTTGCCGGAGCTTGAAAAGAGGCAGAAACCTTCCTGGTTCAGTGTAGGGACCGCAATGCAGGCTCAGAAGTGTTTGCCGTGGGTTTGAACAGGGGCAGGACCCAGCCTACTTCAGTGCAGGGACAGAGATACAGGTTCAGGAGTGTTTGTCAGGGGTTTGAGCAAGGGTTGACCCAGCCTAGTTCAGTGCTGGGACCGAGATGTGGGCT
>NW_011495051.1:9317807-9318749 GCF_000754665.1 Bison bison bison | reverse complement strand
TATGTGTTGGGGGATCTATCAAGTGCAAGACACAGACTGGATCATGTGCAGGGCAAGAGATGTGGGCACAGGAGTGTTTGTCGGTATCTTGAACAAGTGTAAGACCCAGCCTAGTTCAATGCAGTGACCAAACATTGGCTCATGAGTGTTTGTCGGGGCTTTAACATGGGAAGGACCAGCCTGCTTCAGTGCAGGAACCAAAATGTTGGTTCAGAGGTAAGTGTTCGGGGACTAACTAGGGCAGAACCTAGACTGGTTCACTGAAGTGACCAAGATGTGGGCTCAGGAGTACTTGCTGTGGGCTTGAGCAAGTGCTGGACCCAGCCTAGTTCAGTGCAGTGACCGAGATGTGGGCTCAGGAGTGTTTCTTGGGGCTTGAACATGGGAAGGACCAGCCTGCTTTTGTGCAGGGACTGAGATGTGGGCTCAGAACTGCACTGGACAAAAGGTGATTTCATTACTAATGAGTGTAATGCCTATACATAACCATTAGGTGTAACTAGTCCATTGTGCCATCCAGGAGCACCTCAAGATGCAAGGCAAATGAAAGCAAGTAGGAAAGGGGAAATTAACAGTACCACAATTATAATGGGGGATTTTAATACCCCACTCACACCTATGGATACATCAACTGAAAAGAAAATTAGCAGAGAATCATGAGCTGTAAATGTGCTTTTGTATGTTATCTGCCTTTACACTTACTGTAATGCCTCTGGTATGGCAGGAGGAGATACTACATAGTTGGCCATATTTAGTAGTGGCAGGAAGTTAGCTAGAACAATTGGTAGAGTTGGGAAATTGATGAAGTCCTAATATAAATATGTATCTTCTAAACTAGTGCTATCTTCCTTTTTTATAAGTGAAGAAATACTCACCAAGAAAGTGAAATCCCAGATATGAGGTTATATGATCTCATAATTGGAATATTCCAAAGAGAACAGT
>NW_011495051.1:9312947-9317707 GCF_000754665.1 Bison bison bison | reverse complement strand
GGAAGGAAAGTTATGACCAACCTAGGTAGTATATTCAAAAGCAGAGACATTACTTTGCCAACAAAGTACCATCTAGTCAGGGCTATGTATTTTCCTGTAGTCATATATGAATGTGCGAGTTGGACTGTGAAGAAAGCTGAGTGCCAAAAAATTGATGTTTTTGAACTGTGGTGTTGGAGAAGACTCTTGAAAGTCCTTTGGACTGCAAGGGGATCCAACCAGTCTACTTTAAAGGAGATCAGTCCTGGGTGTTCATTGGAAGGATTGATGCTAAAGATGAAACTCCAATACTTCCATTGATTTAGATTTCTGTCTTTGTGCTACTGTCTTGATGACTAGTTTTGTTGTATATTCTGAACTCAGGTAGGTGGATTCTGGCATTTCCATTTTTCTTTCTCAAGATTGATTTTGCTATTAGAGATTTCCTTGGGTTTCTATACCTACTGTGAAAGTATACATACTGTGAAAGTATTTTCTCTAGTTCTATGAAGAAAACCATGGGTAACTTGATAAGGGTTGCATTGAACCTATAGTTTGCTTCAATTTGTATACTTATTTGCACTATATTGTTTCTTCAAGACCAACAACCTGGTCTAATTCTCCATTTATTTCTCGTCTTTCTGTCATCATTGTTTTATAGTTTTCTATATATATACATGTAAGTCTTTTTGCTTCTTTATGTAAATATACTCCTAAGTATGCTATTCTTTTCACTGCAATGGTGAACAGGATTGTTTCCTTAATTTCTTTTTCTGTTTTCTCATTGCTCATGTATAGCAATGAAAGGGGATTCTGTACAATACATTATAAGCCACAACGTTATCATATTAATCAATTAGCACTATTAATATTCTCATGGTGTGTTTATGTCTTTCTATGTAGTGGATCATGTCTTCTGCAAACAGTGAGAGTTTCCTTTTTTTTTTTCTTTTAATCAACCTCTATTCCTTTTTATTTCGTTTTGTTCTCTGACTGTTCTGGCTAGGATTTCCAAATCAATGTTGAGTAGTTGTGGTCAGAGTCAGCACCCTTGTCTTGTTCCTGATTTTAGAGAAAATGCTTTCAATTTTTCACCATTGAAGATATTGTTTGCTCTGGTTTTCTTATATGTGGCTCTTATTGTGTTGAGATATGCTCCTTTTATTCCTGATTCTGGAGAATTATCATAAGTAGGTGTTGAATTTTGTCAAAGACTTTCTCTGCATCTATTGAGGTAATCATATGGTTTTTAATTTTTTAGTTTAATATGGAGTCATATTGATTGATTAATTTGAAAATATTAAAGAATCCTTGCAATTCTGGCATAAAGCCAATTTGCTTTTAAGGTAATGATGTATGACTTTTTAAATATGTTGTTCGATTTTGTTTGCTAAAATTTGCAGGAAAATTTCTGCATTTATGTTTACCAATATGTTTAGTGATTTTGACCTATAGTTTTCTTTCTTTGTTGAATCTTTGTCTGGTTTTGATATTAGGGTGATGGTGGTCTCATAGAATGAATTGGGGAGCTTACCATCCTGTGCAGTTTTCTGGAAGAGTTTGAGTTGGTTAAATGTTTGTTCTTCCATCAACCTTTTCTTAGTAAATTCTAAAAAAAAAATAAAAGAAATAAAAATTTTAGGATTCATCTCTGAAACCATCTGGTCCCGGTCTTTTGATTGTTGAAAGATTTTTAATTCAACCTTTAATTTCCATGATTCTCATGCATGTGTTAAGATTTTCTACTTCTTGCTCACTCCATTATGGACTGTTATTCTTTTCTAAGAATTTTTCTATTTCTTCAACATTATGCATTTTAGTGACCAATAATTGCTCACAGTAATCTCATGATCTTTTGTGTTTCTTTGTTGTCTGTTGTGATTTCTCCATTTTCATTTCTAATTTTATTATTTTGATTCTTCTTACCCTCCCCCCACCTGTTTTTTTCCTTGATCACTCTGGCTAATGCTTTATCTTTGATTTATGATGTTAAGAATCAGATTTTCCTTTTATTGAGTTTTTCCATAGTCACCTTTGTTTCTTTTTCACTTATTTCTTCTCTGATTTTAATGATTCCTTTCACTCTCCTAACTTTGGAGTTCTTCTTTTTGTGTTTGCTTTAGATGTAAAGGTAGGATTTTTCTTTGATGTTCCTCTTATTCCTTGAGCCAGGCTTGTATGGTATGCATGTCCTTCTTAACACTGCTTCTTACTGAATCCAAAGCTTTTGGGTTGTTGTGTTTTTATTTTCACTTGTTTATATTTAAATTTGATTTCCATTTGGATTTCTTTCATGATCTGTTGGTTATTCAGATGTGTGTGATTTAGCCTCAATATGTTGGATTTTTTTTTCCTCTTCAGTTGACACCTAATCTTACTTCATTGTGATTGGAAAAGATGTTTGAATTCTTTCTTTTTTCTTTTCTTTTTTTGAATTTACCAAGATAGGTTTATGGGACAGGATTCGATTTATCCTGGAGGATGTTCCTTGTGCACTGGAAAAAAGGTGATTCCATTACTAATGAGTGTAATGCATATATATAACAATTAGGTGTAACTAGTCCATTTTGCCATTTAGAAACATGTCAAGATGCAAGGCAAAAACAAGCAAGTAGGAAAGGGGAAATTAATAGTACCACAATTATAATGAGGGACTTTAATGCCCCACTCACACCTATGGATATATCAACTGAAAAGAAAATTAACAAAGAATCATGAGCTGTAAATATGCTTTTATGTTGTCTTTACAGTTACTGTAGTGCCTCTGGTATGGCAGGAGGAGATACTATATAGTTGGCTATATTTAGTAGTGTCAGGAAATTACCTAGAACAATTGGTAGAGGTGGGAAATTGATAGAAAAGTCCTAATACAAAGATGTATCTTCTAAGCTAGTGTTATCTTCCTTTTTTATAAGTGGAGAAGTACTCACCAAGAAAGTGAATACCAGATATGAGGTTATATGGACTCATAATTGGAATATGCTTAAGAGAACAGTTGACATGCATATAAGTGAGTCCTGGCTTAAGCACAATTAATTATGCTAAATATTGGAACATGTCTGATAGAACACATCTCCTACAAGTCTCACACACCCTCCCTAAATTAATATCTCCTGAATTTCTAAGCTATGATTCTATACTTGGTATAGTATCACAGGCTGGTGCTTTAAGGTTGTAAAAGCTCATAAAGGACAGAAATCACACTAATTTACTACATTTGGAAATATCTCCCCAAGGCCTGCAGCCAGGTCTCGAGCAGCTGCCATCACCATAAATGTCCAGATGCTAGCTCTGAAATCTGCCCTTCATTCTCCTCTCCAACTTCCTCCATCTTATCACCAACCTGTGGGGTTGTCTGTCCCCTGCCCTGGAAAGACACTTTGTTCTTACAGTCTTCATTATCTTCCTCGGGTGCCTACCCATTGCCTATATTTCATACTGTCTGCTGATTGAATGAATACAATTTATGAATAGAAAGCAGAGGCTGAAGACAGCCCTGCACAGAAGCTTCTGAAGTTACCTAGCTGGAATCTGCTCTGATATGTGGCTATGTTGAGTGTTATTAGTGACTTGAATCCTGTCAACTTGGTCATCTGGGAGATGCACATTTTCGGTCTGAAACTGGCACAAAAGGAATTCTTTTATGATTTCATTTTTGTGTATGCCTTCTCTATAGTATCCTATACCTGGTACTGTTACCTCCAAATATTCCCACTTGAATGTGCCTTGGGCCTGATATGCACATATTCTGTCTTTTAGGCTTGGCTAAGATGGGAGGTTCAGAGGTCTTGTTGACACAATTTCTCAGGTTGGTAGAGGACTTACAATCTACACTCTTTATCAGTTACTGGGACATGTCCTTTGAAGGGCTGCAGGTGTTAACAATGAACTTGCCTGGACCTGTGCTTTTTTTGTCCTAATGACCCTTCATAGAGCTGAGGGTCATGTGATTATCCTTAGGGCCTTCAGTTTGGACTGGATTTTATCCTTTTTTGTTATTGTTGTTTCTTAAGCAGATGTATACTTTGCAAGCTAGAATTTGTCTTTTGGGGGTCTCACAAATCCAGAGGACTGGCAATAAGACTGATGGCCATAGATAAGAACTTTTGCCATGGAAAAGGTGACCTCATCATACCTGGCAAACTCTCTGTGAGAAAGGCCCAGGTGGCTCCAACCGTTTGAGGGAGACCTTGTGATCCTCTAAGCTCCCCAATGGCTAGTGCAGCCTATTGTCTTGGTTAGGGGAGGTTAATGGAGGCGTAATTACCATGATGTGCTTGCATTGTGTCATCAGTAAAGTAATAGGCAGAAATGTGTTTGGTCACTTCCCTTTGCAATGACCATTCCTCAGGATTGCTGAGGTCCTATCATCAGTATTCAGAAGTAAATCAGTGTGAAGAATTAAAGGACTGTACTTTATGTTTTTGACAAGGTCATGCTGGCTTGCTGATGTGCGTATTTTCTTCTACAACTTTTTGTAAATTATGTCCCTTCCATTATTTCCTAGGGGATATTTACCCATATAATAGAAAGAATGACCATCCTTGCTGAATCTCTGAGGAAACAGTGAATAATCTTAGAGGGCATTAGGAATCTGTGAGGATTATCAATTGATGGGTAAGAGAGTTCTTTACCATTTTCATTTCGCTGAGAACCTAAGTAAGTATGGTGAGTACCATTAAGTCTCTTAGTCCTGGCCGAATCTTCCTGACCCCATGGATTGTAGCGTGTCAGGCTTCTCTGTCTATTACCAACTCATAGAGCCTGCTCAAACCCACAAC
>NW_011495051.1:9311354-9312847 GCF_000754665.1 Bison bison bison | reverse complement strand
CTGGCTTGAGCCCAATTAATTATGCTAAATGTTAGAACATGTCTGATAGAACACATCTCCTACAGGTCTCACACACCCTCTCTAAATTAATATCTCCTGAATTTCTAAGCTATGACTCTATACTTGGTATAGTATCATAGGCTGAAGCTTTAAGGTTGTAAAAGCTCATAGAGGACAGAGACCACATTGATTTGTTACATTTGGAAATACCTCCTCAAGGCCTGCAGCCAGATCTGGAGCAGCTGCCATCACCCTAAATGTCCAGATGCTAGCTCTGAAATCTGCCCTTCATTCTCCTCTCCAACTTCCTCCATGTTATCACCAGCCTGTGGTGTCATCTGTCCCTTGCCCTGGAAAGATACTTTGTTCTTACAGTCTTCATCATCTTCCTCGGGTGCCTACGCATTGCCTATATCTCATACTGTCTGCTGATTGAGTGAACACAACTTATGAATGGAAAACAGAGGCTGAAGACAGGCCTACACAGAAGCTTCTGAAGTTACCTAGCGGCACCAACATGTGGCTACGTTGAGTGTTATTAGTGACTTGAATTCTATCAACTTGGTCATCTGGGAAATGCACATTTTCAGTCTGAAACTGGCACAAAAGGCTTTTTTTATTGTTTCATTTTTGTGTACGCCTTCTCTATAGTGTCCTATACCTGGTATTGTTACCTCCAAATATTCCCAGTTGAATGTGCCTTGGGCCTGATATGCACATATTGTCTTTTAGGCTTGGCTAAGATGGGAGGTGAATTCAGAGGTCTTGTTGTCACAATTTCTCAAGTTGGTAGAGGACTTACAATCTACACTCTTTATCAATTACTGGGACATGTCTTTTGAAGGGCTGCAGGTGTTAACAATGAACTTGCCTGGACCTGTGCTTTTGTTGCCCTAATGGCCCTTCATAGAGCTGAGGACCATGTGATTATCCTTAGGCCCTTCAGTTTGGACTGGATTTTATCCTTTTGTTTGTTTGTTTTTTAAGTAGACGTATACGTTGCAAGCTAGAATTGTGGTCTTTGGGGTTCTCACAAATTCAGAGGACTGGCAATAAGACTGGTGGCCATAGATGAGAACTTTTGCCATGGAAAAGGTGACCTCATCACACCTGCAAACCCTCTGTGGGAAAGGTCCAGGTGGCTCCAACTGTTTGTGGGAGACCTTGTGATCCTCTAAGCTCCCCAGTGGCTAGTGCACCCTATTGTCTTGGTTAGGGGAGGTTAACGGAGGCATGATTACCATAATGTGCTTGCTTTGTGTCATCACTAAAGTAATGGGCAGAAATTGTTCTAGGTAACATCCCTTTGCAATCACCATTCCTCAGGATTGATGAGGTCCTATCATCAGGATTCAGAAGGAAATCATTGTGAAGGATTAAAGGGGCATACTGTATGTTTTTGACAAGGTCATGCTGACTTGCTGATGTGTGTACTTTCTTCTACAACTTTCTGTAAATTATGCCCCTTCCATTATTTCCTAGGGGATATTTAC
>NW_011495051.1:9310405-9311254 GCF_000754665.1 Bison bison bison | reverse complement strand
AACCATCGAGTCAGTGATGCTGCCAAGCATTTCATCTTCTGTCTTCACCCTCTCCTCCATCCTTCAGTCTTTCTCAGCATCAGGTTCTTTCCAATGAGTCAGTCCTTCACTTCAGGTGGCCAAAATATCCAAGGTCCAATTTAGGCATCACCCCTTCCAATCAATATTCTGAACTGATTCCATTTATAATTGATACCTTTTATCTCCTTGCTGTCCAAGGGACTTTCAAGAGTTTTCTTCAACACCACATGTCAATAGCATCGATTCTTTGGAGGTCAAGATTCTCTAGGTCCAATTCTCAATTCTGTATGTAGCTTTGACTAGACTGACCTTTATCTGCTTTATAATATGCTGTCTAGCCTGGTTATAACTTTTCTTCTAAGGAGAAAGCATATTTTAATTTCATGAACAGAGTCACCATCTTCAGTGATTTTGGAACCTCCCCCCCTCTGCCAATAAAGTGTCTCACGGTTTCCATTGTGTCCCCATCTTTATGCCATGAAGTGATGGTACCGGATGCCATGAATCTCATTTTGAATGTTGAGTTTTCAGTCACCTTAATCACTCTCCTCTTTTACTTTCCTCAAGAGGCTCTGTAGTTCTTTCCATGTTCCACCACATGAATCATGCCATTTGCATATCTGATGTTATTGATATTTCTCCAAGCAACCTTGATTCCAAACCCTGTTTCATCAAGTCTTGCATTTTGTATGATTAACTCTTCATGTAAGTTCAATAAAGAGGTTGACAGTGCAGCCTTGAAATACTCCTTTCCCAACACAGAATCAGTCTGTTGTTCCATTTCCTTTTCTGACTGTTGCTTCTTGACCTGCATAGAGAGGCATATAA
>NW_011495051.1:9309928-9310305 GCF_000754665.1 Bison bison bison | reverse complement strand
ATTTGTCAGGGTCTTAAATAAGGGCAGGACCCTGGTGGGTTCAGGGCAGGGAGTGGGATGTGGGATCAAGAGTGTTTCCTGGGGGATTGAACAAGGGCAGGACCCAGACTGCTTTTGTGCAGGGACTCAGATGTGAGCTCAGGAGTATGTGTTGGAGGATCTCACAAGGGATGGAACCTAGACTCATTCAGTGCCTTGACCAAGATGTGGGCTCAGGAGCATTTGCCCGTGGCTTGCGCGAGTGCTTGACCCAGCCTAGTTCAGTGCAGGAAATGAGATGTTGGCTCTGGAGTGTTTGTCATGGTTTTGGACAAGTGTACGACCCAGCTTAGGTCAGTGGAGTGACCGAGATGTGGGCTCAGGAGTATGTGTTGGGG
>NW_011495051.1:9309097-9309828 GCF_000754665.1 Bison bison bison | reverse complement strand
CTGGAGTTGAGCTGTAGGAGTTGCTTGTATATTTTTGAGATTAGTTGTTTGTCAGTTGCTTCATTTGCTATTATTTTCTCCCATTCGGAAGGCTGTCTTTTCACCTTGCTAATAGTTTCTTTTGATGTACAGAAGCTTTTAAGGTTAATTAGGTCCCATTTGTTTATTTTTGCTTTTATTTCATGTCCTTTGAAGGGCTGCAGGTGTTAACAATGAACTTTCCTGGACCTGTGCTTTTGTTGCCCTAATGGCCCTTCATAGAGCTGAGGACCATGTGATTATCCTTAGGCCCTTCAGTTTGGACTGGATTTTATCCTTTTGTTTGTTTGTTTTTTTAAACAGATATATACTTTGCAAGCTAGAATTGTGGTTTTTTGGGGTTCTCACAAATTCAGAGGACTGGCAATAAGACTGGTGGCCATAGATGAGAACTTTTGCCATGGAAAAGGTGACCTCATCACACCTGCAAACCCTCTGTGGGAAAGGTCCAGGTGGCTCCAACCGTTTGTGGGAGACCTTGTGATCCTCTAAGCTCCCCAATGGCTAGTGCAGCCTATTGTCTTGGGGAGGTTAACAGAGGTGTGATTACCATAATGTGCTTGCTTTGTGTCACCACTAAAGTAATAGGTAGAAATTGTTCTAGATAACATCCCTTTGCAATGACCATTCCTCAGGATTGGTGAGGTCCTATCATCAGGATTCAGAAGGAAATCAGTGTGAAGGATTAAAGG
>NW_011495051.1:9308690-9308997 GCF_000754665.1 Bison bison bison | reverse complement strand
AACTTTTCCAGTCGTCTGGCCACAGCTGAGTCTTCCAAATCTGCTGACATGTGGAGGGCATCACATTCACGGCATCTTTTAGAATTTGAAAGAACTCAACTGGATTCCATCACCTCCATGAACTTTGTTTGTAGTTATGCTTCTAAAGTCCCACTTTACTTCGCGTTCCAGGACATCTGGCTCTAGGTGAGTGATCACACCATAGTGCTTACCTGGGTCGTGAGGATCTTTTGTGCATAGTTCATCTCTGTATGCTTCCCACCTCTTCTTAATAGCTTCTGCTTCTGTTACATCCATACCGTTTCTG
>NW_011495051.1:9307664-9308590 GCF_000754665.1 Bison bison bison | reverse complement strand
CTGCCATAAGGGTGGTGTCATCTGCATATCTGAAGTTATTGATATTTCTCCCAGCAATCTTGATTCCAGCATGTGCTTCTTCCAGCCTAGCGTTTCTCTTTATGTACTCTGCATATAATTTAAATAAGCAGGGTGATAATTTACAGCCTTGACGTCCTCTTTTCCTATTTCAAACCAGTCTGTTGTCCCATGTCCAGTTCTAATTGTTGCTTCCTGACCTGCATATAGGTTTCATGTGTACAAATCTGGAAAAAGTTTCATATGTTAATAACGGAGATTTCATATTTCATACGAGAACATTTCTCCCCAGATTGTCATATGTGAAATACACAGAATTCCAAGTCTTTTATCAGAAGACTTTCATTCAAGCTTTCTTGATGGAAATATAGAGAATTTCAGAGCTCAAGCATGAAAATCTGTGGGAAAATTCTATATTTCTTGTAGGAAAGTGAATGCATTTTTTCAAATGTTAAATAGGTAGTATTCAATGTTTCATGAAGGAAAGACAGCATAAAGATTTTCAAATGAGAAATATGAAAAAATTCCATATTTCATGTGAGAAAACCTGTGACCATATTTTGATTTGTGAATTAGACATTTTTGTATTTCCTGTCAAAGAATCTGCATCCCGATTTTCATATCTCTAACATGAAAAATTCCACATTTTATGCAGAAAATATTGTATCTATACTTTCATGTGAAATGTACAGAGAATTCCATATTTCATGTTGAAAAAATTTTCCCCAGATTTGTATATGTGAATAATAGCAAATTTTATATTTCACACTCTGGAATATGCATCTAGATATATCATACGTGAAACTGAGAATTTCATCTTTTATAACGGACTATCTCATTTCAGATGTCTATATTTGAAACAGATAATACCTTCGGCAAGAGGCGCCTTAATTCCTATTGTTCTTCTG
>NW_011495051.1:9307162-9307564 GCF_000754665.1 Bison bison bison | reverse complement strand
ATAGATGATTGTATGGTATCCTCTTGCTTTTTCTATGATCCAAACATCAATTCATGTGTACCTCTTATGACTGAATCACTAACTATACATTCCTGTGTTTGTTTGTTTGTTTTATTTTTTGGTCAGTGTTGTTGTCTTTTTCTCACTTTTTAAGTAGTCAAGTACCAACTGGTAATTTCCTATGAACTTGCCATCTTATTCTACAAGACTTAAATTATGGCCATGGCTGTCTCTGACCTTTGACACCCGCTGAATGAAGTTAAGCTTTGAGATTCGAAATCAGACATCGGTACTCTGGGAAAATATCAGGAACGTTAAAAAAAATAGCTAGATATATTCAAGTGCTGACTTTTTGAGCCCAATTATGCTATTATAGTTTATGTGGAAGGTTCTGCATTTCTT
>NW_011495051.1:9305765-9307062 GCF_000754665.1 Bison bison bison | reverse complement strand
TTTAGCCCCTCCTCTTCCTGCCTGTTAACACCTACTGCAAGGCAATAGAGAAAGACCAGCCAGAAGTACACTCATGCTCCTGCAAACACAGGCTAGAAAAGGATCCCATTAAGGCCAAATCTCTTCTGCCCATGGCTGCTGGCTCTATTCATAGTTGGCGCCACCAGGGTTCTAGAATTCCAAGCAGCTGTCCTACCACCTGTGCTCATCAAGGCAAACCCCAGTGTTCCACAAGTATCTCAGGTCAGACTTCTTTGGTGACCACATGTGAAGAAGGTTGAAAATTACACCTGAGACCCGGGGACAGAGCCATTAAGGAAGAGGATTGGAAATCTCCAACCAGTTGTGCACGCTGCAGATTAAATACAATTTATGATAGAGACCCTGTATGACAGAGACCTTATGGAATATATCAAAAGATAAAAAGTGGTCAAATGAAAGATGATGCCCAGGCTCAGGAAGCTGCAAGAACGCACGGGAATTATAGCAGTTTTGAGTCTATGCTGTCCTTAGAAAGAACCAGAGTCCAGTTTTCTCCATCTTTGGGGAACTTCCCAAAGAGGTGTAGTTGCCCTCTGGCTCATTCTGGGGACTAGAGCACTAACAGATGAAACACTAGGAAATATGTATTATTCTTTTGATGCATTGAATTTTTGTGTTGTTGGTGGACTATTCTTCTCAGTTGTAGGCTTCTTTGTTACTACACTTTGATTTGGTCTTTTAAGATTATTTCAAGCATTTTTTAAATTTTATTTTTATTTTTTATATAGCTATTTCTACTTTCAAATTGGTTTCCTATTTTCTGTGCCTTTTGTTGCTGTTGCTTCTCTTTATTTCTTAAAACAGGTATACACTTCTATGTTAACTGTGATTTTCTGTTATTCTGTGGGGGCTGTATCTGATCTCCTTATCAGATTTGCTTTCTTTATTCTTCAGTTGACACCCTGCTCTAGTGTTGTTGTTTTTTTGCCTTGAGATATACTTGATAGTTTCTGTTTATGAATCTGTTGTCTTCTCTGTAGTGTTTATTGCTTATGGTAACTTTGATTTTTTTTTTGTTTTGTTTTGTTTTTTTTTTACCATTTATCTACATTACTTTTTTAATCTCTTCAATCTCTTACTATGGTATCGTGGTTTTCTGAGCATAAGTTTGGGCCTGATTTTCTCGGGTGTCAGCACTTGAGAAGGTAACAGGCAGGAAGACAAGGGGTCTCAAAACAGAGGAAACAGCCTGCAAGAGTGAGACATTTTTATCTCTCTTAAGTGACAGGAGGAAACAAACTAGAGATATTTTTTC
>NW_011495051.1:9304940-9305665 GCF_000754665.1 Bison bison bison | reverse complement strand
AGAGAAATTTGCAAGGCAGAAAACAAAACAACAACAACAAATGTGCTTGATTGCATGTTAGAAGTCAAAGTAGTCCCAGTTACGTGTGTACATAAGCAACGTCCCATCAAAACAGATTAATTCATGTCCACTAATGTTTCATGTTTTGCTGTCAAGGAAAAAAGAATAATAGAGCTTTCCAGGAAAAACTGAGTTCAAAGAAGGCAGAAATGTAGAAGGATATGAAATGCACCTCTCTGAATTTATGGATAAGAAATAATACTTCTACATGGTCAATAGCTTTCCCAGAGCATCAGATAAATACTAGCAGAAGACCCTGGTCACCAGAGTGTCCCATGTGGGTTTTAGATATACCTGGGTGGGAAGGAATCAAGAGGGAGAAGGAGGATAAGAGGAAGCAAGACAAAATATGTGCCTTGTGGTGGGAGATGGAGAAACAGGGAAGAGATTTCCATTACTTTGGACTGAAAGGAAGCAAGGTAAAACAGCTGATGAAATATTATTTGTATAAAGCGAGAGTTATGCAGAAAATGTGTGTAGTGGCTCTATATGGCCCAAACTGCAATTCAGCTCAACCAGTGTGCATGGATCAGGAAGATGGAAGGCAGGATTTAGAGAGTCATCCTGGGAGAGGACTGATGTTGACTAGGTGGAGACGGCCTGATGGAGCACCTATGATTTGTTGTGTAGGAGGGAATGCCTTTTGAGAATGCTCAAAGTGCCAA
>NW_011495051.1:9304508-9304840 GCF_000754665.1 Bison bison bison | reverse complement strand
CAATCCGAGAAAGACCTCGAGAGACCTTCTTCAACACGTCTCGAGGCCAGATTCCCCTACTATGACTTGAGAGCAATGACGCGCTCCCCCTCGCCATTCGCATGGAGACCCGACTGCCTTGGCGCCCCAGGAGAGGCTCACTGACCTCGCCGTCGTACCTCGTGAGAAAGCGCACACTGGGGCCGCCGCTCGAGAACAACCCCGAGCCTCCCCCGACATCGCGACTTGAGGGCCTTCGTCTCCTGTATGGCCTAGAGACCAATCTCTCGACCTCTCTCCAAAAGCCTCAGGAGGCTTGACACCCTTTAGTCCACCCAGTGAGCTCCAAGAGA
>NW_011495051.1:9302371-9304408 GCF_000754665.1 Bison bison bison | reverse complement strand
TCATTTCGATATTTGGCAAAACTAATACAATATTGTAAAGTTTAAAAATAAAATAAAATTAAAAAAAATAAAGAGAATAAAGGTGATAAAAAAAATAAATCAAAGTATACTGTTTCACTTCCAAAAAAAAAAAAAAGAGGCTCTGTAGTTCTTCCCATGTTTTGCCACATGAATCATGTCACCTGCATATCTGATGTTATTGATATTTCTCCCAGCAACCTTGATTCCAAACCCTGTTTCATTCAGTCTGGCATTTTGTATGATGAACTCTTCATGTAAGTTCAATAAAGAGGTTGACAGTACAGCCTTGAAATACTCCTTTCCCAGCTCAGAGCCAGTCTGTTGTTCCATTTCCTTTTCTGACTGTTGCTTCTTGACCTGCATACAGATTTCTCAGGAGGCAAATAACATACTCTAGTAGTCCCATGTAGAAGAATTTTAAACGTTTTGCTGTGATCTACACAAACAAGTCTTTGGCATAGTCAGATAGGAATAGATGCTTTTCTGGCGTTCTGTTGCTTTTTTGATAACCCAACGGGTGTTGGCAATTTGATCTCGGGTTCTTCTGCCCTTTCTAAATCCAGCTTGAACATCTGGAAGTTCACGATTCACATTATATTGAAGCCTGGCTTTGGGAATTTTGAGCAGTATTTTGTGAGTGTGTGAGATGAGTGCAGTTAAGCGGTAGTTTGCACATTCTATGGATTGCCTTTTATTGCAGTTGGAATGAAAACAACTTTTCCAGTTGTCTGGCCACAGCTGAATCTTCCAAATCTGCTGGCATGTGGAGGGAAGCACATTCACAGCATCATCTTTTAGAATTTGAAAGAGCTCAACTGAATTCCATCACCTCCATGAGCTTTGTTTGTAGTTATGCTTCTAAAGTCCGACTTGACTTTGCATTCCAGGATGTCTGGCTCTAGGTGAGTGATCACACCATCATGCTTAACTGGGTCATGAAGATCTTTTGTGCATAGTTCATCTGTGTATTCTTCCCTCCTCTTCTTAATAGCTTCGGCTTCTGTTACATCTGCACCATTTCTGTCCTTTACTGTGCCCCTCTTTGCATGAAATTTGCCCTGGTATCTCTGATTTTCTTGAAGAGATTTGTAGGCTTTCCCATTCTATTTATTTCCTCTATTAATTGGCATTGATAACTGAGGAAGGTTTTATCTATCCTTGCTATTCTTTGGGACTCTGCATTCAAATGGGTATTGTTTTCATTTTCCCTTTTTTGTTTAGCTTCTTTGCTCTTTTCCGATCTTTGTAAGGCCCCATCACTTTGCCATTTTGCATTTCTTTTATATGGGAATGGTCTTGATCCCTGATTCCTGTACAATGTCACACCTCCACCCATAGGTCTTCAGGCACTCTGTCTATCAGATAGAACCCCCTGAATCTATTTATCACTTCCACTGTATAATCATAAGGGTTTGATTTTGCATGTGTAAAATATACTAATTCCCTATTTCATGCAGGAAAATCTTCACCCAGACTTTTTTCAAAGAAATAAAGAGAACCCTTTCTGTTATTCAGGAAATACATGAAATATAGCTGTACATGTTTCACGTTTTAGCTCAGATATCAATTTCTGATTCATTGAAAATTCTCTATTTCATGTGTACAGTTCAGTTCAGTCACTCAGTCATGTCCGACTCTTTGAGAGTCACTCTTTAATAGCAGCACGCCAGGCCTCCCTGTCCATCATCATCTCCTGGAGTTCATTCAAACTCAAGTCCATCAAGTCGGTGATGCCATCCAGCCATCTCATCCTCTGCCATCTCCTTTTCCTCCTGCTCCCAATCTCTCCCAGCATCAGAGTCTTTTTCAATGAGTCAACTCTTCACATGAGGTGGCCAAAGTACTGGAGTTTCAGCTTTAGCATCATTCCTTCCAAGAACACCCAGGGATGATCTCCTTTAGAATGGACTGGTTGGATCTCCTTGCAGTCCAAGGGACTCTCAGGAGTCTTCTTCAACACCACAGTTCAGAAGCATCAATTCTTCGGTGCTCAGCTTTCTTCACAGTCCAACTCTC
>NW_011495051.1:9301115-9301853 GCF_000754665.1 Bison bison bison | reverse complement strand
GAGTCTGAAATGCAGTACTTGGATGCAATCTCAAAAACTACAGAATGATTTCTGTTCGTTTCCAAGGCAAACCATTCAATATCACAGTAATCCAAGTCTATGCCCCAAGCAATAATGCTGAAAAAGCTGAAGTTGAATGGTTCTATGGAGACCTACAAGACCTTTTAGAACTAAAACCCAAAAATGATGTCCTTTTCATTATAGGGGACTGGAATGCAAAAGTAGGAAGTCAAGAAATACGTGAAGTGACAGGCAAATTTGGCCTTGGAATACGAAATAAATCATGGCAAAGACTAATAGAGTTTTGCCAAGAAAATGCACTGGTCATAACAAACACCCTCTTCCAACAACACAAGAAAAGACTCTATACATGGACATCACCAGATGGTCAACACCGAAATCAGATTGATTATATTCTTTGCAGCCAAAGATGGAGAAGCTCTATACATTCGGCAAAAACAATACCAAGAGCTGACTGTGGCTCAGATCATGAACTCCTTATTGCCGAATTCAAACTTAAATTGAAGAAAGTAGGGAAAACCACTAGACCGCTCAGGTATGACCTAAATCAAATCTCTTATGATTATACAATGGAAATGAGAAGTAGACTTAAGGACCTAGATCTGATAGAGAGCCTGATGAACTATAGAAAGAGGTTCGTGACATTGTACAGGAGACAGTGATCAAGACCATCCCCATGGAAAAGAAATGCAAAAAAGCAAAATGACTGTCTGGGGA
>NW_011495051.1:9299660-9301015 GCF_000754665.1 Bison bison bison | reverse complement strand
GAAAGGTAGAACAAGACAAAGAAAATGTGGAAGCCTTTACAATGGATATGAAAAACATTTTCAAACAGCCTGAGAAAAAGGCCCAGAGGGACTCAGGTGAAAAGGGATGGGCTTGATATTGCTATTGAAAGGAAGGGCATCTCAAACGGGACTGCCCTCAGGAATCTAAGCCACCTTGACTCCATGTCCGGTCTGCAAAGGCCCACGTTGGAAAAGAGGCTGCCCCCAGAGTTGTAGGTCTCTGAGGTCAGACTCTTAAGACAATCAGGACTGAAGGTGCCCGGGGGTCCCCACACAAGCTCCCATCCTAATTACACCTGAGGAACTTTGGGTATTAATAATTGTGAGGGGCCATGTGACTGGCGCGCTAAGTGCAGGCAGCTACGACCAGTGCGTTAAGTGCGGCCAAGAGGAGCTACCCCACATCCGAGATGAGGGGCAGTGGCCGAGAGTGCCAGGCTGCGACGGCGCAGGAACGGCCTAGCGGAGCTACCCTGCGTCCGAGGTCAGGGGCGGCAGCCGGGAGAAGCAACCCACACCCGAGGCCAGGGGCGGCAGCCAGAAGGACCAACCCCAGGTACAAGGAGCAGTGGCTGCATGGGCACAGCAGGTCCTACAGGAGCCATCCCACGTTGAAGGTCAGGAAGTGTGGCAGTGAGGAAATACCCCTAGTCCAAGGTAAGGAGCAGTGGCTGCGCTTTGCTGGAGAAGATGTGAAGAGATACTCCACGCCCAAGGTAACAGAAACCCAAGAAAGACGGTTGGTGTTGCAAGAGGGCATCAGAGGGCAGACACACTGAAACCAACTCACAGAAAACTAGTCAGTCTAATCACACTAGGACCATAACCTTGTCTAACTCAATGAAACTAAGCCATGCCCATGGGGCAACCCAAGATGGGCGGGTCATGGTGGAGAGATCTAACATAATGTGATTCCCTGGAGAAGGGAATGGCAAACCACTTCAGTATTCTTGCCTTGAGAACCCCATGAACAATATGAAAAGGCAAAATGATAGGATACTGAAAGAGAAACTCCCTAGGTCAGTAGGTACCCAATATGCTACTGGAGATCAGTGGAGAAATAGCTCCAGAAAGAATGAAGTCAAAACAAAAGAATACCCAACTGTGGATGTGACTGGTGATAGAAGCAAGCTCTGATGCTGTAAAGAGCAATATTGCATAGGCACCTGGAATGTCAGGTCCATGAATCAAGGCAAATTGGAAGTGACCAAACAAGAGATGACAAGAGTGAATGTTGACATTCTAGATATCAGCGAACTCAAATGGACTGGAATGGGTGAATTTAACTCAGATGACCATTATATCTACTACTGCAGGCAGGAATCCCTCAGAAG
>NW_011495051.1:9298433-9299560 GCF_000754665.1 Bison bison bison | reverse complement strand
GAGGATTATCACTTGATGGGTAAGATGGTTCTTTACCATTTTCATTTCGCTGAGAACCTAAGTAAGTACGGTGAGTACCATTAAGTCACTTAGTCCTGTCCGACTCTTCCTGACCCCATGGATTGTAGCATGACAGGCTTCCCTGTCCATCGCCAACTCATAAAGCCTGCTCAAACCCATAACCATCGAGTCAGTGATGCTGCCAAGCATTTCATCTTCTGTCCTCTCCCTCTCCTCCAACCTTCAATCTTTCTCAGCATCAGGTTCTTTCCCAGTGAGTCAGTCCTTCACTTAAGGTGGCCAAAATATCCAAGATCCAGTTTCAGCATCAGCCCTTCCAATCAATATTCTGAACTGATTTCCTTTAGAATTGACCCCTTTCATTTCCTTGCAGTCCAAGGAACTCTCAAATGTTTTCTCTAACACCACATATCAATAGCATCGATTCTTTGGAGGTCAAGATTCTTTAGGTCCAATTCTCATCTCTGTATGTAGCTTTGACTAGACTGACCTTTGTCTGCTTTATAATATGCTGTCTAGCCTGGTTATAACTTTTCTTCTAAGGAGAAAGCATATTTTAATTTCATGAACAGAGAGTCACCATCTTCAGTGTTTTTGGAACCCACCCCCCAAATACAGTTTCTCACTGTTTCCATTGTTTCCCCATCTTTATGCCATGAAGTGATGGGACGAGATGTCATGAATCTCATTTTGAATGTTGAGTTTTCAGTCACCTTAATCACTCTCCTCTTTTACTTTCCTCAAAAGGCTCTGTAGTTCTTTCCATGTTCTGCCACATGAGTTGTGTCACCTGCATATCTGATGTTATTGATATTTCTCCCAGCAACCTTGATTCCAAACCCTGTTTCATTCAGTCTGGCATTTTGTATGATGAACTCTTCATGTAAGTTCAATAAAGATGTTGACAGTACAGCCTTGAAATACTCCTTTCCCAGCTCGGAACCAGTCTGTTGTTCCATTACCTTTTCTGACTGTTGCTTCTTGACCTGCATACAGATTTCTCAGGAGGCATATAACATACTCTAGTAGTCCCATGTTTAGAAGAATTTGAAACATTTTGCTGTGATCTACACAAACAAGTCTTTGGCATGGCCAAATAGGAGTAG
>NW_011495051.1:9295147-9297343 GCF_000754665.1 Bison bison bison | reverse complement strand
TGGTGGGAGATGGAGAAGCAGGGAAGAGATTTCCAGAATGAGGCAAGCCCCTTCAGTAAAGGGTAAATTACTTTGGACTGAAGGGAAGCAAGGTAAAACAGCTGATGAAATATTATTTGTATAGAGCAAAAGTTACACAGACAATGTGTGTCGTGGCTCTATATGGCCCAAACTGCAATTCAGCTCAACCAGTGTGCATGGGTCTGGAAGATGGAAGGCGGGATTTAGAGAGTCATCCTGGGAGAGGACTGATGTTGACTACGTGGAGACGGCCTGATGGAGCACCTATGAGTTGTTGTGTAGCAGGGAATGCCTTTTGAGTATTCCCAAAGTGCCAAAGAGAAAGGACCTTACTGCATTGTCACACACAGGAAGTAGAAATACCTTTGTAGCCATTCCTCTTCCCACCTGTTAACACCTACTACAAGTAATACAGAAAGACCAGCCAGAAGTACCACTCCTGCTCCTGCAAACACAGGCTATAAAAGGATCCCATTAAGACCAAATCTCTTCTGCCCATGGCTGCTGGCTCCTATTAATAGTTGGCACCACCAGGGTTCCAGGATTCCAAGCAGCTGTACCACCACCTGTGCTCATCAAGGCAGACCCCAGTGTTCCACAAGTGTCTCAGGGCAGACTCCTTTGGTGATCATATGTGAGGAAGGATGGAAATTACACCTGAGACCCAGGGACAGAGCCACTAAGGAAGAGGATTGGAAATCTTCCATCCAGTTGTGCACGCTGCAGATTAAATACACACGATTTATGACAGGGACCCTGTATCTATGGAATACATCAAAAGATGAAAAGAGGTCAAATGAAAGATGATGCCCAGGCTCAGGAAGCTATAAGAACACATGGGAATTATAGCAGTTTTGAGTCTATGTTGTCCTTAGAAACATCCAGAGTCCAATTTTGTCCATCTTTGGGGAACTTCCCAAAGAAGTGTAGTTGTCCTCTGGCTCATTCTGGGGACTAGGGCACTGACAGATGAGACCCTAGCAAATATGTATTATTCTTTTGATGCATTGAATTGTTGTGTTGTTGGTGGACTATTTTTCTCAGTAGTAGGCTTTGTTACTACACATTGATTTGGTCTTTTAAGATTATTTCAAGCATATTTTTTTTATTTTTTGTATAGCTATTTCTACTTTCAAGTTGGTTTCCTCTTTCCTGTGCCTTTTGTTGCTGTTGCTTCTCTTTATTTTTTTTAATTTTATTTTATTTTTAAACTTTACATAATTGTATTAGTTTTGCCAAATATCTGCCCTTCTATATTAAGTGTGAGTTTCTGTTATTCTGTGGGGACTTTATCTGATCTTGCCAGATTTGCTTTCCTTATTCTTCAGTTGACACCCTGCTCTAGTGTTGTTTTTTGCCTTGAGATTCACTTGATTGTTTCTGTTTATGAATCTGTTGTCTTCTCTAGTATTTATTGCTTGTGGTAACTTTGATTTTTTTTTCCATTTATCTATGTTACTTTTTTAATCTCCTCAATCTCTTACTATGGTATCGTGGTTCTCTGAGCATAAGTTTGGGCCTGATTTTCTCGGGTGTCAGCACTTGAGAGGGTAACAGGCTGGAAGGCCAGGGGTCTCAAAACGGAGGAAATAGCCTGCAAGACTGAGACATTTTTATCTCTCTTAAGCGACAGGAGGAAACAAACTAGAGATTTTTTTTTTTTCTTCTTATACAAATTTAAAAGGAGTTTTCTCTTAAAAATATTATGTTGCCATCATGACACATGGTTTCACCTGAAGTTAACTATTCTCAAACCTTGAGATAACCAATATATTTTTCTTATGGAAATGTTTGTCTTAAGCTATGGTAATGTACTATGCCTTTTCCCCAAACTGTGTCCTCAAGTCCATTCAGCCTACTGGCTCAGAACCTACTTGACAAACCAGTATGTTATACTCAGATATTGTTTCCCTAATCTATGTAAACACAACTATTTGTATGGTAATCTGTCTTTCTATAAGATTCAAGTTAATCATTTTATGGCCCACGATGAATCATCTGGTGCCAAGATTACCCCCAATTGCATCTTATCAATCAGTGAGCCTGGTACCACTCCGAGTTTTAAAACATTCCTTTTTTTTCATTAACAGACTGCTAGTGACTGTATAACATCCAGCTGGACTAGCAGGAGGATACTCTTTCTGCCTCCTTCTGATGCCTATGTCAGAAGCTTTC
>NW_011495051.1:9294387-9295047 GCF_000754665.1 Bison bison bison | reverse complement strand
GATTCGAAAGATGCCTTCTATTCTGTGCCTTTGGCAGGGAAAAGTCAATTTCTATTTGCCTTTGAAGACCTTATGCAGGCAGCTTCTCAGTTAACCTGGGCAGTTTTGCCCCAGGGATTTTGTAACAGTCCTCACTTATTTGGACAAAGTTTGTCATGGGATCCACAAAACTTTAATAGCTCTGAAGTGGTGGTGTTACAATGTGTAAATGATATTTTGCTCTGTGTTGAGACAGAAGAAGCTTATTTGTGAGCCTCAGAGATTTCTTAAAATTTCTGGCAGCCTGTGGTTACAAGATATCAAGAGAAAAGGCTCAGTTTTGTCAACAATAGGTTAGGATCTGGGCCTAATCATATCAGAAGGAACTAGGGCCATAGGCCCTGAGAGACTTAAACCTATACTAAATCATCCCCTACTTATGACTTTAAGACAGGTGAGAGGATTTTGAGGAATTACAGGTTACATTTGGATTTCACATGTTTATCTTGCCCTACCTTTACATAAACTTATATCGGAAACTCAGCAGGCCCATTTTAACAGACCCATCACAACAGAAATTGAAACAGTAATCAGAAATCTTCCAGCAAACAAAAGCCTAGGTCCAAATGGCTTCACAGCTTAATTCTACCAAAAATTTCGAGAAGAGCTAACAGCTATTCT
>NW_011495051.1:9293650-9294287 GCF_000754665.1 Bison bison bison | reverse complement strand
ACTGGCAGAAACACAAGCTGGAATCAAGATTGCCGGGAGAAATATCAATAACCTCAGATATGCAGATGACAGCACCCTTATGGCAGAAAGTGAAGAGGAACTAAAAGACCTCTTGATGAAAGTGAAAGTGGAGACTGAAAAAGTTGGCTTAAATCTCAACATTCAGAAAACAAAGATAATGGCATCCGGCCCCATCACTTCATGGGAAATAGATGGGGAAACAGTGGAAACAGTGTCAGACTTTATTTTTGGGGGGCTCCAGAATCACTGCAGATGGTGACTGCAGCCATGAAATTAAAAGACGCTTACTCCTTGGAAGGAAAGTTATGACCAACCTAAATAGCATTTTTAAAAGCAAAGACGTGACTTTGCTAAGAAAGGTCCATCTAATCAAGGCTATGATTTTCCCAGTGGTAATGTAGAGATGTGAGAGTTGGACTTTGAAGAAAGCTGAGCACTGAAGAATCGATGCTTTTGAACTGTGGTGTTGGAGAAGACTCTTGAGAGTCCCTTGGACTGCAAGCAGATCCAAGCAGTCCATTCTGAAGGAGATCAGCCCTGGGATTTCTTGGAGGGAATGATGCTAAAGCTGAACTCCAGTACTTTGGCCACCTCATGCGAAGTGTTGGCTCATTGG
>NW_011495051.1:9292937-9293550 GCF_000754665.1 Bison bison bison | reverse complement strand
AAGCCTTCTTCAGCGATCAATGCAAAGAAATAGAGGAAAACAACAGAATGGAAAGACTAGAGATCTCTTCAAGAAAGTTAGAGATACCATGGGAACATTTATGGTATGGACCTAACAGAACCAGAAGATAGTGAGAAAAGATGTACAAAAAAGATCTTCACGATCCAGATAATCACAATGGTGTGATCACTGACCTACAGCCAGACATACTAGAATGTGAAGTCAAGTGGGCCTTAGAAAGCATCACTACAAACAAAGCTAGTCGAGGTGATGGAATTCCAGTTGAGCTATTTCAAATCCTGAAAGATGATGCTGTGAAAGAACTGCACTCAATATACCAGCAAATTTGGAAAATTCAGCAGTGACCACAGGACTGGCAAAGGTCAGTTTTCATTCCAACCCCAAAGAAAGTCAATGCCAAAGAATGCTCAAACTACCTCACAATTGCACTCATCTCACACGCTAGTAAAGTAATGCTCAAAATTCTTCAAGCCAGGCTTCAGCAGTATATGAACTGTGAATTTCCTGATGTTCAAGCTGGTTTCATAAAAGGCAGAGGAACAAGAAATCAAATTGCTAACATCCGCTGGATCATGGAAAAAGCAAGAGAGTT
>NW_011495051.1:9292292-9292837 GCF_000754665.1 Bison bison bison | reverse complement strand
CTCATTGGAAAAGACTCTGATGCTGGGAGGGATTGGGGGCAAGAGGAGAAGGGGACGACAGAGGATGAGATTGCTGGATGGCATCACTGACTCGATGGACATGAGTCTGGGTGAATTCTGGGAGTTGGTGCTGGACAGGGAGGCCTGGAATGCTGTGATTCATGGGGTCACAAAGAGTCAGAAAGGACTGAGCAACTGTACTGAACTGAACTGATTCCATCGACTTCCTTTTAGATACAGGGGCAACCTACTCTGTGTTTACTGAAGCCCCTGGCCCACTTTCTTCCCAATCCACTTCTGTAATGGGACTGTCTGGATGAGCCAAAAGGTATTATTTCAGTTATTCTTTACCTTGTAACTGGAAATCTGTTCTATTTTCACACGAGTTTCTGATCATGTCAGAAGTTCTCTCACCCCTTTTGGTAGGGATATAATGAGCAAGGCCCATGTCTCTGTTTTCATGAATATGGAGCCCTCCCTTTCTCTCCCTTTAGTTGAACAAAATGTAAATCCTAGAGTATGGGCTGATGGGAAATCTGTGGGTC
>NW_011495051.1:9290541-9292192 GCF_000754665.1 Bison bison bison | reverse complement strand
GGCTTCACAGCTGAATTCTACCAAAAATTTATAGAAGAGCTAACACCTATTCTACTCAAACTCTTCCAGTAAATTGCATAGGAATGTAAACTTCCAAATTCATTCTATGAGGCCACCATCACCCTAATAACAAAAGCTGACAAAGATGCAACAATAACAAAAAAAGAAAACTACAGGCCAATATCACTGATGAACATAGATGCAAAAATCCTTAACAAAATTCTATCTCAATTTTAAATTCCATTTTAGCTACATATGTGAACATGCTTTCTGGGTCACATGATTTAATCTTACATTTTGCCAATAAGTGAAAATTTTGAAATACCT
This sequence comes from Bison bison bison, assembly GCF_000754665.1. Lineage (NCBI taxonomy): Eukaryota > Metazoa > Chordata > Mammalia > Artiodactyla > Bovidae > Bison > Bison bison. The sequence continues at coordinate 9,291,865 of NW_011495051.1, read as the reverse complement.
TGCTCTAAAGACAGATGTTGTTTTCTTCTTCCAGAAAGTCAGGTAGTGAAGCAGATCTTTGAAAAGTTTGTCACTTTTTACTAAACCCATAAAGTTAAGCTGTTGAACTAAACTTTTCATACTCTTGGTTTCAAATATTCTGAAAGGCCCCTTTCTTTCCAAGACTTCTTTCTTAAAGAGTTCTTCATTAATCACTATACAAGTGCTACTCTCATCCTGCCAAATAGATTCAAACTGATCATTTTCAACTCCAAAATTTTTATGGAAATGTGAGTGAAAGAAAATCATTCAGCTCATCTGTTTCAGAGACAGACTGTGTAGTGTGGTCTTTTTATCACAAGTTCCTCAGACAAAGCCTGAAAAGCATATTCTTCCATCACAGACCTCAAAACCAAGTCCCCAGTAAGTGTATAATCATACAAAAAAGATCTAATGGAGGTTTCTGAACCAGTTGGTTCATCCTTAGGAGGCCAATCTTGAATTACTGAAGAAATATGTACCATCTCAGAGAAATCTTTCTTCAGATATTTTTCTCTTTTGTCTGATTTTACACACTGCAACTTCCAATGCTGCTTGGCTGGCCTACTGAGAGAAACTCTCTAGACCATCACAGTGGTTCTCAAAGTCAGAAAGCTGTGACATCACTAAGTCACTGGTCTCCTAGCAATTTAAGGGTAATGTGCAACCAGTATTTACTTCAACATCAACTTAAAATACAGACTGCTTACAGAAATAGTAACCAAAACCATGAAGCCTGAAAATCCTCATTCCTAAAGAATTTTTACACAGAAAAATCACATCAATAAATCTACTTGGTTTCTGAAATAAAAGTGGTTTAACACCCTTCTATACACACATTGTTAATATTCAGTACTTTTATCCAAGCAAACTTGGGTCTACTAGCTACTGTGCAATAAAATCAATCAACTGACTGTGAGTTTCAGTGAAAGCACGAGTTTATTGTAGGACTGAGCAAGGTGTCCTTGCAGCTGGTGCTTCAAAGACCCAAATCCCCAAATACTTTCAAGAGAAGTATTTTAATGACAGAATGAGGGTGGGACATTGGGGTCTGTGATCAGTTTGGGGACATTCTACTAATGCCCTGTTACTGAGGATATTGGGAGTCAACATCATCCACCGTCTGGTTCCAACTACTCTGTGGTCTATGTACATGCTTTTCAGCCTGGTTGGGGCTTTAGCATCTCTAAAACTGTTCACAGGATATTGGTCAGAATATTATCTGTGGCCCTTGAGGAGGAACTAAAGATCCTTGACTTTGCTTAATGGCTAAATCATTACTATTCTCTATCGCCTGATTATTTTC
>NW_011495051.1:9288116-9288990 GCF_000754665.1 Bison bison bison | reverse complement strand
TGTGTGTGTGTGTGTGTGTGTGTGTGTATGTATACATATATATGTATATTTCTATGCCTGTCTATTTTTGTCATTAACACTGGACAAACCTTTGAAATTTGGTAGATATTTATTAAAAGAAGAGAGGGGAGTGATATAAAGAGTCCTCTTACTTTACATGCAGCCAAGAAAACATATTTTGAAGTATTTCCACTTACATATATTCAATAACCGAGTAGACTTTTGAATCATTCTACATTTGAGTTTTAATTTTTTCCATTGTTGTTATACCTAACAGGAATTAAAAACCACTGTACTTTCTTTTATACACACACACATACACACAATGTGTATATATGTATATATGTATGTATGTCAAAATGTAATTTTAGTCAACTTTATTTATGTGGCTGAACACTTTGCTTGCTCCCAAGATCTTAAATAAATTGTTTGGGAGCCCCAACATTACTTAATAACTTTCTGGCTGAATAATTTAGATCCTATTGCTGAAAGGCTCTCCTTTAATCTAGCTCATCTTCTACTATTATTTCTGTAATAAGAGATAGGGTTCATACTTATGAGGACACCTTGAACCCATAAAATCACAACTCTCATTTAATTAGAGATATTGTTCAAAGAAAGCTGCTGCTTTCCAATAAAATTTCCAATAAAATTGTTGAATACAATTTTATTCATTCAAGTCTATAGTAACATAGGAACATGTTGGAACCACAGGCACAATGGTCAACTAGCTGGATTAGGGATAACAGCTACCCACTTAATGGGTAAAACAAATGCCTAGTGCACTGTGCATAGATAATAGTCAGGGTCTTCTGGCTAGCTGAGCATTGAAATTATATGATGTGTATATCAAAATCACTTCTCCATCATTCAG
>NW_011495051.1:9286542-9288016 GCF_000754665.1 Bison bison bison | reverse complement strand
AGGTAGGACAAAATAAGAGATGCGAAGGTAGAAAAGATTTTAGGGATCGAGATGCGCCTTAGAGAAGGAGTCGTAAAGGAGGAGAAATTTACACAAAATAAGAAACACTCTCTCATAGGTATCAGTGGGGGAAGAAACAGAACCAGGGAAAAAAGACAAAAACACAGATTATGCCAATAAATGCAATTGCTAGCCGAGAAGTTGTTCAGATGCTCCCATCCACTATCATACATGAGGCCTGGAAGGGAGGCCTGTGATGTGTCAAATATGCTATGGTTAGAACCAGGCTTTAGTGTCCTCAGGATAATCTGACGGAGCTAAGGTGACATAGAAACATAAACCATGGAAACACTAGAGACAGACAGTTTAGAAAGGATGTTTCCTGCGAAAAGGCTCTAAGGCTATATAGTGAATCATGGCACACTCACAGAACAGGAAACTGTGCACTAGAAAATACCAAAGGAGACCAAGCCAGCTTCTACATAAGACCCTTTCTTCCACGGAGGGAGAGAGGAATGTGCACGACTGCCAGAGACAGAAGGAAATAGGTTACTGGTATCTTGGTTCCTCCACGAAGGTAGAGAGGAGTGTGTACAACTGCCAGAGGCAGAAGGAAGTAGGTTACTGGTATCTTGGTCCCAGAGACATCCCCTACCAAGCTGTAAGCTGGTTGACAGTTGCTAATGATGAATGCCTGGGTTCATGGACAGTTCACATAGGCAAGGATCATGACAGCCTGGGGTCAGCTACTCTGAGGAGACACATGGCACACCTGAGACTGTGCACTCTGGCACAGGTAGCAAACTGTGTGGTTGAGACCAGAGAGATAAATAAGAGGCATACCCACCTAGGACTGTGCCCTGGCCTCCAACCAGACATCTGACATTTTGGACATGTGAAGAGCAAAAAACACAGAGCCAATCGTAGTCAGTGCCCTTGCTGAGCACCTAAGTGTCTGACTGGCTGGGAAGTGTATGAAACACAGGGCCAACTTGGGACAGTGCCCTCATGTATCAACCAGGAGGCTGAGCAGGGTGGATCTAGGAAGGACATGTCATGTTTACCAGTGGCAAGCCCAATGTGATCAATCCACCTCAAGCACCCCCACATATCCCAGAGGTATTTGTTTTCAGTGTTCCACCTCACCACCAAAACACTGAGCAAGTGAGGTTGAATAAGAGGCTACTGCACCCTCGTTTCATGTTGAAAACCAGATATGGAGAAGCTTTCAAATAAAAGGAGGAAATATAAACAAAGAAGCATAAACCAACCCAGAAGTGATAGGTTCAACAGAATAAGTCTTCAATTAATGCAGAGACTGTTCAACTGAGGGACAATGATGCCGGGAGCCGGCATATTGCATATTGAGTGCATATTGCATATTGAGTGTGTATTGCATACTGAGTGCAGCACTTTCCACAGCATCATCTTTCAGGTTCTGGAATAGCTCAACTGGAATTCTATCACTGCTGGG
>NW_011495051.1:9285242-9286442 GCF_000754665.1 Bison bison bison | reverse complement strand
CTCGCTTCATGCCACAGGGGTTCAGCTTCCTGCTTTCCTCCACATCCTATCTCTTGTTTCTTGTCCTCCTCTGTATTTTTGTAGTTGCCTTGCTAGAGAAAATCTAACTAGATAACATGAACAGGCTCAATATATTATGTTAATGGAGAAATATATTATAGGCTGCATATTTTGTCAACATTTGACCCTGTTGTCACAGAAGCATGGCATAAATGCTCCAGCAGGAAACTTAAAACCAGCAGTATTACATATAATGAGTAACTATTATCTTAGGGTATTCTTAGAAAATAATTTCTTATTCAAAACATCTAGGGAAAACTAAGGTATAAGAATACAATAATCTTCAAAGTTGATAGGACAATATAGGGTAAACAGTACATTTGAATTTTCAGTGTTACACAAATTAAGTTCATGGCATCTGGTCCCAGAGCTTCATGGGAAATAGAAATGGAAAAAGCAGAAGCTGTGATAGATTTCCTCTTTTGTGGCTCTAAATTCACTGACAATTTTTTGGCTCTCCATTCACCATGGTGATGGTGGCTATAAAATTAGAAGACAATTCCTTCCTGAAAGAAAAGCTCTCACAAATTTAGAGAGCATATTAAAAAGTGAAGGCATGACTTGACCAATAGAATCACATAGAATCACATTTATGGTCTTTCCAGTAGACATGTACAGATGTGAGAACACCAACTGCTCTGTTGGGGATGACTTGTGTGTGTCCATTGGATTGCAAGGAGATCAAGTCAGTCAAACATAAAGGAACTCAACTCTGAAGAGGCATTGGAATCACTGATGCTGACTCTGAGTCCCCAAAGTTTTGACCCCCTGAGCAAAGAGCTGACTCACTAGAAAGGGCCTTGATTCTTAGCAAACAAACAATTCAGTAGGAGATATGGGTGAGAGAGAATGAGATGGTTTTATAGCTTCACTCATTCAAAGGACATGATCTCAGGCAGACCCTGGGTGATGGTGAGAGAGATAGGTCTTGTGTGCTGCACCCAAGATGTCAAAAAGAGTCAGAAATGCCATTGTGACTGAACAATAACAAGATTTCAGTTAATAAAATGGATCACCCAGGGTTGCGGTGGGGTCTCATAATGTTAGAGGAACAGGAGGCACAGTCCACCTTCTCCCACACAAATCCATCAAAGGATCGACTGCACATGGAACACCTTTCAGAAATCAATTTGTGAACGA
>NW_011495051.1:9282287-9283158 GCF_000754665.1 Bison bison bison | reverse complement strand
AAAAAAAAAAAAAAAAGAAAGGGAAGAAAAGAAGCAAAGAAAAGTTATATGTATCTGAATGCAGATACCCAAAAGAATAGCAGATAAGAAAGCCTTCCTCAGAGATCAATTCAAAGAAATAGATGAAAACAACAGAATGGGAAAAACTAGAGTTCTCTTCAAGAAAATTAGAGATACAAAAGTAATATTTCACGCAAAGATGGGTTCAATAAAGGGCAGAAATGGTATGGATCAAACAGAAGCAGAAGATATTATGAAGAGGTGGCAAGAATACACAGGAGAATTGTACAAAAAGAGTTTCAAGACCCAGATAACCACGATGGTGTGATCATTCACCTAGAGCCAAACATCCTGGAATGTGAAGTCAAGAGGACTTTAGGAAGCATCACTACCAACAAAGCTAGTGGAGGTGATAGAATTTCAGTTGAACTATCTTAAATGCTGAAAGATGATGTTGTGAAAGTGCTGCACTCAATATACCAGCAAATTTGGAAAACTCAGCAGTGGCCACAGGACTGGAAAAGGTCAGTTTTCATTCCAACCCCAAAGAAAGGCAATGGCAAAGGATGCTCTAACTACCACACAATTGCACTTATCTCACAGGCTAGTAAAGTAATGCTCAAAATTCCCCAAGCTAGGCTTCAGCCATACGTGAACCATGAACTTCCAGATGTTCAAGCTGGTTTTATAAAAGGTAGAGGAACCAGAGGTCGCATTACCAACATCCAGTGAATCATCAAAAAAGCAAAAGAGTTCCAGAAAAAAAAAAAATCTGTTTTATTGACTATGCCAAACCCTTTGACTGTGTGGATAACAATAAAGTGTGGAAAATTCTGAAAGAGATAGGTATACCAGACCACCGTACCTGCCT
>NW_011495051.1:9281636-9282187 GCF_000754665.1 Bison bison bison | reverse complement strand
CTTTAGGATCTAATTTCACTTATGATGGCATCAGATTGCAGACACCCTGAAACCATAATCTCATAAAACTAGCCAATCTTGTCACACGGACTGCAGCCTGGTCTAACTCAGTGAAAGTAAGCCTTGCCATGTGGTGCCACCCAGAATGGGCAGGTCATGGTGGAGAGGTCTGACAGAATGCAGTCCATGGAGAAGGGAATGGCAAGCCATTTAAGTATTCTTGCCTTGAGAACCCCATGAACAGTATGAAAAGGCAACATGATAGGATACTGAAAGAGGAACTCCCCAGGTCGGTTGGTCACCAATATGCTACTGGAGATTAGGGGAGAAATAACTACAGAAAAAATGAAGGGTTGAAGACAAAGCAAAAACAATACCCAGCTATGGATGTGACTGGTGATAGAGGCAAGGTCCAACGCTGTAAAAAGCAATATTATATAGGAATTTGGAATGTCAGGTCCATGAATCAAGGCAAATTCGAAGTGGTTTAACTGCAGATGGTAAAAGTGAACGTCGACATTCTAGAAATCAATGAACTAAAATGGACTGGG
>NW_011495051.1:9280677-9281536 GCF_000754665.1 Bison bison bison | reverse complement strand
GGAACACATGTATACCCATGGTGGATTCATTTTGATATTTGGCAAAACTAATACAATTATGTAAAGTTTAAAAATAAAATAAAATTAATTAAAAAATAAATAAATTAAAAAAATAAATAAAATGGACTGGGGTGGATTTAACTCAGATGACCATTATATCTACTACTGGTGGCAGGAGTCCCTTAGAAGAAATGGAGTAGCCATCATGGTCAACAAAAGAGTCATAAATGAAGAACTTGGATGAAATCTCAAATATGAAAGAATGATCTCTGTTCGTTTCCAAGGCAAACCATTCAATATCACGATAATCCAAGTCTTTACCCCAACCAGAAATGCTGAAGAAGCAGAAGTTGAATGGTTCTATGAAGACCTACAAGACCTTTTAGAACTAATATCCAAAAAATATATCCTTTTCATTATAAGGGACTGGAATGCAAAAGTAGGAAGACAAGAAACACTTGGAGTAACAGGCAAATTTGGCCTTGGAGTACGGAATGAAGCAGGACAAAGGCTAATAGAGCATTGCCAAGAGAACGCACTGGTCATAGCAAACGCCCTCTTCCAACAACACAAGAGAAGACTCTACACATGGACTTCACTAGGTGGTCAACACCCAAATAAGATTAATTCTATCTTTGCAGCAAAAGTTGGAGAAACTCTATACAGTCAGCAAAAACAAGACTGGGAGCTGACTGTGGTTCAGATCATGAACTCCTTTTTTCCCCCAAATTCATACTTAACTTGAAGAAAGTAGGGAAAACCACTAGACCATTCAGGTATGACATAAGTCAAAGCGCTTATCATTATACAGTGAAATATAGATTTAAGGAACTAGATCTGATAGACAAAGTTCCCAATG
>NW_011495051.1:9278997-9280577 GCF_000754665.1 Bison bison bison | reverse complement strand
AATGTTGTAGTCGTTTAATATTGTCCTGGAGGTCTCTGAGTATTCGTCCTCTATTTCTTTAATTCGTTTTTCTTTTATCCTCTCTGATTCATTTACTTCTACCATTCTATCTTCTAATTCACTAATCCTATCTTCTGCCTCTGTTATTCTACTATTTGTTGCCTCCAGAGTGTTTTTAATTTCATTTATTGCATTATTCATTTTATATTGACTCTCTTTTATTTCTTCTAGGTCCTTGTTAAACCTTTCTTGCATCTTCTCAATCTTAGCCTCCAAGCTATTTATCTGTGATTCCATTTTGATTTCAAGATTTTGGATCAATTTCACTATCATTATTCGGAATTCTTTATCAGGTAGATTCCCTATCTCTTCCTCTTTTGTTTGGTTTGGTGGGCTTTTATCTTGTTCCTTTATCTGCTGGGTATTCCTCTGTCTCTTCATCTTGTTTAAATTGCTGAGTTTGGGGTGTCCTTTCTATATTCTGGCAATTTGTGTAGTTCTCTTTATTGTGGCTTTTCCTCGCTGTGTGTGGGTTTGTACAGGTGGCTTGTCAAGGTTTCCTGGTTAGGGAAGCTTGTGTTGGTGTTCTGGTGGGTGTCCAGTAATGAGTTATGAGATGTCTATGGTTTTGGGGTGACTTTGGGCAGCTTGTATCTTGAAGCTCAGGGCTGTGCTCCTTTGTTGCTGGAGAATTTGCTTGGTATGTCTTGCCCTGGAACTTGCTAGCCCTTGTGTGGTGCTTGGTTTCAGTGTCGGTTTGGAGGCATTTGATGAGCTCCTGTCAATTAATGTTCCTTGGAGTCAGGAGTTCCCTGGAGTCAGGGTTTGGACTTAAGCCTCCTGCTTCCAGTTATCGGTCTTATTTACACAGTAGTTTCAAAACTTCTCCTTCTATACAGCACCATTGATAAAACATCTACGTTAAAGATGAAAAGTTTCTCTATTGTGAGTGTCACTCAGAGAGGTTCACAGCGTTACATGGAGAAGAGAAGAGGTAGGAGGGAGTTAGAGGTGACCCAATTGAGATGAGGTGAATCAATAGTGGAGAGAGTGGGGTAGCCAGTAGTCACTTCCTTATGTTCACTCCACAACTGGACCACTCAGAGATGTTCACGGAGTTATACAGAGAAGAGAAGAAGGAGGAAGGAGACAGAGGTGGCCAGAGGGATAAAAGGGGGGAATGAGAAGGAAGGAGACAGATCCAGCCAGTAATCAGTTCCCTAAGTGTTCTCCACCATCTGGAACACTCATAAACTCACAGAGTTGGGTAGAGTAGAGAGGGGTTAGGGAGGAGACACAGGCGACCTGGTGGAGAAAAAGGAGAGTTCAAAGGGAGAGAGAGCCGTCAAGCCGGTAATCTCACTCCCTAGTGAAAAATGGGTCCTGAACATTGGGTTCTTAAAGGTACAAAATTGGTAACAAATACATAAAAGCAAACATTAAAAATCTAGAGTAGAGTTTGGAATTTCAAAAATACAATGTTAAAGAAAAGAAGAAGGAAAAGAAAGAGAGAAAAAACGAACAAAGAAAAACAAACAAGGTCGCAAAAATTATAAAGAAAATACAGGTACAAAATTGAT
>NW_011495051.1:9276836-9277228 GCF_000754665.1 Bison bison bison | reverse complement strand
CTGGGGGAGTTACCGTAGGGCTCGCAATCTGCGAGTTTATTGTTTATTTTTTCTCCCTGTTATGTTGCCCTCTGTGCTTCCAAAGCTCGGCACAGATTCGGCAGTGAGAAGGTTTCCTGGTGTTTGGAAACTTTTCTCTTTTTAAGACTCCCTTCCCGAGACGGAACTCCATCCCTCCCTCTTTTGTCTTCTTTTTTTTTTTGTCTTTTATATTTTTTTCCTACCTCCTTTCGAAGAGTTGGGTTGCTTTTCTGGGTGCCTGATGTCCTCTGCCGGCATTCAGAAGTTGTTTGTGGAATTTACTCGACGTTTAAATGCTCTTTTGATGAATTTGTGGGGAGAAAGTGTTCTCCCTGTCCTACTCCTCCACCATCTTGGCTCCTCCCTCCTTC
>NW_011495051.1:9273724-9276736 GCF_000754665.1 Bison bison bison | reverse complement strand
AGCTATGGCACACAGGCTTCAGTAGCTGCAGCACTTGGGTTCAATTGTTGTGGCTTCCAAGCTGTATACCACAGGCTCAGTAGTTGTAGTGCATGGGCTTAGTTGTTCCACAGCATGTGGAATCTTCCTGGATCAGGGATCAAACCTGTGTCTCCTGCACTGGCAGGCGTATTCTTTACCACTGGACCACCAGGGAAGCCCTGCTGCTGCTGCTAAGTCACTTCAGTCGTGTCTGACTCTGTGTGACCCCATAGACGGCAGCCTACCAGGCTCCCCGGTCCCTGGGATTCTCCAGGCAAGAACACTGGAGTGGGTTGCCATTTCCTTCGATGCATGAAAGTGAAAAGTGAAAGTGAAGTCGCTCAGTCGTGTCTGACTCTTAGTGACCCCATGGACTGCAGCCTACCAGGCTCCTCCACCCATGGGATTTTCCAGGCAAGAGTACTGGAATGGGGTGCCATTGCCTTCTCCAAGGGAAGCCCTAGAAGGGCACATTTTTGAGTGCCATACCCAACCTTCTGAATTCAATGCTCTGATATAATTGAATCACTTTGCTGTACAGAGCAGCCTGGTGGGCTGCCATCTATGGGGTCACACAGAGTCAGACACAACTGAAGCAACTTAGCAGCAGCAGCTGTACGCCTGAAACTGACACAACTTTGTAAATCGACTATATTCCAATAAAACTTTTAAAATATAAAATTAAAATTAAAAAAGTAAATTCATATAGAAAGAGTTAGAATGAAGATAAATTAACAAACAAAGGAAAATACTGAAGTTTCTAAAGAAAAATGTTTTTAAGTGAATATTGAATGGAGCACCATTCACAACTCAAGTAATGGATGAAATCTCATGTGAACTAATAGACAAAACTGCACACTAGTGCCTTTCAGTGATTTGTTTTTTATCACAATACAACTGAAAATGAAGAACTACAATTCAATTAAAGGAAAATACATTGACTCTATTGTGTGAAAATTGGAAAGATTGGTTATTAAAGTCTAAAAAGAGATTATGAAATCTGTATATACTGATCACAGTCACAATGCATCACTGAGAATAGATTAGATTTTGCTGGGTAAAATACAGACAACAAAAATTAAGAAAACATCAATGTATCTAAAGATGAAATATCTCTAATTGTTTGAATGTTACAACATCTTGTTGTTGTTGTTGTTGTTAAGTCACCCAGTCATGTCTGACTCTTTTTGACCCCATGGACTGCAGCACACCAGGCCTCCCTGTCCCTCACCATCTCCCAAAGTTTGCCCAAGTTCATGTCCATTTCATTGGTGATGCCACCCATCCATCTCATCTTCTGATGCCCTCTTCTCCTTCTGCCCTCAATCTTTCCCAGCATCAGCGACTTTTCCAATGAGTCGGCTGTTCACATCAGATGACCAAAATATGGGAGCTTCATCTCCAGCATCAGTTCTTCTAATGAGTATTCAGGACTGATTTCCTTTAGGACTGACTAGTTTGATCTTCTTGCTGTCCAAGAGACTTTCAGGAGTCTTCTCCAGCACCATAGTTTGAAGGCGTCAATTCTTTGGCACTATGCCTTCTTTACCATCCAGCTCTCACAACCGTACATGGCCACTGGGAAGATCATAGCCTTGATTATACCGACCTTTGTCAACAGAGTAATGTCTTTGCTTTTCAACACCCTGTCTAGATTTGTCATAGCTTTCCCGCCAAAAAACAATTGTCTTCTGGTTTCATGGCTGCAGCCATCATCCGCAGTGATTTTAGAGCCCAGGAAGGGGAAATCTGTCACTACTTCTACCTTTTCCTCTTCTATTTGCCATGAAGTAATGCAGCTGGATGCCATGATCTTAGATTTTTAATATTTAGCTTTAAAACAGCTTTTTCACCCTCCTTCTTCACCTTCATCAAGAGGCTGTTTAGTTCCTCTTCACTTTCTGCCATTAGAGTGGTATCATCTGCATATCTTGATTCCAGCTTGTAACTCATCCAACCTGGCATTTCTCATGATGTGCTCAGTGTATAGGTTAAACAAACAGGGTGACAACAGACAGCCCTGTCTTACTCCTTTCTCAATCTTGAACCAATCAGTTGTTCCATACAGGGTTATAACTGTTGCTTCTTGACCTGCATACAGGTTTCTTAGGAGACAGATAAGATGGTCTGGTATTCCCATCTCTTTAAGAGATGTTTGTTTGTTTGTTATGATACACACAGTCAAAGGCTATAGTGAAACAGAATAGATGTTTTTCTGAAATTCCCTTGCTTTCTCTATGATCCTCCAAATGTTGGCAATTTGATCTCTGATATCTTAATTGTTTATAAATATATTATTTGGCCAATATGTAAAATAGGTTTCTACACTTAAAATTGGAATCAGGCTTTCTGATTTTATAAATTAAATAGAGATGCCTTTGTATGTAACATTAATAAGGAATAGATTGGGAGTTTGGGATTAACAGGTTCACATTGCTATATTTAAAATATAATGCCTTCCCACGAAAAAATAAATAAATAAAACAAAATTCCGTGTCCACCCCACCTCCCCCAGCAAACAATAGGAAGGAAGCCTGGAATTAATTAGGAAATGAATGTTTATATGTGAAATGCAGGTGTATATGAATGGGTGGATAGAATACATGGCGTACACTTGGCCTAAGAAGGTCAAGGATTATCCATCATGAAATTCTCTCTTGTACTGCTGTGGTCTTTAAGGATTTGTACAGCCCAGGGATCAGAATGGCACCAAAAATATTTGTCTAATGAGGAATTTGGTTATTGATCCCCAGGGGTATAGCTATGGTTAGCCGTCAGCCTGTGATATGAAACAGCCCTTGCCTTCCTAGGAAAGGCACACCTGAACCAGCTTTCAGAGGTGATCCTTCTTGACTAGGAGTTCAAGGTCTCACATGCTCTGTCTGCCCTTCCTGAGGACAGTTCGTCTGTCTCCAATATCCGAGCATCATGTCATGTCAAGCACTGTTACACACTGATGCCAGTCAGGTAAAGTCCCTTAGTTAATGATTT
>NW_011495051.1:9272253-9273471 GCF_000754665.1 Bison bison bison | reverse complement strand
TTATCTAAGGGACACAATGAGCAGAGTCCAAGCATGTAATGGTCAGAATGAAGTGTCCTATGAGATTCCAGACAACCTGTCTTTTTGTTGACAAGTTTGTACCAATGCTCACCCAGTTCTCAATCTGCTGGTCTTCTATTTCCTCTAAAAATGGAAGAAGTCTTTATATACTCTTTATTCTCCTAAGCAGAAATATGTCTTTCTCAAACCTGATGCCTCACAAAACTTTCTGACATTTGCTTGAATGCCGTGGTGGTTGTGGGGAAGAGATTTGGTCAGTTTTTCCTTTATTTCCCTTTCTGGTTCTTCAAATACCACTGCACAGAAGTTCGTTTGCTTTATTGCTGTACTTGGGCTGCAAAGACACAGGGATAAGTAGAGACACACGGAGCCTTAGCTGGCTGTCCTCCTAGAAAACCTGTATCTATAAAATTTGCAAGAATGTAATACATGGACAGCAAAGATAGTATAACACCTTTTAAAAAATATAACAATCCTTAAACTCCTTTGAAACTTTAAAATGGTGACATTCTGTTCCCAACTTCAGGTCTTAAATATAATGTAAGAAAATAATACACATACAAAAGGCATCCATTTTGTATCCCCTTCAGATCTTATTCCCTCCTCTTGAGAGTCAAAATCATCTTGAATGTGATAGTGTTCCCCCTTGCATTGTTTTATATTGTGCATGTGTTCACAAACATACGTAAGACAAATGTATTAACCATAACACCTATGAGTTAGGAAACAGAGAAATAAAGTATGATGTAATAATATAGTCTTAAAATCTGCCTGCAATGTGGGAGACTTGGTTTTGATCACTGGTTGGGAAGATCCCCTGGAGGAGGAAATGGCAACCCACTCCAATATTCTTGCTTTGAGAATCCCCATGGACACAGGAGCCTGAGGGGCTACAGTCCATGGGGTTTCAAAGAGTTGGCCACGACTGCATGACTGAGCACACACACAACAACATAGTGAGATACTCTCTGGTAATTAAAATTAATGAAAAGCGATTAAAAATATCAACAACAAAGAGAAGGTAAATTACACAAGAACACCAATTGTAAATGACATATACTAGGAGAAGGCAATGGCAGCCCACTCCAGTACTCTTGCCTGGAAAACCCCATGGATGGAGGAGGCTGGTAGGCTGCAGTCCATGGGGTCGCTAAGAGTCGGACATGACTGAGCGACTTCACTTTCACTTTTCACTTT
>NW_011495051.1:9270424-9272153 GCF_000754665.1 Bison bison bison | reverse complement strand
AATGGCAACCCACTCCAGTGTTCTTGCCTGGAGAATCCCAGGGATGGGGGAGCCTGGTGGGCTGCCGTCTATGGGGTCGCACAGAGTTGGACACGACTGAAATGACTTAGCAGCAGCAGCATGTGGTCCTAACTATATAAAACTTCAAAATGCAGTACAATGCAATTGTTCACAAAACAATAAACCTGCTTACAGTAAAAATTGTTGAAGAATAATGTATAATGTAATTCATTTAGTGGTTCTCTTGAGAAAGGAAAAGCATCAAGATTTTCTAACACATGATATGGGGACTCCATATACGTCTGTGTTATTTATTGCAATAAAACACCTAGAATGAGGACTGTGATGTGTGGGAATTTGGTACTTTTCACAAGATGGGAATGCTGCTTGTACTTATTTCTGTATTTCTTTGCTTGAATAATCCTCCAGGTTTATATTTGTTGTGGATTATTACTTGTAAGTGTTCAATATATATTTTAAATTTTCTAAAATTGTAGGCTTTGTCATTAAAAAATTTATCTTACCATTTTCATAATTGGTACTGATTTGAGTATCTGATTTATTTTATCATTTATTTCATTTTAATTTCTATCTATTTCATCATGTGTCCATGGCCAATGAACATGAATATCATCAATATTTCCTTCATCTCTTTTCTATGTGATAATGATTTCTAACTAGAGTTTAAGCTCATAACACATCTCTGAAATTTTCAGTTGCCATGGAACAATATTCATTCCCCCTTTCTATTGTATTCTTTTAATCTGATCACTGCTTCCTTCCTAGGAGTGTAATGAGACAGGTGCCTTTGTTCATGAAGAAAATTTTAAAATAGGATAGGTGAGTACAAAGGTCTCATATGCTGAGTATTATGCTGATGGCTCTTTATTCATTTCTCATCATTTCAATATTCCATAATATTTTATAATAGCTCCCACTAAACAAATGAGTACATTGAAGTTTCTTACACAGTTGAACAATTTTTGAATTCTCAAAGAAAGTACTGGTCCTGGATTAAGTTCATAGTATTTGAGTCTAAATAATATACCAGCTAATAAGGACTGACATAGCCACATCTGTCTCCCCCAACTGTGGAAGACTATTGTTTTATAATCCTGTAGGGTGCCTGAATATATATGTTGTTGTTCAGTCACTCAGTCGTATCCAACTTTTTGTGATCCCATGGACTGCAGCACTCCAGGCTTCCCTGTCCTTCACCATCTCCTGGAATTTGCTCATGTCCATTGAGTCAGTGATGCTATCTGACCATCTCATCCTCTGCCACCCTCTTCTCCTTTTGCCCTCAATCTTTCCCAGAATCAGGATCTTTTCCAACCAGTTGACTCCATCAGATGACCAAAGTATTGGAGCTTCAGCTTCAGCATCAGAGCTTCCAATGAATATTTAGTGTTGATTTTCGTTAGGACTCACTGGTTTGATCTCCCTGCTGTCCAGGGGACTCTTAAGAGTCTTCTCCAGCACCACAGTTTGAAGGCATCAATTCTTTGGTGCTCAGCTATACAATTTTTATTTTGCCTTCACTGGGTCTTTGCTGCAGTGCTGGACTCTTTGTTGCTAGTTGTGGCATGTGGGCTTTTCCCTGTGGTGCACAAACTTTGCTTGTTGCAACAGGAGTCTCTAGAGGCGGTGGGCTCAGGAGTTATGGTGCACAGGCTTAGTTGCCGCATGGCATGATGTATCTTAGTTCCAAGACCAGGGATGGAACCCA
>NW_011495051.1:9262843-9270324 GCF_000754665.1 Bison bison bison | reverse complement strand
GTTTCAATGCCTGAATATTTTTGAAGTGTCATATATCTGTCTTATCTTGTAGTTTCCTGTCTTCTAAGGATCAAAAATTGTTGCTCTGCAGGCATGCTCAGTCTCTTCAGTTGTGTCTGACTCTTTGTGACCCTATGCACTGTAGCCCACCAGGCTCCTCTGTCCATGGGATTTCCCAGGCAAGAATATTGGAGTGGCTTGCCATTTCCTCTTCCAAGGGATCTTCCCAATCCAGAGATCAAACCCGAGTCTCCTACAGCTCCTGCTTTGGCAGGCAGATTCTTAACTACTGAGCCAACTGGGAAGCCCAAATCTTTGCTATTTTAATCTATTTTTTGAAGCTTATGCATTTAATTCTCTCTCATCTAGCTGTTTTTTTTTTTTTTTTAATGATATCTCACCTATCATCTTAGGGGAAGAAATCCCCCTAGGATGAAACACAGAATGTGATATTTGTCCAGCTTCTGTTAGAATTAATTGCTAATGCAGATGAGTTGCATATCATGAAGGAATCTACATGACATTTTCTTTTTTAAAGTGAAAATTGACACAATAAAACATCAAACTCAAACATAATCAACATCTTTTCTAAAAGTATTCTATTTTGTTACTATTGTAAATGAATCTTACTTTTGACATTTATAAACTACCAGAAATAAAGATCTGGTTTTATGAAAAGGTCAAGTAAAAAATTGTTATGGGTGAGGATATATGTCATTTCTAGTCTTTGCTCAGGTGCAGAGCATATACCTGTATAGATGCCGTGACCTGTTACACAATACTTCATGGGTAGAGACGAACATATATTATAGGCAGGAGAAAAGATCTGGCATGTTTTCAAGATGAAAATATTAAACTGTTAAAGGGAAATTATAAAATCTGAGTGTGGGTTTGGGAATGCTAATTCTATACTATCCAGAGTCAACTCAGTGGTGAGAAGATCTGAGCTCAGACTTAATATTTTCTATCCACTGTGTATTTCGTAACCTTGATACAACCTCATCTTACCTAAGTGTTCGCATGGATGAATAGAGATATATTATAACTCAGATATGATAAATGTAACTTAGATCTGATAACCCATCTATAATCTGATAAGCCCCTCAAGTCATTTTGAGGTATGTTAAGTTCGGGGCACCACACTCCACAAGACAGATTAGATATATGCATTCTCATCTTTCTGCGTGTTTGAGGCAAGAAATGATTCTGAAGGAAATGTCACATTTTATTCTTTATTTCAGTCTCAGCATTTGGCACAAGGTGTGAAAAAGTGTTCAGTTCAGTTCAGTTCAGTCACTCAGTAGTGTCCGACTCTTTGTGAACCCATGAATCGCAGCACACCAGGCCTCCCTGTCCATCACCAACTCCTGGAGTTCATTCAGACTTACGTCCATCGAGTCGGTGATGCAATCCAGCCATCTCATCCTCTGTCGTCCCCTTCTCCTCCTGTCCCCAATCCCTCCCAGCATCAGAGTCTTTTCCAATGAGTCAACTCTTCGCATGAAGTGGCCAAAGTACTGGAGTTTCAGCCTTAGCATCATTCCTTCCAAAGAAATCCCAGGGCTGTTGGTGATCAATAAAAATAAAAGTCAACAAAGTGTGAAATGTGATGATGGAGGGGAAAATTAGCAAAGGGAAATATTTAAATGATCTCTTGGATTTACAATATACATAGAATTTTATTTCTTTATGTTCAAATTTAAGCACTGTTTTTTCAAACTTTATCATATATCAAATTCATCTGGTGGGTTTGTTGAAACTTGAATTTCTGGCCCTTGCCCCTAGAGTTTATCAGCAGTAAACCTACAGTGATACCAAGAATTTGCAGTTCTAATCAGTTCCCAAGGGCTGCTGCTGCTCACCTGGGGACCCTTCATTTTATTTTATTTTCACTCCATTTTTCCTTCAGATTCATCAACAATATGGAAACCAGAAATCAAATAGATGTTTCCAATTTTTATCTCCTGGGATTGACAGATGATCCAGAACTACAGCTCCACATCTTCTTCCTGTTTCTGTCCATGTACCTGATCACTCTCCTGGGAAACCTGCTCATCATCCTGGCTGTCAGCTGTGACCCCCACATCCACACCCCCATGTACTTCTTCCTCTCCAACCTGTCCTTTACTGACATCTGCATGAGCACAGCCACGATCCCCAAAATGCTGGTCAACATCCAAGCACAAAATCAGAGCATCACATATTCAGGCTGCCTCACCCAGATGTGCTTCGTCATGGTTTTTGCCTTTCTGGAAAATTTTCTCCTTACTGTCATGGCTTATGACCATTATGTGGCCATTTGTCACCCTTTAAGATACTCAATTATCATGAACCCACAAACTTGTGGCCTGCTGATTATATTCTCACTGTTGCTAAGCATTCTGAATGCTCTGCTCCTCAGTCTGACAGCATTGCGGCTGTCCTTTTGTAAGAACCTGGAAATCCCTCACTTTTTCTGTGAACTTGCTCAGGTTGTCAAGCTAACATGTTCTGATACCCACATCAATGACCTTTTGTTATATTTGGTGGGTAGCATATTTGGTGTCGTTCCCCTCTCTGGCATCATTTTCTCTTATACTCAAATTGTCTCCTCTGTTTTGAGAATGCCATCAGCGGGTGCAAAGCTGAAAGCTTTTTCCACCTGTGGGTCTCACTTGTCAGTTGTTTCCTTATTCTATGGGACAGGTTTTGGAGTTTATATAAGTTCTATCCTGACTGGCTCATCCAGGAAGACTGCAGTGGCTTCAGTTATGTACATTGTGGTTTCTCAGATGATGAACCCTTTTATCTACAGCCTGAGAAACAGGGACATGAAGGGAGCCTTGAGAAAACTCATCAATGGGACATCTTCTTTTCTGTGGTTGTGCCATCTACCTTAGCCTTGTGTTTATAGAACGAGGCAAAATAATAGTTAATAGATATATGTAGAATATTCCATTTGTAAGTGGCAGAATATACATTTTTTTCAAGTGTGCATGGACATTCTGTAGCATAGATCATATGTGGATCATTGATATCCAACAAAAGAGGCAAGAATATGTAATGGGTAATTGACTATATGTATATAAATGAGTTATATATAAATAATACATATAAGAAAACTCCTGCAATAAAGGAGACCCAGGTTCAATCCCTGGGTCAGGAAGATCCCCTGGAGAAGGAAATGGCAACCCACTCCAGTATTCTTGCCTGGGAAATCCCATGAACAGAGGCACATGGTGAGCTACAGTGCATGGGGTCACAAAGAGTCAGACACAACTGAGAGACTAACAATTTCACACTTTCATGTATATATATTGCATGTATATATATATTGCATGTATATATATATATTGCATGTATATATATATTGCATGTATATATATATATGCAATATTACTCAGCCATAGACAGGAATGAAATATTGCCATTTGCTACAGCATGAATGGACTTGGGGGTTACTATGATAGTGAAATTAGTCACAGAGAGAAAGACAAATAAAGTATGCTATCACTTACATGTGAAATCTAAAAAATAAAATGCATGAGTGGATGTAACAAAATTAAACAGACTCACAGATATTGAGAACCACCCAGTTGTTACTAGTGGGAAGAAGAAGGTAGGAGAGGCAAGAAATTGGCAAGGGCTTAAAAGGTACAAACTACTATGTATAAAATAAATTAGCTACAGGGATGTATTGTATTGTAAATGTAGCCAATATTTGATAATTCACTTCATTGTACAGCAGAAACCAACACAACACATACCCCCATAAAATATATAATAACTTTAAATGCAGATTAATTTATAAAAATTTTGAATGACTACATTGTACATCTGAAACTAATCTAATAATGTAAATCATTTACACCTCAGAAAAGATAAATAAACACTAGGGGTGCAATGTACAACATGATGACACAGTTAACACTGACGTACGATATATAGGAAAGTAGTTAATCTTGAAAGTAAGAAAATGTATTTTCCTTCTTTTTTCTGTCTTTTTATTGTATCTCTTGATTATGACTGTTAGCTGAACTTGTTGTGATAATCACTTCATAATATATGTAAATCAAATTATCTGCTGTATACCTCAAACTTATGCAATGATGTGTGTTAATTATTTCTCAATAAACTAAGAAAAAGGAAATATACAATGAAATTATTGTGGCAAAATTGGAAAAGGTGGATATGAACTCTGAAAAGGAATTAACTACCTATGTTGATTGAAACAAAGCTGTCCAAACAGAAGTGGAAAGAAGTAGATGGTGTGCAGCTACCTTGCCTCAGAGGGTCAGACATTGGCCATCATGAACTCATCCATTCTAGAGTCTTGATCTGGAAGGTCCAGGGATCAGCATGACACTAAAATAGCTTGTCGAATGAGGAGCTTTAGTTATTGATCCCCAGGGATGCAGAGATTGCAAGAGTCTCCCTGTGACCACCTCACTCAACGGTCCTTGCTCAGTAAGGAAGCAGGACACGTGAACCTCCTTCCAGAGATGATCTTTCTTGACCTGGAGCCCGTTGCCTCAATCAGTTTGTCTGGTCCTTCTAAGGACAGATCTGCCTTCAAGATCCACGGGAGATATATCAAGCACCATACTTCAGTGATGTCAGCCAGGTAACACAAAGTCTCTTTAATATTGTTACACTATAATTTCTTACAGTAGAAGCAGTGAGGAGAGACATAAGATTAAAACCAAGACCCTCGTGACCCCCAACAAACTCTGACTCTGTTTTTGACATGTTCACATATATGTTTGTATGAATTCTCACCAAGGACTTTTTCCACTGGGATCATACACTCTCTCTATAATGGCAGGACCCATTTTTCTCCTGAGTAGAAATCCTCCCCCTCACAAACATGGGTGCTATAAAATGTTCAGATGTTTACTTTAAATCTTGTGCTGGTGGTGAAGGGGTCTGTACAATGTATTAGTTTGCTGTGCTGTGTGCTTAGTCACTTAGTCATGTCTGACTCTTTGTGGCCCCATGGACTGCAGCCCACCAGGCTCCTCTGTCTATGGGAATTCTCCAGGCAAGAATACTGGAGTGGGTTGCCATGCCCTTCTCCAGGGGGTCTTCCCACTCCAGGGACTGAACCCAGGTCTCCCAAGCATTCTTTACCATCTGAGCCCCCAGGAAGCTAGTGCTGCCATAGCAGAGTAGCACAGACTGGGTGGCTTAATAACAAAGTTATTGTCACAGTTCTGGAGATTGGAAGCCTAGATGAAGGTGTCAGCAAGACTGGTTTCTTTTGAGGCCATTTTTCTTGGCTTGTAGCTGGCCATATTCTCTTCATGTGGTCTTTCCTCTGTATGCATGTATGCAAATCTCTCGTTGAATTAAGGTTCACCTTAATGATTCCATTTTAACCAAATTACCTCTTCAAAGATCTTATCTCAAATACAGTCATATTCTAAATATTAGGATATCAGTATATGAATGAAATTAAATTAAAATACACTTGCTTCTTGGAGGGAAAGCTATGACAAACCTAGACAGCATAATAAAAAGCAAAGACATCACTTTGCTGACAAAATTCCACATAGTCAAACCTATGGTCTTTCCAGTAGTCTTGTACAGATGTGAAACTTGGATTATAAAAAAGGCTGAGTATGGAAAGATTGAAGCTTTTGATTTGTGGTGCTGGAGAAGACTCTTGAGAGACCTTTGGACTGCAAGGAGATCAAACCAGTGTATCCTAAAGGAAATCAACCCTGAGTACTCCTTGGAAGGATGGGTGCTGAAGCTCCAACACTTTGGCCACCTGATACAGTCAACTCATTGGAAAAGACCCTGATGCTAGAAAAGCTCAGTTCAGTCATTCATGTCAGACTCTTTGTGACCCTGTATACTGCAGCACATCAGGCTTCCCTGTCCATCACCAACTCCTGGAGCTTGCTCAAACTCATGTCCATTGAGTCGGTGATGTCATCCAACCATCTCCTCTGTCATCTCCTTCTTGTCCTGCCTTCAACCTTTCCCAGCATCAGGGTCTTTTCTAATGAGTCATTGATTCTTTGCATCAGGTGGCCAAAGTACTGGAGCTTCAATTTTCAGCATCAGTCCTTCCAATGAATATTAAGGGTTGATTTCCTTTAGAACTGACTGGCTTGATCTCCCTGCAGTCCAAGGGACTCTCAAGAGTCTTCTCCAACACCACAGTTCAAAAGCGTCAATTCTTCAGTGCTCAGCTTTCTTTATGGTACAACTCTCACATCTATACATGACTAGTGGAAAAAGCATAGTTTAGACTATACAGACCTCTGTCAGCAGAGTAATGTCTCTGCTTTTTAATATGCTGTCTAGGTTGGTCATAGCTTTTCTTCCAAGGAGTAAACATCTTTAAATTTCATGGCTGAAGTCACCATTTGCAGTGATTTTGGAGCCCAAGAAAATAAAGTCTGTCACTGTTTCTGAGGAGGTCTTACAAATAGCTGAGAAAAGAAGAGAAGCTAAAGGCAAAGGAGAAAAGGAAAGGTATACCCATTTTAATGCAGATTTCCAAAGAATAGCAAGGAGAGATAAGAAAGCCTTCCTCAATGATCAGTGCAAAGAAATAGAGGAAAACAATAGAATGGGAGATCTCTTCAAGAAAATTAGAGATACAAAGGGAACATTTCATGCAAAGATGGGCACAATAAAGGAAGAAACAGTGTGGGACTAACAGAAACAGAAGCTATTAAGAAGAGGTGGCAAGAATACACAGAAGAACTATACAAAAAAGATCTTCATGACCCAGAAACCACAATGGTGTGATCACTCATCTAGAGCCAGACATCCTGGAATGCAAAGTCATAGGAAGCATCACTACAAACAAAGCTACTGGAGGTGATGGAATTCCAGTTGAGCTATGTCAAATCCTGAAAGATGATGCTGTTAAAGTGCTGCAATCAATATGCCAGCAAATCTGGAAAACTCAGCAGTGGTCACAGGACTGGAAAAAGCCGGTTTTCATTCCAATCCCAAAGAAAGGCAATGCCAAGAATGTTCAAACTACCTCACAATTGCACTCATCTCACACACTAGCAAAGTAATGCTCAAAATTCTCCAAGTGAGTCTTCAACAGTATGTGAACCATGAACTTCCAGATGTTTAAGCTGTATTTAGAAAAGGCAGTGGAACCAGAGATCAAATTGTCAACATCTGTTGTATCATCAAAAAATCAAGAAAGCTCCAGAAAAAAACATATACTTCTGCTTTATTGACTATGCCAAAGCCTTTGACTGTGTGAATCACCACAAACTGTGGAAAATTCTGAAAGAGATGGGAATACCAGACCTCCTTACCTGCCTTCTGAGAAATCTGTATGCAGGTCAAGAAGCAATAGTTAAAACTGGACATGGAACAACAGACTGGCTGCAAATAGGGCAAGAAGTATGTCAAGGCTGTATACTGTCACCCTGCTTATTTAACTTATATGCAGAGTACATCATGCAAAATGCCAGGCTGGTTGAAGCACAAGCTGGAATCAAGATTGCCTGGAGAAATAACAA
>NW_011495051.1:9261040-9262401 GCF_000754665.1 Bison bison bison | reverse complement strand
ATGGGGAACACATGTATACCTGTGGCGGATTCATTTTGATATTTGGCAAAACTAATACAATTATGTAAAGTTTAAAAATAAAATTAAAAAAAAAAAAAACAGAGACATTACTTTGCCAACAAAGGTCCATCTAGTCAAAGCTATGGTTTTTCCAGTAGTCATGTATGGATGTGAGAGTTGGATTATAAAGAAAGCTGAGCAACAAATAATTGACACTTTTGAACTGTAGTGTTGGAGAAGACTCTTGAGAGTCCCTTGGACTGCAAGGAGATCCAACTACTCAATCCTAAAGGAATTCAGTCCTGAATATTCATTGGAAAGACTGATGCTGAAGCTGAATCTCCAATGCTTTGGCCACTTGATGTGAAGAACCGACTCATTGGAAAAGACCCTGATGCTGGGAACGACTGAAGGCAGGACAACAACGGGATGACAGAGGATGGGATGGTTGGATGGCATCACTGACTCAATGGACTTGAGTTTGAGAAGTCTCCAGGAGTTGGTGATGGATAGGGAAGCCTGGTGTGCTGTAGTCCATGTGGTTGCAAAGAGTTGGACATGATTTGAGTGACTGAACTGAAGTGAACTGAACTGTTTCCATTATTTCACCATCTATTTGCCATGAAGTTATGGGACTGGATGCCATGATCTTCCTTTTTTGAATGCTGAGTTTTAAGCCAGGTTTTTCACTCTCCTCTTTCACTTTCATCAAAAGGCTCTTTAGTTCCGTTTCTCTTCCTGCCATAAGGGTGGTGTCATCTGCATAACTGAGGTTATTGATACTTCTCCCAGCAAACTTGATTCCAGCTTGTGTTTCATCCAGCCCAGCATTTCTCATGATATATTCTGCATGAAAATTAAATAAGCAGGGTGACAATATACAGTCTTGATGTACTCCTTTTCCAATTTGGAACCAGTTCGTTGTTCCATGTCCGGTTCTAACTGTTGCTTCTTGACCTGCATACAGATTTCTCAAGAGGAAACATTCCCATTACTCAATGAGGATATTAGGTTACTCATTTAGTTGGACAAGTTTCTGTTTTCATAAAACAAGTAGTAGAGTCTGAGTCCATTAATTAACTCCATTAATTAATTAACTCCACTAATTTCAGAGTTCTGAGTCTAAGTACTCTTCCAAGCAATAAGGGCTGTCAAGACCACATTTGTCTGCCTCCCCAACCCCCGTGGCCCCCCACCCCCAGAGACTGAGAGGCCTTCCCTGGTGACTCAGATTCTGCCTGCAGTGTAGGAGAACCTGGGCTCTCAAGATCCCTGAAGAAAGTATATGGCTATCCACTCAGTATTCTTGCCTGGAGAACTCCATGGACTGAGAAGCCTGGCAGGCTACAGTCCATGGGGTC
>NW_011495051.1:9260324-9260940 GCF_000754665.1 Bison bison bison | reverse complement strand
TCAAGGCTGTATACTGTCACCCTGCTTATTTAACTTATATGCAGAGTACATCATGCAAAATGCCAGGCTGGTTGAAGCACAAGCTGGAATCAAGATTGCCTGGAGAAATAACAATAACCTCAGACACGCAGATGGCAGAAAGTGAAGAAGAACTAAAGAGTCTCTTGATGAAAGTGAAAGAGGAGAGTGAAAAAGCTGGCTTAAAACTCAACATTCAAAAAAGGAAGATCATGGCATCCTGTCCCATCACTTCATGGCAAATAGATGGGGAAACAATGGAAACAGTGAGAGACGTTATTTTGGGGGGCTCACAAATCACTGCAGATGGTGACTGCAGCCATGAAATTAAAAGATGCTTGCTCTTTGGAAGAAAAGCTATGACAAACATAGATAGCATGTTAAAAAACAGAGACATTTGGATGGCAGCGAGTTGCCAGTCCAGGTTCGATGCGCGATACTGGATGCTTGGGGCTAGTGCACTGGGACGACCCAGAGGGATGGTATGGGGAGGGAGGAGGGAGGAGGGTTCAGGATGGGGAACACATGTATACCTGTGGCGGATTCATTTTGATATTTGGCAAAACTAATACAATTATGTAAAGTTTAAAAATAAAAT
>NW_011495051.1:9258643-9259488 GCF_000754665.1 Bison bison bison | reverse complement strand
CCCAAGCATCCAGTATCATGCATCAAACCTGGACTGGCAACTCGTTTCATATATGATATTATACATGTTTCAATGTTATTCTCCCAAATCATCCCACCCTCTCCCTCTCCCACAGAGTCCAAAAGACTGTTCTATACATCTGTGTCTCTTTTGCTGTCTCACATACAGGGTTATCATTACCATCTTTCTAAATTCCATATATATGTGTTAGTATACTGTATTGGTGTTTTTCTTTCTGGCTTACTTCACTCTGTATAATAGGCTCCTGTTTCATCCACCTCATTAGAACTGATTCAAATGTATTCTTTTTTAATATCTGAGTAATACTCCATTGTGTATATGTACCACAGCTTTCTTATCCATTCATCTGCTGATGGACATCTAGGTTGCTTCCATGTCCTGGCTATTATAAACAGTGCTGTGGTGAATATTGGGGTACATGTGTCTCTTTCAATTCTGGTTTCCTTGGTGTGTATGCCAAGCAGTGGGATTTCTAGGTCATAAGGCAGTTCTATTTCCAGTTTTTTAAGGAATCTCCACACTGTTCTCCATAGTGGCTGTACTAGTTTGCATTCCCACCAACAGTGTAAGAGGGTTCCCTTTTTTCCACACCCTCTCCAGCATTTATTGCTGTAGACTTTTGGATCCAGCCATTCTGACTGGCATGAAATGATACCTCATTGTGGTTTTGATTTGCATTTCTCTGATAATGAGTGATGTTGAGCATCTTTTCATGTGTTTGTTAGCCATCTGTATGTCTTCTTTGGAGAAATGTCTATTTAGTTCTTTGGCCAGAAGAAGTAAAACTCTCACTGTTTTGCAGATGACATGATCCTCTACATAGA
>NW_011495051.1:9257946-9258269 GCF_000754665.1 Bison bison bison | reverse complement strand
TTAATTGGAGGTTAATTACTTTATAATATTGTATTGGTTTTGCCATACATCAACATGAATCTGCCACAGGTATACACGTGTTCCCTATCCCGAACCCCCGCTCCCGCCTCCCTCCCTGTATCCTCCCTCTGGGTCATCTCAGTGCACCAGCCCCAAGCATCCAGTATCATGCATCAAACCTGGACTGGCAACTCGTTTCATATATGATATTATACATGTTTCAATGTTATTCTCCCAAATCATCCCACCCTCTCCCTCTCCCACAGAGTCCAAAAGACTGTTCTATACATCTGTGTCTCTTTTGCTGTCTCACATACAGGGTT
>NW_011495051.1:9240774-9257846 GCF_000754665.1 Bison bison bison | reverse complement strand
TCCACGACCTATGGACACCTTATCTTTGACAAAGGAGGCAAGAATATACAATGGATTAAAGACAATCTCTTTAACAAGTGGTGCTGGGAAAGCTGGGCAACTTGTAGAAGAATGAAACTAGAACACTTGCTAACACCATACACAAAAATAAACTCAAAATGGATTAAAGATCTAAATGGAAGACCAGAAACTATAAAACTCCTAGAGGAGAACATAGGCAAAACACTCTCCGACATACATCACAGCAGGATCCTCTATGAACCACCTCCCAGAATATTGGAAATAAAAGCAAAAATAAACAAATGGGACCTAATTAAACTTAAAAGCTTCTGCACATCAAAGGAAACTATAAGCAAGGTGAAAAGACAGCCTTCAGAATGGGAGAAAATAATAGCAAATGAAGCAACTGACAAACAACTACTCTCAAAAATATACAAGCAACTCCTACAGCTCAATTCCAGAAAAATAAATGACCCAATCAAAAATTGGGCCAAAGAACTAAATAGACATTTCTCCAAAGAAGACATACAGATGGCTAACAAACACATTTCTTTATTTTACTCTCAGCACTTGCCACAGTGTGTGAGGTTATCAGTGCTTAACAAAATATTTTGGCTAATAAAGTAAGTGGAGGGAGAAATAGGCAGAAGAGAAGATTCAATTATTTTCTTGGGTTCATTATATAGATGAGTGTTTTTCTAGAGAAGTGGGTTTCAAAATTCATTGTTTGGCAGAATCATCTAGAGACCTTATTAAAAATGTTAATTGTTAGTCCTTATTTCTAGTGTTTGTCATCAGGGAATCAGGAACAGGGCCCAAGAATGGTTATTTTGAAAAAGTTCCAAAGTAATTTTAATGCTGCAACTAGCCCATAGATTATAAATTTTATTGTTTCTCCACCTGATATTTTCCATCCGATTTCTTCATAACAAGGAATCAGGAAATCAAACAGAAGTTTCAGATTTCCTTCTCCTGGAAATGGCAGAAGATCCTGAACTCCAGCTTATCCTCTTCACTGTTCCTGTCCATATACATGGTCACTGTTCTTGGAAACCTGCTTGGCATCCTGGCTGTCATCTCTGATTCCCACCTCTGCACACCCATGTATTACTTTCTTTCAAATCTTTCCTTTGCTGACATCTGTTTAAGCATAACAACCATCCCAAAGATGCTTGTCAATAAGTAAGCACAGAATAAGAGCACCACTTCTGCAAGCTGCCTCACCCAAATGGCTTTTTTCCTGTTTTTGATCTGTTGGGAGAATTTTCTTCTTGCTATTATGGCCTATGATTGCTATGTGATCATTTATCAACCCCTAAGGTACATGTCTGGGCTTCCCACATGGCTCCGTAGTAAAGCATCTGCCTGCCAATACAGGGGACATAAGAGACTCAAGTTCAACCCTTGAGTCAGGAAGACCCCCTGGAGGAGGGCATGACAACCCACTCCAGTATTCTTGCCTGGAGAATTTCATGGACAGATAAGCCTGGCAGGATATAGTCCATGGGGTTGCATGTAGTCAAACATGACTGAAGTGACTTAGCACACATGCATGCAGAAGGGACATAGTTATCACGAGCCCTCCTTTCTGTGTTCTGCTGATTCTATTCCTTCTGTTCTTTAGCATTATGAATGCCCTGCTCCACAGTCCAATGGCACTGAGGCTGTCCTTCGGCAGAGACCTGGAAATTCTTCACTCATTCTGTGAGTTTCCTCAGGTCATCAAGCTGGCCTGTTTTGATACCCTCATCAACAACATTCTAATATATTTCATGGGTAGCTTATTTGGGGTGTTTCTGTCTCTGGGACCATTTTCTCGTATACTCTAATTGTCTCCTCTGTTTTGAGAATGTCATCAATGAATAGAAAGTATAAAGCCTTTTCCACTTGTGGGTCTCATCTGTTGGTTGTTTCCTTGTTCTGTTGAACAGCTCATGGGGTTTACATTAGTTCTGCAGTTACTGGCTTGCCCAGAAAAATTGCAGTAGTCTCACTGAGATACATTGTGGTCCTTAAATGATGAACCCATTTATTTACATCATTTATTTACAGCCTGAGAAACAGGGACAAGAAGGAATCCTTGAGGAAACTCATTGATATGTTGCCTTTTTTTGTTCTGTGATTACATTGTCTTTGGGTGGGGGTGCGGGCTTGGTTTTCTCAAGTCAAAATGATAGGCACCCTAGATGAACCAGAATACCTGATTCTTCCATTGTACAATTCCTCCAAAATGACTAGATGGAGTCATATTTAAACTATTGCAACTTGGACTCAGAGCCCAACTTTGATTTTAGTCTAGCTCTGGGATGTTTGTCACAACATTTCAATTCTCCATACTCTATTTCTTTGCTCATGTTCTATAGAAGCAGTATGACCCAGGAGTTCTAGTTTGAGTGACTTTTGTTTGTGATGACTCTCAGAAAAGGAAAGTTGTAGGAGGTGGATGAGGCAGGGGGCTGGGGTGGGGGTTGAGGGAGGAATGAAGGAAGCTGTGGTCCTGAATTGAGACTAGCTTCTGTCTGACTATGGAAAGGCCCATGACAATCATACCTTAGAATTATCCCTCCCATGAGGCAAGGGAAATGAGTTCACATCACACATCACATCACAGTCACTGGTGAATAGCATCCTTCTGAGGCACCAGTAGCATCCACTATAATCAGTTTCAATATCTATAAAATTGTCATCATCCTTGGTGGTTGAGGTGATTGTGAGATATCTGAAATTTATCAGTGATGAGACTTCAGTTGTAATAAGAAAAAGGAAACTTTTGTCTAATATATTAAACAATAAAGAAAGTTATCTTTCATGACAAAGACTTCAGAGATCATCAGGAACAAGAGCTAGTACTCATCCACTCCTGCATGAGATGCCCTTATCCTCAGATTGTTCTCCACAAAGATGGTGACAGTAAATTAAAATGTTAGACTTGGACATGAAGCCCAAAGATAGAAAACTGACTTTCCTTCCCTGAGCCAGTTTTTAATAGATCTTTCTATGAGTCTGCCAGAACATCTCTGTAGTGAGTTTGAATAGTAGCTCCCAAAACAATATGTCCACTTCCTATTCTTCCTATCTTGTGAATCTTACTTTATATGACAACAGGGTGAATGTTACTTATTTGGAAAAAGAGTCTTTTCAGTGAAAGAGTTTATCCAAGATTATCTGGATAGCCTTTAAATGTAGTCACAGATATCCTTATTAGAGAGACAGAAGTAGAAAAGACACAGGAAAAAAGGAAGGGGAAAATATCTCAATATCAATGAATCAGACTTAACTTGTGGATGAGTTAATCTTGATTTAATTATATTTGATAAAAATGAAGGTAATTTTAGAGAAGCAGAGATGTTTCAATGGATATCAAATTCTAATTCTTTATTGAAGTCAGTAGTCACTAAGATTCACTTCTCAGATAATTCCTTTCTGTTATGTTACATTGTGCAAACTTTAAGTAAATTATTAAAAGAATACTCTAAGTTTATTTCTGAAGCTTAAGCCAATAATGTATCCTTGGATGAAGATCAGATGCCCCATGGTCTACAACCAAGAGATTAACACCCAGGCTGTGGTCATTTAAATTTAAATACTCCCTTAGGCTGGGGACAGTTAAACCATGCTGGGGGTAATCAGTCTAATAACAGTAGGAAATTGGGCTAGATGCCTTATGGGCAATGCCAATATATAGCTTCCCTTAAAGGTAAGGATTGGTATAGAACAGGTAAATTCAGATGATCTCGAATATACTGGGCTGCTTCTAAAGACAATTCTTGACCAAAATTCTTACTTATGACCTCATTAATATTGCTAGCTATCTTATTTTTATATTGCCCATTATTACAAAATTGTTTCTTTCATTACCAAATGTGTGACTGAGCCTCTGATAAAATGATGATATAAAACTTCATATGAGATTGATGATTGTCATAGTGTAATTCTAGATAGGGGAAGAAGTAACAAGAGGGAATATTTTCCTAGACCAAAAGAGACTAGGAAGAAGGTGGTCCACAGACTTCCAGCTACTGTTAATAAGGCCTAGTCCAGTAATAGCACATTGAGTGGCCTATCAGAGAAATCTCTGCCAGATCTGAGAATGAACATTCCTAGAGTTGTGGGACAAGAGTCATGAAATGCCCCCCAAACCACGGTTGAATTCATTACCCTGAAGGGGCCCTGATAACTGAAAACTGGGCACTTTCCATCTGCCTCTCTTAGGATTAGGTCAGTGGCTAGGCTACTACAGCCACTGACTTTCAACACATTTTTATTTTTAATTTTATTTTAAACTTTACATAATTGTATTAGTTTTGCCAAACATCAAAATGAATCCATCACAGGTATACATGTGCTCCCCCTCCTGAACCCTCCTCCCTCCCCATACCATCCCTCCAGGTGGTCCCAGTGCACCAGCCCCAAGCATCCAGTATCGTGCATCGAACCTGGACTGGCATCTTGTTTCATACGTGATATTTTACATGTTTCAATGCCATTCTCCCAAATCTTCCCACCCTCTCCCTCTCCCACAGAGTCCATAAGACTGTTCCATACATCAGCGTCACTTTTGCTATCTCGTACACAGGGTTATTGTTATCATCTTTCTAAATTCCATATATATGCGTTAGTATACTGTATTGGTGTTTTTCCTTCTGGCTTACTTCATTCTGTATAACAGGCTCCAGTTTCATCCACCTCATTAGAACTGATTCAAATGTATTCTTTTTAATGGCTGAGTAATACTCCATTGTGTATATGTACCACAGCTTTTGAAATGAGTCCAAGGTGGGGAACTTGAATGAGGTGCTTTATGTTCTGGAAGAACTGCAGAACAGGCCTTCAGATAGTTTCTTTCAGGAAAGATTTTATGAGCTCAAATTCTTGTATCTTCTCATAACGAAAAAAGTACTGAAGTCATTAGTGGTGACATCTGTTTTGGCCATTAAGGAGATAAATGCAATTGAAAGTAAAAATGGAATAGCTGTAGTTCAGACATCCAAAGTAATAATACTAGTTGGCATTATGAACATGATTTCTGAAAAGTCCTTGTATAGCTAAGAGCTTCAGTTTTCTGAGCTGTGGCAGACTTGGGATGTCACCAGCCATTCTCAAAACAATGTCTGCTGGCAGCTGGTAGCTGCAACCTTATGGGTTCAAGGTGTCCTCTTGCAACTAGAATTTTTTGGAAAATGAAATTGCTTTAGATCAGATATTAGTAGAAAAAGGAGACAGGTAATGGCTAATAGTTTCTGATATGTTGTGTATGTTAATACCACACTGGAAGTTAAAACCTCCTTAGATAAAAGTAAACAACTGGCTACCTGGCTGCAATTCTCCCCAAGGTGAGAGGTCCAGATTGGGTTTCAGGCTTATCTCAGGGAATGAACTTTATTTTGTCAGTTAAAATTCCAGTTTTCACTCCTCCAACTACTTCTAACTGAATATCTTACACCAAAATAGTGAACCAAGGAAGTGGGATTGAGATCATACAAGACTTAGATCCAGGATTTGGAACTCAGAAATATTTCCAATTAAGTGTATATTCTCCAAATTGAGGGAGAACTATGCCCCCATTTTACCCACTCTTGATTGGGAAATCCCATGGACAGAGGAGATTGCCAGGCTGCAGTTCATGGGGTCACAAAGAGTCAGACACGACTTAGCAAGTAAACAACAACAACAATAACTGCCCCATTTTAGCAGGAAGTGACCAGAACCATTGTTGCACAGTTTCCTGAATTGAAACTGAAGAGGACTCTGTGGGACTCCAGAGTACAAATCCTTTCTGCATCCCCTGTTTCTTATTTGTAGGCTCATTCAGCCTCCTTGATCTTCCCTGAGTTTCAAAGGGCAGATTCAGACAGTTGCTAATCAGGAAAGGGAGGGGATGCAGAAACATGGGAAAGTGAAAGTGTGAGTCACTCAGTCCCATGTCAGACTCATTGCAACCCCTTGGACTGTAATCCTCCAGGTTCCTCTGTCCTTGGAATTCTCCAGGCAGGAATATTGGAGTGGGTAGCCATTCCCTTCTCCAGGGGATCGTCCCAACCCAGGGATTGAATCCAGGTCTTCGGCATTGCAGGAAGATTCTTTACTATCTAGGCCACAAGGAAAGCCAACAGAAACATGGAAGAAGCAGTCAAATGGTGGTGCAGACTTGGGGCAAGGTGCTGGTTCCTCCTCAAAGAGTATATATAACACTATCTTTGAGTTCTGAAGAACTGTATCCCTGATCCAGGAGGAGGATGGTAGCTTCAGGCTGAGTGCAAGATTCCTGGAGCACTGCCCTGTTACCTCAACAGCAAATGATCAGAAGAAAGTCATACACTCTGTAGCCCTCACTCCCAATTTTTCCTTCCTTTTCTGGACGCAGTGATGACATCCTGTTAGGCCTCTTGTTTGGCCCCTGTCTGTTACAAGTACTTATATCTCTGACAGTTTCAGGCTAAATTTTTGTTACTACAAGGGTGGATGTCAGTTTCAGACATGAGATACCTCGATTTAGAACAGGTGGAGAGAAACTTCTACTCTACTAGGCAGGACAATGTTCATTCTCAACAGAAAGTAGTTACAGAAGAAAAATCTCTGCTCCAATTCTCAAGAAGTTATCTTCAGTATGAAGTCCTGGTGGAGGAGGGGGTTGGGGGGCAGATTTTTAGGGGAACCACTGACTGAAACCACCAACTCTGGCCAAGCATGAGAATAACCACTTGTTTGGGTTATCTTTCAATGGGAGTTCCTTTTAAGGGATGCAGAACTAAAAAGCTACGACCAACTGAAAGAATATGGGAAAGGTCAAAAGTAGGTAGGGATGCAGTCTATATGTCCTACTGACCTCCTGGGATCCTTCTCGCTGGAATCTATCTTGGTTGAGTAATGCATGCCACCAGGAAGGACCCTGAGTCAGAATGATTGGCCAGAGACAACCCAGAAACTAACCCCATTACCATAAAACCTGAAACTGTGAACTATGTGGCAGAGTAGTTCTGAATTCCCTTACTCTGCTTCATTCTGCCCAAGCACCCTTTTCCAATAAAGCTTTTCCACTCTTGCTTTGTCAGCATGTGTGTCTCCTTGGACAATGCATTTCCAAGTATTAGACAAGAGCCCTCTCTCAGACCCTCTCTCCTCTTTTGGTTTTGCAGCCATAAACCACTATTCATCTCCAACACTATTCCATCTTCCCCAACTGAAATTTGTCTCCATTAAACCCTAACTCCCATTCTTCCTCCCAAAGATTCTGGCAACAACCATTCTAATCTCTATCTGTATGAGTTTGACTACTTTTGGTACCTTCTAGAAATGGAACCATTCTATTTTTCCGTATTATGTCTGACTATGTAATATGACCAGGAAGAAGTTAGATGGAATGGCAAGGAGAATTATTAGAAAAATTGAGAATTGTCTTTGCTCTAGAAGGTAGTCTCTCATCATTCTTGGGAAATCATAATCCTATTTCCCAAAAGTACTAGTTGAAAACCCAGTGTTATAGTGTCCAAATTCAGTCCCAAAATATCCTGGTTAAACAGGAAATTAGTCAACCTACTTGCTCAAAAATCTGAACAACATTATTAAGAAACAAAAATATACTTAAGGTAGGGTTTAAATCCACCTAACAAATGGTGGGGGGGGGCAAATAATATGAAACCTATAAAAACAGAAAATAACAACAAAAAAAGCTATTATTATTTTGTAATCATAGAAACAATACTGCTCATGACCAAGGGTCTGACATAATACATAAGAAAATTGAGACGGGTATACTGATGTGCTATGCAAAATCCTGAATGGGCTATGACTCACATGGAGTGTCCAAATGATGTTACAATTCCATTACTATTCTAAGTAATTACTATTCTAAGTAATTCTACTATTTCCAGCTATTCTAAGAGGAAAAATTTTGTGGACTGAAAGATGAAAGCCAGATAGGTATATATACACTATGGAACTGCAGATTCAAATCATTTGTTGCATATATGTGATTTTACTGCCTTTTCCAGTCTTATGAACCCAAAACAATATGGAACATGTGTTGAGATTAGATTATTCTGCAGAAAATCCTCCTCAGGAGGATTGAAATTAGGCTTTTCTGATGATAATTCTCCACAGGGCACTCTTGATGTCCTTATTCCTTAGACTGTAGATGAAGGGGTTCAGCATAGGGGTGACTACAGTGTACATCACCGAGGCCACTGCACTCTTCCTGGGGGAAGATAAGACAGTTGAACTAACGTACATCCCAAGGCCTGTTCCAAAAAATAAGCAAACAACTGACAGGTGAGAGCCACAGGTGGAGAAGGCTTTGTACTTCCCATCTGATGAGGAGACTCTTAGAATGGAGGATATAATTCGAGCATAAGAGTAAAGGATTCCTAAGAGTGGAACTCCACCGAAGATAGTACCAATGAAATAGATTAATAGGTTACTGATGAAGGTGTTGGAACAGGCAAGGTTGACAAGTTGGGGAGGATCACAAAAGAAATGAGGGATTTTTACATTTGCGCAGAAGGTAAGCTGTAACATCATCAAGTAGTGCAGCAGGGAGGTCAAAAGGCTGATGAAAAATGATGCCAGGACCAACACGCCACAGGTACGGGGATTCATGATGACCAGGTAGTGTAGAGGGTTACAAATGGCCACCAACCGATCATAGGCCATCACTGTCAGGAGGAGACTCTCCAAAAATGCAAAAAGAGAAAAAAAGGTTAACTGAGTCAGACACCCTCTATAGGTGATGGATTTGTTGTATGTCTGGAGGTTCACCAGCATCTTGGGGATGGTGGTGGTGCTGATACTGATGTCAGCCAAGGACAAACTGGAAAGGAAGAAATACATTGGGATGTGGAGGTGGGGATCAGAGCTAATGACTAGGATGATGAGCAGGTTCCCAAACAAGGTCATCAGGTACAGGGACAGGAAGAGCCCAAAGAGGAGGAGCTGCAGTTCTGGATCATCTGAGAGGCCCAGGAGGAGTAATTCTGAGACACCTGTTAGATTCTGTGATTCCATGTAGATGGACCACCTTTTGAAAAAGAAGAGAGTGTTTAATACAGGAAATAAATATACAGGAACCTGAATAAATGTCCATACTTTGGATTCAAACAATTCACACATAATGTATTCAGACTTGAGTATCAAACACGGAAGTACATGCAGCAGTATTTCTCAATTAAGAGCTCTTCTTTATTGATGCCAAGAGTATTCACTTGTCTATACACCCGTTTTAGAGTCATGGGGCCAAAGAATATGAGTGAAGTAAGGAGATTGTGAAATAACAAGTCCATACACACAGCAAATTATGTGCGCCCTACTTTTGAAGGGAAAATATAGAATAAAATGTATTCTCCTTCTTAAAGATATAATTCTAATTAAAGTACATTACAGTGGAAATGACTGATGGCATCACTGACTCAATGGATATGGGTTTGGGTGGATTCTGGGAGTTGATGATGGACAAGGAGGCCTGACGTGTTGCAGTTCATGGGGTCGCAAAGAGTCGGACACAACTGAGCGACTAAACTGAACTGAACTGAACAGTGGAAATAGATGGGGAAACAATGAAAACAGTGAGAGACTATTTTTCTGGGCCCCCAAATCACTGCAGATGGTGACTGCAGCCATGAAATTAAAAGATGCTTGCTCATTGGAAGAAAAACTATGACCAAACTAGACAGCATATTAAAAAGCAGAGACATATTTTGCCAACAAAGGTCTATCTAGTCAAAGCTATGGCTTTTCCAGTAGTCATGTATGGATATGAGAGTTGGACTATAAAGAAAGCTGAGCGCTGAAAAATTAATGCTTTTGAACTGTGGTGTTGGTGAAGACTCTTGAAAGTCCCTTGGACTGCAAGGAGATCCAACAAGTCCATCCTAAAGGAAATCAGTCCTGAATATTCTTTGGAAGGACTGATGCTGAAGCTGAAACTCCAATACTTTGGCCACCTGATGTGAAGAACTGACTCATTGGAAAAGACCCTGATGCTGGGAAAAATTGAAGGCTGGAGGAAAGGGGGATGACAGAGGATGAGATGGTTGAATGGTATCACCAACTTGATCGACATGAGTTTTAATAAGCTCCAGGAGCTGGTGATGGACAAGGAAGCCTGGCATGCTGCAGTCCTTGGGGTCACAAAGAGTTGGACACAAGTGAGCAACTGAACTGAACTGACTGACAGTGGACTATTACTGAGCCACAAAAATAACAAAATAATTTCATTTGCAACATGTACCTAGAGATTGTCATACTGAGTGAAGTAAGTCAGACAGAGAAAGACAAATATCATATGATATTATATTTGTGGAATCTTAAAAAAAGGGTACAAATGTATTGATTTACAAAACAATAAAGTTACAGATGTAGAAAACAGACTCATGGTTACTGGGGGGGACAGGATAAATTGGAAGGTTGGGATTGACAGGTATACACTCCTATATATAAAACAGATGACTGATAAGGACCTACTGTACAGGGAACTCTACTCCATACTCTGTAATGGCCTCTATGGGAAAAATAATCTTGAAAAGAGTAAAAGTACAGACATTTATAAAAGACTCACTTTGCTGTATACCTGAAACTAACACAACACTGTGAATCAACTATATCCTAATAAAAAAAATTTAAAGTACACTTATAAAGCATTCAAATGTACTTTATCCTATTCAAATACAGTACAAAAATTCCCTTATTTATAGGGTAATCCTAAATACTTAAAACCCATAATCACTGGACTATAAATTAAACTCAAATATTCATAGTCAGATACCATTTTTACATACCAATTATCTTTTAGAATGTTTCTTCATTTGGGTTTAAAAAATATTTATTATTTATTTGTCTGTGGGAGGTCTTAATTGTAGCACATGGTATCTCTGTTGCAGCATATGGGATCAAGTTCCCTGACCAGGGATTGAACCCGGTCCCCCTGCATTGGGAACATGGAGTCTTAGCCCCTGGACCATGAGGGAAATCTTTTTATTTAATTTTGACATCTGTCTTTCTTGGAGTAAAATGCTCATTCCAATGCTGCAGATTGTCTGATCAATGTCTCTTAACTTACACATCCAACACAAATATTTAGCCTTGATGGGCTTCACATTTTGATAATAACTAATTGTTAGAAGTGCAAAATCATATGGCATCACTGATCTTAAAGATAACATTAATATATGGTACACCAGTGATTCAGTAATAATTAATAAACACTGTGTACCTATTTTTTGCAGGTTTTTTTCTATCAGTGTTACACGCTCTTGGAGAAAGATCTGAGGCTGAGTTTGCTTTTTCTTGTTTTTGTTTGCAGTGGCTAGGTAACACTTCTTAAATAAGTCTCTAATCCTAAACATATGTGAAGAGTTGATTTCTCATCAAGTCTAACTCTCATATAAACAATCAAGAAATTCCAGACTAAAGCCAGGTCTCAAACTCTAAGCTGGTCTTCTTATGCCAGCTTTTAAAAGCCTTTTCAAGTCATTCTTTCTTACCAAGTAATTGTGTTTCTCCTACATTGAGCTTCCTGAAGGCAATGCAGGTCTTCATTTCTCATGCCAGGTCAAAACAAGATATAATATGGGAAAAATCAAAAGGGAGAAAACCAGAGACTAATATCACAAACACTGGGGTAGTTTATTCATCTATAAAATGGGTATATTAGTTTCACAGACCTAACCAGGTTACACAGTGGTTGTCAGTGTTAGTTCATCTTTATAATTACCTTTTTAAAAAACTTTTTATTTTGTATTGGTGTATAGGTGATTTTTTTCATTTTTTAAAAAAATTTTTATTAAAATTTTTTAAAATATAAATTTATTTATTTTAATTTGGAGGCTAATTGCTTTATACTATTGTAGTGGTTTTGTGATACATTGACATGAATCTGCCATGGGTGTATATGGTGATTAACAAAAAATGTTCTGGTAGTTTCAGGTAAACAGCAAAGGGACTCATCCATACACATACTATAATTACCTTTTGATCTTTTATACTTTAACTATGGACTGGGTACAGCCTAGAAGCAATTAAACCAGAATCTCTACCCATAGGTCCTTTTGGCATATTAACATATTGCCAGGGTAGAGAACCATTGTCAGGCAGTCAATTGATATTGCATTCATGTTACCTATTATTAACATCATTATTATACACTTCACATATTAAAATATAAATATTTAATAATGTCACTCAGTCGTGTCCGATTCTTTGCGACCCTATGGACTGTAGCCTGGTGCTCCTCGGTCCATGGGATTTTACAGGCATGAATACTGGAGTGGGTTGCCATTTCCTTCTCCAGGGGATCTTCCTGACCCAGGGATCGAACTTGGGTCTCTGGCATTGTAGGCAGATGCTTTACCGTCCAAGCTACCAGGGGAGCCAATACTTGCATTAGAACTTATATTTATTACTGAAAAAAAAAAACCACAGAGGGTTTGCTATCCCTATATGGTCCTATTCCCCTGCATTTCAGTGTTGTTCAGGATAAACATTGTCATGAATTCAATAGATGTATTTTCCTTTTAGTGTGTCCATAATATTTCTATTGACTTCTGTGTTTATAAGTAGTTTTCTTGCAAATTGGCCTAGATTCCAGCTGACATAAAGTTGTCATTTACCACAGTATTGCATTTTAAGTATATATATCTATATACTTAAGGACATGTATCTATGTACCTATATCTCTTAAGTACATATATGAAGTATATATATATATATATATACATATATATATCAACACATAAAATAATGCACAGTATTACCTGAAGGTTAAATTTCATTTATTTTTCAGTTTCTTATTATGACACAGATAAGTGAATTATCATGCCACCCACCATCCTACACAAGTGAGGATTTCCAAAATATATATGCATACAAGAGTACTGTTTTAGTTTTAAAGATGGAAATTTGTGCAACTTTACTATTAATTACTTATTTTCCTGATGGAAATATCAGACAAAAGCAAATGTACACTCTGATTGTCAAGGTATAAAATCAGAAAGGTTCTTGAAATTTGACTTGCGAGGCTTTTCATGATAGAGTCATATGAACATTTCCATTTTTCAAAAAGAATGGTATTTCCATGGCTCAGATTTACAAAATTGTCTGAAAAATGCATTATTATTCATAGAAAACCCTATCTCTATAATATTCACATAAAAGCCCCCTGCAAATCACTTGTTCCATTCTACTAATTCACGGATAGACTCACCAGATCCCAGAAGAAGCAATCCATGGTTCTAATTGCATTTGTTCATCTGGGACTAAAGAAGGTTTCAAAAGAAAATAATTCACTCAGGAGCTACAGAGACTTGGGACTAGAATTAAGAAGCCTTTGTGTGAGACCCACATCTTTCAGCCTTCTAAAGGTGGAGTGTGTGTAAATCTC
Source organism: Bison bison bison (assembly GCF_000754665.1). Taxonomy (NCBI): domain Eukaryota; kingdom Metazoa; phylum Chordata; class Mammalia; order Artiodactyla; family Bovidae; genus Bison; species Bison bison. The sequence goes on along the minus strand of NW_011495051.1, from coordinate 9,244,477 downwards.
TCCACTTCTATGCTGGTATCCCTTACACTGAAGTAGGATCAGTAATATCCATTTGTAGGACATGTGGAGGCTTCCCAGGTAACTCACCGGTAAAGAAGTAACGGTGTACTAGAATTAACAGGAGTGCCAGGCAGGGAGCTGTTCCCCCAGGTTTGGTGCTGAAAATGAAACTACCCCTCAACTTCCAATGAGCGCTGAAGAATTGATGCCTTCAAATTGTGGTGCTGGACCTGAAGATCCCACATGCTATAATGGAAGGAAGAAGATCCTGTGTGCTACAACTAAGACCAGGTACAACTAAGTAAATAAATATTAAAAAGAAATGTGGTGCTGGAGAAGATTCTTGAGAGTCCCTTGGACTGCAAGGAGATCAAACCAGTCAATCCTAAAGGAAATGAACCCTAAATATTCATTGAAAGGATTGATGCTGAAGCTGAAGCTGCAATACTTTGGCCACCTGATGCAAATAGCCAAAAGACCCTTATGCTGGGAATGATTGAAGGCAGAAGGAGAGGCAGATGACAGAGTATGAGATGGTTGGATGGCTTCATTGACTCCATAGACATAAGTTTGAACAAACTCCAGGAGATGGTGAAGGACAGGGAAGCCTGGAGTGCTACAGTTCATAGGGTCACAAAGAGTCAGGCACAACTTAGCAACAGAACAACAGCAACAACCAGCTCCAATAAAGAATCTGCCTGCCAGTGTTGGTTTGATACCTGGGTGGGAAAGATCCCTTGGAGTACAAAATGGCAACCCGCTCCAGTACTCTTGTCTGGAAAATTTCATGGACAGAGGAGCCTTGCTAGCTACAGTCCATGGGGTCGTAAAGAGTTGGGCATGATTGAGAGCACACACACACACATGCACACACAAACACAAACACCCTAAGTTACCCTTCTAATGTCAGGTTTAGAGCCTTTCAAGTCATTTCTCCCTTATAGCAAGTTCGTATGCATGTGTGCTAAGTCGTTTCAGTTATGTCCAACTCTGTGCAATCTCATGGATTGTAGACTGCCAGGCTCCTCTGTCCATGGGATTCTCTAGGCAAGAATACTGGAGTGGGTTGCCATTCCCTCTCCAGGGGATCTTCCCGACCCAAGGATGGAACCACTGTCTCCTGCATTGGCAGATGGATTCTTTACCCCTGAGTCACCAGGAAAGCCCAACAGAGAGTTTGCGTTTGTCCTAAATTCAGCTCCCTGAATGCAGGTTGAGTTAGCAGGACAGGAATACTGTCTAGGCACCCTATGGGTGGAATTTCATTTTCTGCTTTCAAATCTGACTTTACACTTTATACCCCAGGGATTGATCAAAATTACATTAAAGAAAACTGTTTCTATCCTAACTGTAAAATAACGATAATGCATCTAACTTTCTTTGAGAGGTGAAAATGCATATAATAGGAAACAGGCTGCATAATAAACTTAGATCAGAACTTGGCTTTTAGAATCATTGAGTAAGGTTTTGTGATGTTGTGGTTACTGTTATCATTTTTTAAAATATTTTTAAATGAAAGGATTTTTTAAAATAATTTTTTAAATTTATTTTTGGTTATGGTGGATCTTCATTACTATGCAGGCTTTTCCCTAGTTGCAGCCGGATGGGGGCGGGCGGTGGCCATGCTTCATTGCAGTGCACAGGTTTCTCATTCCAGAGGCTTCTCGTTGCAGAGATGGACTCCAGTATTTGCCATCCATGGGCTCAATAGTTAGCAGCTCCAGGACTCTAGAGCACATGCCCTTAATAGTTGTGGAGCACAGGATTAGTTGCTGCTCAGAGTGTGGGATCTTCCCAGACCAAGGATTGAACGCATGTCTCCTGCATTGGCCAAGTGAATTCCTTAACCCTGAGCCACCAAGGAAGCCCATACTGTCATCATTTTCATCATCACCTTCACGATCATTTTGAGCACTTATTAGATGTTTTAGAAGGATCTATTTCCTGATCAGGTAGAAAAAATGACCAAAGAAGATAGAACCAGTGTGGGAGGAAAACGGAAATGTAAGTGAGTTATACGATCCCCACCACTAACAACAACATTCACTTCATAGGCCTCTGAGCCGAACTATGCATTTTGGTGCCCTCCCACTGGCTGTCCCAACTGTCCCACTACTCTGATGATAAGTAAATAAGTCTCCCCAATTCCTTCTGCATTCAGTATCTCCCATTGCACTTGGCACTCACTGGGCTGTGCCATGTCTCTGCTGGAGCAGGAATGCCCCTCCCATACCTGGTGTTACTTGAGGACAGAGGCTTTGTCCTCAGGAATTCCAGTAAGACAGATTCATGTATGTGCCTTCTGGTACAGACAATAACTTCAGGAGCATGAGACACACAGATATGGAACCCATTGGCTGGAGCTGGCTATATAAAGAACTGGGAAGCCCAGGCTGATTATTTATAGTGATACAGCCTTGAGAACTTCATGCACATAGCAGATAATTAGCCAACTTGGTCCATGGTCTCTGTGTCTCTGAGGATTTGCTAATTTCATGGTGGAGGAAAACAAGTAAAGTGAATATGTTAGGAAGGATATAAACCTGTCCTCTTCTCAGGAGGGGGCTGACCTCTATGCCTCACCTCTGATTTCCAAGTTATTTACCTCATAAAGTTCAAACACATTTTTTAAATTAGAGAAAACAATATATGACTTTTATATCTGCAAATCTATTGAATCGGTCATGTAAGTGAGAGAGATTTAGGTCTTCCATACCAAGATTCTGACTGTATTTCCAATTTCTCAGTTTAGATTTATGTCTCTGAGAACTTTCTATTTTTTTATCCATAGTCCTTGTTTGGGGTTTAGGATTTTATGCCTTAGAGATTTATGTTTTTTGGTATTTTGAATGACAGCCCCAATTCTAGTTCTAATTTTACTGGAATATTAAGTTTAAAGTAATTTAACATTCTAGCTCAATTTTTTTCTCTTCAGGTGAGTTATGTTCTATGTGTACCTCCCTTTAGCTGGTTCTAATTTGTATCCTTTTGCTATAATAGAACTATTATAATGAGTAGAGTGCTTTTCTGAGATCTGAGTCATCCTAGTGAATGACAGAACTTGAGGGAGTCCTCTCAGTTTGAATCATGTTTGAGAATTATTGAATGTGAGGAAGTTTCCAAATTTGTAGCAAATTGGCCTATAACAAGGGTGGCCCTGGAGATGCTTGAACTTGTGCTGGTGTCTGATAGAGGGCAGTCTTGTGAGTGTTCCCTTAGACTCTGCTGATTCACAAACTCTTTGTAGTAAGGAAGGGAGTAGAAAACATCAAGCCAAGTTGAAGCCCATCAAAGGTCTCTGAAAACCACAAGGAAGCTCTGGAGCTACAGTGATCCTTAGAGTTGGCTAGAGTTGGGGCAAAGGAGCCAAATGCTTACACCCCCACATCACACAGTCATCAAAAGTGGACTGCTTGGGGGCTCCTCTAGCTGAGGCAGATCCCTCTAGGAGTTGATTGCTGATGGCTTAGTAACATCCAGTGTTTAAGCACTATATCTTTCATTCCTGCAGGAGATTTTTTTATTGTGGTAAAACAACTGTCAACTTAAAAAATATTCATACCTAAGAAAACATAGAACAGTCTATGACATAAATCACAGTAAGATCCTCTCTGATCCATCTCCTAAAGTAATGGAAAAACAAAACAAAACAAAAAGAAACAAATGGGGCCTAATTAAATTTAAAATCTTTTGCAAAGCAAAG
>NW_011495051.1:9238538-9239945 GCF_000754665.1 Bison bison bison | reverse complement strand
AATATATTCATGACCTAAGAGTTGAGAGTTATGCTTTATTCAGCAGGAAATTTTAGGACTTAAGCAGGGAGACATCTCAAGTAACCCTGAAAGAAATGGTTTGAGGAGGCTGAGGGAGGAGGTGGGTTATATAGAAGTTTCTCTACACAAAGGCAAGTAGTCTGAATGTTGAAACTACTTTTGTGAATTAAAGGAAACCAGATACCCCAAGTTAAGGAATTTAGTGCTTTTCTGTGTATGGGAAGATTCAAGAGTCTGGGCTCATTACTGAAACCATTCCTTTCATATGTATCTCAGCTATCTGAGGCCAGTATCCTGTGTTTTTCACATCCTGAGCTCCCTATGGCTCACCATAGGGTAGCTGCAGTCTGATGGCTGTTAGATCATAAGTATTCTTCTCCTTCCTGAGTGCCCTTAGGGCTCACCATCTCACACTGGAGGGCTAGAATCACTAGTGACCATGACATCCTTGTTTTCTGATATGGCAGGAAATACTCCGTCTCACAACATAACATAAAACCTACCATCTAAAGTATTTTTAACTGTACAGTTCAGTTGCCTTAAGTACCTTCACATTGTTTTCCAGCCATCACCACCATTCACCTTCAGGACCATTTTATCTTCCCCAAGTGAAAATCTGTCGCCATTAAACACTAACTCCCCTTTCTTCCTCCCAAAGCCTCTGGCAGCCGCCATTCTACACTCTCTTAGGGGCAGTTCAACTACTTTAGGTCCTCGTTTTAGTGGAGTCATTCAATTTTTACCCCTTTCCATCTGGCTATATAATATTATCGGGGAGAAGTTAAATGGAATGGCAAAGAGAATTATCATAAAAATTGGGAATTGACTTTGCTCTGGTAGGTACTCTCTTACCTACTCTTTGGGAAGCATACGCTCAGTTTTCAAAGGAAAGTTCCAGTTGAAAACTCAGTTAATAGTTTCTCACTTCATTTTCAAAACACCCCGATTAAGATAGGAAATTCATCATCCTCAATTCAGTTCAGTCACTCAGTCATGTCCGACTCTTTGCAACTCCATGGGCTGCAGCACGCCAGGCCTCCCTGTCCATCACCAACTCTCAGAGTTTACTCAAACTTATGTCCATTGAGTTGGTGACTTTCTTAAAAATTAGACCAAGATCATTATGAACAAAAAATATACTAAATGTCTTGACCCTCATATCAAAGTGTGGGGGAAAAGCCATTGAAAACAGTATCAATCAGTTTAGTTCAGTTCAGTTCAGCTGCTCAGTCATTTCTGACTCTTTGCGACGCCATGAATTTCAGCATGCCAGGCCTCCCTGTCCATCACCAGCTCCCGGAGTTCACTCAAACTCAAGTCCATCGAGTCGGTGATGCCATCCAGCCATCTCATCCTCTGTTGTCCCCTTCTCATCCTGCCCCCAAT
>NW_011495051.1:9237529-9238438 GCF_000754665.1 Bison bison bison | reverse complement strand
AAAGTAATGGAAAAACAAAACAAAAAGAAACAAATGGGGCCTAATTAAATTTAAAATCTTTTGCAAAGCAAAGGAAACTATAAACAAGGTCAAAAGATAACACTCAGAATGGGAGAAAATTATAGCAAATGAAACAACTGACAAAGGATTAATTTTCAAAATACACAAGCAGTTCATGCACTCAACACCAGAAAAACAAACAACCCAATCAAAAAGTGGGCAAAACATCTAAACAGACATTTCTCCAAAGAAGACATACCGATGGCTAATAAACACATGAAAAGATGCTCAACATCATTCATTATAAGATAAATGAAAATCAAAACTACAGTGAGATATCACTTTTGACATCAATTTGAGTCAATTGCTAATGAGGTGGACAAACCTAGAGTCTATTATACAGATGAAGTAAATCAGAAACAAATATCATATCTTAATGCATATTTATGGAATCTAGAGAGATGGTGATGATGAACCTATTTGCAGGGCAGCAATAGAGATGCAGACATAGAGAACAAACTTGTGGACAAGGCAGGGGAAGGAGAAGGTGGGACAAATAGAATATCAAGGAAACATATGCACTATCATATGTAAAATAGATAGCCAGTGGGAATTTGCTGTATGATTCAGGGAGCTCAATTGGTGCTCTGTGACAACCTAGAGGGGTAGGATGGGGTGAGAGGGAGGTTCAAGAGGGAGAGGACATATATTTACATATGTGTACCTATGGCTGATTCATGTTGACATATGGCAGAAAACAATACAATAATGTTAAGCAACTATCCTTCAATAGAAATTAAATTTTAAAAATATATTCATGACCTAAGAGTTGAGAGTTATGCTTTATTCAGCAGGAAATTTTAGGACTTAAGCAGGGAGACATCTCAAGTAACCCTGAGAGAAATGCTT
>NW_011495051.1:9236362-9237429 GCF_000754665.1 Bison bison bison | reverse complement strand
GTTGGTCATTTCAGGAGATATTTGGCTTTACTTCCCCACCTCCCTTTCCCTTTTCTATAAAAGAATCTGGCAGCCAGGCCCTGATAAGATGGCTATTTTGAGACACTAGCCTCCCATCTTTTCCATCTGCTGGTTTTCTAAATAAATTATTATTTCTTGCCTCAACACCTTGTCTCCTGATTTATTAGCTTCCAATGCAGTAAGCAAAGCAAGTTTGGACTTGGTAACAAACAGAAAGCAGAGATGCATATACACTATGTAACTGGAGATTCAGAACTTCTCGTTGCACATATTTAATTTTACCACCTTTTCCAATCTTATGACCCAAAAGAAAAGAATGGAACAGGTGTTAAGATTAGGCAATCCTATGGGTAATCCTCCACAGGGCACTCTTGATGTCCTTGTTCCTTAGACTGTAGATGATGGGGTTCAGCATAGGGGTGACCACAACGTACATCACTGAGGCCACGGCACCCTTCCTGGGGGAAGATGAAACAGCTGAGCTAAGGTATACACCAAGACCTGTTCCATAAAACAAACAAACAATTGCCAGGTGAGAGCCACATGTGGAAAAGGCTTTGTAATTCCCACCTGATGATGAGACTCTGAGAATGGAGGAAATAATTCGATAATAAGAGTAAAGAACTCCTGAGAGTGGAACTCCACCAAAAATGGTACCAATAAAAAGGATTAATGTATTATTGATGGAGGTGTCTGAACAGGCAAGCTTGAGGAGTTGAGAAAGGTCACAAAAGAAATGAGGGATTTCCATATCTGCACAGAAGGTAAGCTGTGACATCATCAAGTAGTGCAGTTGGGAGGTCAAAAAGCTGGTGAAAAATGATGCCAGGACCAATAAGCCACAGGTGCGGGGGTTCATGATGACCAGATAGTATAGGGGGTGACAAATGGCCACCAACCGGTCATAGGCCATCACTGTCAGAAGAAGACTCTCCAAACATGCAAAAAGAGAAAAGAAGGACACCTGAGCTAGGCATCCTGCATAGGTGATGGATTTGCTGTGCATCTGGAGGTTCACTAGCATCTTGGGGACAGTGGTGGTGTTG
>NW_011495051.1:9234911-9235831 GCF_000754665.1 Bison bison bison | reverse complement strand
AACGGACTGGTTGGATCTCCTTGCAGTCCAAGGGACTCTAAAGAGTCTTCTCCAACACCACAGTTCAAAAGCATCAATTCTTTGGTGCTCAGCCTTCTTCACAGTCCACCTCTCGCATCCATACATGACTACTGGAAAAACCATAGCCTTGACTAGACGAACCTTTGTTGGCAATGTCTCTGCTTTTGAATATGCTATCTAGGTTGGTCATAACTTTCCTTCCAAGGAGTAAGCATCTTTTAATTTCATGGCTGCAATCACCATCTGCAGTGATTTTGGTGCCCAGAAAAACAAGTCTGACACTGTTTCCACTGTTTCCCCATCTATTTTCCATGAAGTGATGGGACTGGATGCCATGATCTTAGTTTTCTGAATGTTGAGCTTTAAACCAACTTTTTCACTCTCCTCTTTCACTTTCATCAAGAGACTTTTTAGTTCCTCTTCACTTTCTGCCATAAGTATAGAAACGATATAGCAAAAATGAGAGGGCTATGATTATTTTGCAATGATAGAAACAAGACTGCCCATGGCCAGGAGTCCTGGATCATGCATAAAAAAGTGAGAATGATATATTGATGTGCTGTGCAAAATCCAGGTGGGAATATGATTTAAGTGGGGGAGTCTAAAATAACTTATCAAACCATTAGAGTTATTCTAAGAGGAAAAATATAAGAAAGAAAAAAAATCTGAGGACACCTTGGATCTATTTCTTTTACTTTAACCTTTTCTTCCTGTTGCTTTTGTTCATGAAAAGGATACTATCTATACATAATGGCCTGCCTGCAGAACCTGATCCTCTGCCTGAATGTTAAACCAAAGTGCCTTTGTTCAGGGAAGCACTCTGACCCTGTCCATCTGTGAATGGCTGCAAGGAAAATGAAATTAACACCTCCCTTCCCCTGAGGTTGGTCATTTCAGGA
>NW_011495051.1:9230213-9234217 GCF_000754665.1 Bison bison bison | reverse complement strand
AGAGAAAAGAAGGACACCTGAGCTAGGCATCCTGCATAGGTGATGGATTTGCTGTGTGTCTGGAGGTTCACTAGCATCTTGGGGACAGTGGTGGTGCTGATACTGATGTCAGTCAATGACAGATTGGAGAGAAAGAAGTACATGGGAGTGTGGAGGTGGGAATCAGAGATGAAAGCCAGGATGATGAGCAGGTTCCCAAGCATGGTGACCAGGTACATGGACAGGAAGAGTCCAAAGAGGAGGAGCTGAAGTTCTGGATCATCTGAGAGTCCCAGCAGGAGGAATTCTGAGACACATGTAAGATTCTGTGGTTCCATGTTGATGGGGCATCTTTTGAAAAAGAAGAGTGTTAAATAAGCAAAACAAATGTAGAGGCATCCAGATAAGTGTTCATACATTGGATTTAAGCACCCCATAAATAAAGTCTTCATACTTGAATATACACCGCAGTACTTCTGGAATATTTCTAAGTTCTCAGTTGTGAGCATGTCTTTATTGATGGCCAAAATAGTCACCTCTTTCTTTGCACCCATTTATGTGGTGACCCAAGGATGAAAGAGCAGACAAAACCAAGGAGAGTCTTGGAATGCAGGAACAGAAAAACCAAACCCTTATCATCCTTCCCTCCTCCATGCTGTAACTATTAATGGAACAGTATAACCTGTCTCCCCTCCTACCCCACAGGGAGAAGGTGTTTGCCCTACTCTTCCTCCTACCCAGTATACATGCCTCATACAATCAGCAAATGACCTGAAAGACCTCTATCCCACTCCTTGTACCCTGGCTATAAAAGTGGACTAAGGACCCCTGTTTAACATCTGTTCTCCCTTGAGCTGGCCTGCTGTTCTAACAGCATCTCCCACTCTAATAAACTTTATTTCCCTCTCATTCTGTCTCATGTCTGGAAATTCTTTTCCAACCCACACCCGGACCATGACATTTTACACATGGGACTAAAGAATATTAGAGAAGGAAGGACATTTTGAGATCACAAATGCAGGAACACAATAAAATATCTGGGTTTTTTTCTTTGCTGTTTTTAATTTTAGTTGCTAGGTAATACTTCTTATATGTCTCCAAGCCTAAACATTTCCAAGGGGTTGATTTCTCATCAAATCCAACCCTTTTATGAATATTTGAGAAATTTAAGACCAAAGCCAGCTCGCAAACACTAAGTCAGCCTTCTTATGCCAGCTTAAGTCCATATTTTTTTTCCTCTGAATTCATTTATTTAAAGATAAAACAGCCATTTGAGATCATGGAATACAATACCAACACAATAAAAGATGAGGAATTGTTATATTTTGCTTACATTAATAAATATCTTACAAGAAGCAAATGTAGGTTTTAAGATTTAAGACACTAATGACACAACTGAGAGTTTCTATCTAAGTTAACAGTGATACTGCTTGATTTTCAAGTTGAAAGATTTTTAATACCCTATATATTTCAATTAGATGGTGGCAAATAGAAAAGCATCTTTTGAGCTGAATAGTACACTGTTAAGCAGGAGTTTATTTTACAGCAGTCCATCATTCTCCTGGCCTCAGTTTGTGTGTAGAAGGCATACTAGACACAGCAATGTAGAATTGCTGATAGACATCAGCAATTCACATCACATAAATGATCTACCACTCACAATGGTGAAAAATCTATTATGCATGTATTTGAATAGAAATTATTTTTAAATTCCAGAAAAATGCCATTTGTGTTTGACAGATGTGGGATTTCCCAGTTTTGCCACTGATTAGCTATCTGAGCTTCACTTTCTTCACTGTTAAACTTTGACAGAACAGGAAGAAACTGCAAAATAGGCTTTAGTAGCCTTCAGTTTATCAGCTCTGATTTTCAAAACAAACTTTCAAAGTGATTTTCAACCTCCTTCTAACCTATGATTATCCTTTTCAAAATCTTTGTCCAAATCATTCAGAGTTCCTCACTTCTCCACTGAACACATTTTAACACATCTGCATGTGTTTATAATGACCAAAGCAAAATTCACTGTGTTAGTATGAAAGACGACCTGTACTCAGGGGACATTACAGCCTACCTGGGTATTCAATTCAGTACCCACCACTAGCAAATCTCTGAAAATTCTGTGTCTCTGTCTCCACTGTAACCTACACTGTTTTCAATCAAATACTCCATACCTGTATATGTTCCTTACCTTCATATCAAGGGAAAAATCTGAAAAGTTTTTAGAAAACTGACATTTGTGACTTGTTTATACAATTTTTACAATATTAGGACAGCCATGTTCTTTGCAGTATCCTGTAGGACAAGGCATCAAATATTTCAAAAGGCAGCCATACATTTTTCATATTTTTCTGAAACAGCTTATGTTCTAACACAATTTAAAAATCAAACTGCCAAGCAGTTTTGTTTTTACTCTTTTCACAGTTACAGAGCAAAGAATAAACCTAACAATGTCCACTTCTCTTAACTTACCACCAATATACTCATACAACTCTTGATTTATTCTAAAACGCATATTGATGCGCTTGGCAAGACTATAATGAATAAAATGGCAAGCGGTAAATCTAATTCATGCCAGAAGACTGGAGAAGTTACACGGGAAGCACACACACACACAACTTCACAAAAGTTGGGAATACTGCTGATTTCAAATAAATGATGATCAAAGTGAGACTTTCGTGCCTCAAGTCCCATTCAGTCAAAATCACGATTTGTAAGAACAAGTGGTGCCACCAGTGTCCAAACATACAGCACAATGCCAATCCAACTAGAAGAGATTTTCACCCAGACAGCTGTCCACTGACTTTTCATCTCACGAGAAGGCTCATACCTGTACCAGTCGGTAAGGGTCATCATGATATAAAGCGAAGCCAGGAAAAGCATGAAGTGAAAGAAGGAGTAACTGTAAGTGACACCATCTCTTTCATTATCTACGGCTTGGTGAACATCATCACCATCCTCAAGTGACCCATCATTTCTGGCTCCACCATCTTCTATTAGTGTTGATTAGTTTATTAACCTGACTATTGTTTGAAGTATGGATGCTTGAATAAAATACACACAGTAAAAAGAGGATTAGTCCAATAATTCCTTGAGTATGCCACCACTGTACAGACTGCCCCTCCTTTGAGATAGTCCTTGTTGTATTATATCCAATTATGTTCAGTAGACTTGGGTTACATTCTGTTTCTGGTTCATTGGTCATAGCAGACCATGTCAAATACATTGTGTAGACTGTAATCACTGAAGACTGTAACAAACCAGATCTTGGTTGTGATTCTTGCATTTTTGGCAGTATGGACATTATAGAAGCACCAAGGCAGAGGAGCATGTTGACACTGATGAATGCTTTATTTTCTGCACGACTGGCTGGATGAGTATAGTAAACAAAAAACAGGATGATAGCAACTAAAGACAGCGGATAATTCAGGGCTGTAGCTGATAACAAAGCTGCATACCAACATCTCGAGTTCCCCTCTTCCATTTTTACAACCCATGATTCATTCCATGAATGGGCAAAATCAATGAGTAAGACTAGCTGTATGAGAATAAAGCAAAAGGCACCTGCCACGCCTAATAAAACCACACAGTTGTAAAAGTTCCTTCTGGAATGAAGAAGGCCCCAGTAATAATTGCAATTGCTGCAGCAAATTTATAGAACCAGAATCCATTGTGTATTGCAGCTCTAGGGTCACTGCTGCTCTTCACTTTGATCATTAAGAGAGTGAGAAGAAGATAGAACATAGCCAAGCCAAAACACAATCGGTATACAGCTTTACAGCCAACCAGAATATTACAAGGGACCATTCCTTTCTCATTCTCACAAAATCCAGGAATCTTATTCAGCTGTTCTTCCATTCCAGGTATCAACATTACACAAGCTACACACATTCCAACAAGCAAAAAAAGTGCATAGATCAACCTAGTTACAGTGGAGTTATTTCCACTAGGGCAGCATCGGCACAGCAAACACAGGGCACTGCCACACAAACATGGTATCCAGCTCGCCATGGAGCACAGCCCCAAGA
>NW_011495051.1:9229543-9230113 GCF_000754665.1 Bison bison bison | reverse complement strand
CATCTCCACAACGTCGCAGGAGCAGCGTATGCCAACAAGATGGAGACAGCACCTTCTCTCGCCTTTCCCAGCTTATTTACTCTAAGTCCATATTTTTAAGACCATATTTCGTTATAGAGATTTTGCATTTCTCCTAAGGTCAGTTCCCTGAATGCTCAGGCTGAGTTAGCAGGATAGAATACTGTCTAGAGGGGCTTCCCTGGTGGCTAAGTGTAAACAATCCACTTGCAGTGCAGATGACAATTCAACCCCTGGATCAGGAAGATCCCCTGGAAATGGGTATGGCAACCCACTCCAATATTCTTGCCTAGGAAATCCCATGGACAGAGGAGCCTGGCAGGCTACAATCCATGTGGTTGCAAGATTCAGACACAACTTAGTAACTAAACCACCACCACCACCTATTCTGTATAGGTACCCTATGAATGAATTTTCCCTACCTGCATTCAACTCTGACTTTACCCCTTTTCTATTCCACATGCTGCTGCTGCGGCGTCACTTCAGTCGTGTCCGACTCTGTGTGACCCCATAGACAGCAGCCCACCAGGCTCCCCCGTCCCTGGGATTCTC
>NW_011495051.1:9227184-9229443 GCF_000754665.1 Bison bison bison | reverse complement strand
GGACTGCAGCTCACCAGGCTCCTCCGTCCATGGGATTCTCCAGGCAAGAGTACTGGAGTGGGGTGCCATTGCCTTCTCTTCTATTCCACAGAGGGCCTGACAAAAATTACATAAAAATATTGTGTTCCTATCCTCAACTGTAAGAGATGATAACACATGTTCTGGGAGTGGGAATGCAAATAAAAGAAAATAAGCTTCAGAAAAATCTTAGCTCAGCTCCTGGCAAATGGAATCCCAGGTAAAAGTTTGTGATAATGTGTTTACTGTCATCATTTTCATCACCATAACCTTCATGACCATCTGGAGAACTTAAGGGACAGTTTAGGGAGACCTATTTTCCGCTCTGCTGGAAAAGATGCCCAAGGAAGATAGAACCAGTGTGGGAGGAAAATAGAAATTGAAATAAGAGTTCTCAAATCCCCACCATTAACAATAACATGAACTTCATAGGTCTCTGCTTTGAACCTATGCATCTTTGGTGCCCTTTCACTGGCTATCCCAACTGTCTCACTGCTTTGATGATGAGAAAACAAATGTCCCCCAATCCTTCCTGCATTCAGGATCTCCTTTCTTATGAACAGTTGAGAAATTTTAAACCAAAGCCAGATCTCAAACCCTAAGTTGGCCTTCTTACACCAGCCTGAGAGCTTTTCAAGTCACCATTTCCTTATACAGAGTCTGCATTTCTCCTAAATTCACTTCCCTGAATGCAGGCTGGGTTAGCAGGAGAGAATATTGTTTAGGTGCCTTATGAATGGAATATCACTGTCTACATTCAAATCTGACTCTACCCTCTATCTCTACAGGGTTTATAAACATTACCTTAAAGTATTGTGTCCCTATCCAGAACTACATAATAATAATAATGGTATTGCTGTCTTTGGAGGTGATAGTAAAGCATATAAAAATAACAATTACACAAAAAAACTTAGCTCAGCTCCTGGACTTGGAATCCTTAGGTAAAGTTTTGTGACACTGTGGTTACTATCATCATTTTCATCATCTTTACCTTCATGATATTTTGGAACACTTGGGGGACAATTTAGAGGGACCTCTTTCTTGCTCAGGTAGAAAAAAAATGCACCCCCTCCAAGACAGAAACAATGTTAGAGGAAAATAGAAATTTAAATAAGAGTTCTTGGATCCCCACCACTAAAAACATAAACTTCATAGGCCTCTTAGCTGAATCTGTGTATTTTGGTGCCCTCCCACTAGCTATCCCAACTGTCCCACTGCCTTAAAGGTGAGTAAACAAGGCTTCCCCATCCTTCCTGCATTCAGTGTGTGCCTCTGCATTTGACACTCACTGGGTTGGGCTGTGTCTCTGCTGAAGCAGGACTGAAAGATGCAGATTGCCTGCCCCTCCCATGCCCGCTGTTGGATGAGGGTTGAGGCTGTGTCCGCAGGACTCATAAGAAAACAGACTCAAGTATGGCTTCCAGGATCAGACAACAGCTCTGGGAGATGAAAGACCTGTACAGATATGACACCCAGTGGACTGGAGCTGACTAACTTAAGGGCGGGGAAGCATAGACTAATTATTTACAATGATACAACCTTGAGACCTCAGTGCACCTAAAAGATAATTAGATGAATTGGTCCATGGTCTCTCAGTCTCTGAGGATGTGCTAATTTCATGGAGGAGGAAAAGAAGAAAAGTGATTGCATTAGGAAGGACCTAGACCTTTCCTCTTCTCAAGAGGAGGCTGACCTCTACTCCTCACCACTGAAGTCCAAGTTGTTTACATTACTGTAAACTTCAGGCACTTCTTTTACAAATATATATATATATATATATATATTAATATAATTATTTTCCATTATAGAGTATTATAGGTCTGTATATATAGAATATAGTTCCCTATGCTATTCAGTAAATTTTTGTTGTTTATTTTATATATAGTAGTGTATATATGGAAGTTAATCTCAAACTTTCAATGTATCCTTCCGTGTGCCTTCCCTTTTAGTAACTATCAGTTTGTTTTTTATATCTGTGACTCTATTTCTGTTTTTTAAAAAGTTCTTTTGTGTTATTCTTTTAGTTTCCATATGTAAGAGATATCACATGATAATTTGTCTTTCTCTTTCTGACTTATTTCACTTATTATGCTCTCTAGGTCCATCCTTGTAGCCCCAAATGGCATTATTCCACTCTTTTTCATGAGATCAGATCAGTCGCTCAGTCGTGTCTGACTCTTTGCGACCCCATGAATCGCAGCACGCCAGGCTTCCCTGTCCATCACCATCTCCCAGAGTTCA
>NW_011495051.1:9225221-9226225 GCF_000754665.1 Bison bison bison | reverse complement strand
TTGAGCATCTTTTCATGTGTTTGTTAGCCATCTGTATGTCTTCTTTGGAGAAACGACTGTTTAAGTCTTTTCCCCACATTTTGATTGGGTTGTTTGTTTTTCTGGTATTGAGTTGTACAAGCTGCTTGTATATTTTGGAAATTAATCCTTTGTCAGTTATTTTTCAAGAAGATTTCCCTGTAGAAGACCTAGTACATGAAGAATTTGCCCTGTTGTGGCTATTTCTGCAGATCCCATCATGCTGTTTCCGGTCATAGAGTCAGAAATACCTCTAGTTTCTACATTCATAGAGTCCTTCCATTGATGTAGAGCCATTCAGTGTCTGAGTTCAACAAACTTTTGATTTCTGCTCAACTAGAGAGGACACAGTTCCCTCTCTAAATGTAATTTTTAAAATAACTTTTGTATTTGAATTCTGGATGTCATTAATGTGCTTTTGGCTTACATTCTATGGACAGAGGAGCCTGGTGGGCTACAGTGTACTACAGTCCATGGGGTTGCAAATAATCAGACATGACTGAGCGACTAACACTTTCACACACACTTATGTGAGATGATGGTCTGTTGTAACCTGCTACACCTTATGTTTCTATCTTCCTGGTTCAGAGTCTATGTATGAGAAACTCAAGAGACTGATTCCTCATTAACTTGTTAGTTGATGAGTAGAGTATATACTCAATTAAGTTGGACATGGAAGAAAAATGTTAATTATATTTGTGCAAACATGTCAGAGAAAAGTTAGGGGGACAACCAAGTAACTGGTGTACAGAATACTTAGGGGAAAATAAGTGGGTATCAATCAGATCAGATCAGATGAGATCAGATCAGTCGCTCAGTCATGTCCAACTCTTTGCGACCCCATGAATTGCAGCACGCCAGGCTTCCCTGTCCATCACCATCTCCCAGAGTTCACTAAAACTCACGTCCATCGAGTCGGTGATGCCATCCAGCCATCTCATCCTCTGTTGTCCCCTTCTCCTCCTGTCCCCAATCCCTCCCAGCAT
>NW_011495051.1:9224102-9225121 GCF_000754665.1 Bison bison bison | reverse complement strand
TTCTTTTTTAAAAATTAATTTATTTTTTATTAAAGGATAATTGCTTTACAGAATTTTGCTGTTTTCTGCCAAAACTCAACATGAATCAGCCATAGGTATGCATATTTTCCCTCCCCTTTGAAACTCCCTCCCATTTCTCTCCCCATCTCACCCCTCTAGGTTGATACAGAGCCCCTGTTTGAGTTTTCTGAGCCATACAGCAAATTTCCATTGGCTATCTATTTTACATATGGTAATGTAAGTTTCCATGTTACTCTTTCCATACATCCCACCCTCTCCTCTCCTCTCCGCATGTCCATAAATCTATTCTCTATGTCTGTTTCTCCATTGTTGCCCTGTAAGAAAATTCTTCAGTACCATTTTTTTTTTAGATTCCGTATATATGTGTTAGAATATGATATTTATCTTTCTCTTTCTGATTCACTTCACTCTGTATAGAGGTTCTAGGTTCATCTGCCTCATTAGAACTGACTCAAATGCTTCCCTTTTTATGGCTGAGTAATATTCCATTGTGTATATATACCACAACTTTATCCATTCATCTGTCGATGGACATCTAGGTTGCTTCCAAGTTCTGGCTATTGTAAATAGTGCTGCAATGAACAATGGGATGCATGTATATCTTTCAATTTTGGTTTCCTCAGGGTATAGGCCTAAGAGTAGGATTGCTGGGTCATATGGTAGTTTTATTCCTAGTTTTATAAGGAATCTCCATACCATCTTCCATAGTGGCTGTATCAATTTACATTCCCACCAACAGTGCAAGAGTGTTTCCTTTTCTCCACATCCTCTCCAGTATTTATTGTTTGTAGACTTTTTCATGCAGGACATTCTGACTGGTGTGAGGTGACATCTCACTGCAGTTTTGATTTGCATTTCTCTAATAATGAGCGTTGTTGAGCATCTTTTCATGTGTTTGTTAGCCATCTGTATGTCTTCTTTGGAGAAACGACTGTTTAAGTCTTTTCCCCACATTTTGATTGGGTTGTTTGTTTTTCTGGTATTGAGTTGTACAAGCT
>NW_011495051.1:9222638-9223756 GCF_000754665.1 Bison bison bison | reverse complement strand
TGGTTCCTCTGCCTTTTCTAAAACCAGCTTGAACATCAGGAAGTTCACGGTTCACATATTGCTGAAGCCTGGCTTGGAGAATTTTGAGCATTACTTTACTAGCCTGTGAGATGACTGCAATTGTGCGGTAGTTTGAGCATTCTTTGGCATTGCCTTTCTTTGGGATTGGAATGAAAACTGACCTTTTCCAGTCCTGTGGCCACTGCTGAGTTTTCCAAATTTGCTGACATATAGAGTGCAGCACTTTCACAGCATCATCTTTCAGGATGTGGAATAGCTCAACTGGAATTCCATCACCTCCACTAGCTTTGTTCGTAGTCTACTTTCTAAGGCCCACTTGACTTCACATTCCAGGATGTCTGGCCCTAGGTGAGTGATCACACCATCGTGATTATCTGGGTCATGAAGATCTTTTTTGTACAGTTCTTCTGTGTATTCTTGCCATCTCTTCTTAATATCTTCTGCTTCTATTAGGTCCATACCATTTCTATCCTTTATTGAGCCCATCTTTGCATGAAATATTCCTTTAGTATCTCTAATTTTCTTGAACATATCTCTAGTCTTTCCCATTCTGCTGTTTTCCTCTATTTCTTTGCACTGATCACTGAGGCAGGCTTTCTTCTTGCTATTCTTTGGAACTCTGCATTCAGATGTTTATAGCTTTCCTTTTCTCCTTTGCTTTTTGCTTCTCTTCTTTTCACAGCTATTTGTAAGGCCTCCCCAGACAGCCATCTTACTTTTTTGCATTTCTTTTCCATGGGGATGGTCTTGATCCCTGTCTCCTAAACAATGTCACGAACCTCATTCCATAGTTCATCAGGCACTCTATCTATCAGCTCTAGGCCCTTAAATCTATTTCTCACTTCCACTGTATAATCATAAGGGGTTTGATTTAAGTCATACCTGAATGGTCTAGTGGTTTTCCCTACTTTCTTCAATTTAAGTCTGAATTTGGCAAGAAGGAGTTCATGGTCTGAGCCACAGTCAGCTCCTGGTCTTGTTTTTGCTGACTGTATAGAGCTTCTGCATCTTTGGCTGCAAAGAATATAATCAATCTGATTTCGGTGTTGACCACCTGGTGATGTCCATGTATAGAGTCTTCTCTTGTGTTGTTGGAA
>NW_011495051.1:9219568-9220409 GCF_000754665.1 Bison bison bison | reverse complement strand
TCTTAACGACCCCATGGACCATAGCCCACAAGGCTCCTCTGTCCATGGAATTTTTCAGGCAAGAATACTAGAGTGGGTTGCCATTTCCTCCTCCAGAGGATCTTCCCGATCCAGTAATCAAATCCCAGTCTCCTGCATCTCCTGCATTGGCAGGCAGATTCTTTACCACCTGAGCCACCAAGAAGCCCCATCATTCCCTATGCTGCTGCTGCTAAGTCACTTCAGCGTGTCCTACTCTGTGTGACCCCATGGACGCAGCCTACCAGGCTTCTCCATCCATGGGATTTTCCAGGCAACAGTACTGGAGTGGGGTGCCATTGCCTTCTCCCATCATTCCCTATATAAGGTGCTAAATTTCATGTGACTCTATCATGAAAAGACTATTCCTAGTCAGCCTTTAAGGATCTTTCTAGTTTTACACCTTGAAAATCAGACCATGTGGTTGATTTTGTCTGATTTTTCCATTAGCATAACTTGTAGAGATAGTTATAGAAAAATTTAATGTTTCAATTTTTTAAATGGAAGCAATACTGTTGAATGCATATATCTTTTGGAAATTCTCACTAGTGTAATATACAGAGGATTGCAAGAATTTTCAGAACTGTATCATAATAAAAAGTTTTTAAATATTTGTGAATTATTAAATCCAAAGTATGGACACTTATCTGTATGCCCCTTCAATTGTTCTGTTTATTCAATACTCTCTTATTTTTCAAAGGTGTCCCCTCTACATGGAACCACAGAATCTAACAGATGTCTCAGAATTCCTCCTCCTGGGCCTCTCAGATTATCCAGACCTGCAGCCCCTTCTCTTTGGGCTCTTCCTATCCATGTACTTGGT
>NW_011495051.1:9215029-9216125 GCF_000754665.1 Bison bison bison | reverse complement strand
AAAAGGGAGGGGATATATGTATACCTGTGGCTGATTCATGTTGAGGTTTGACAGAAAACAACAAAATTCAGTAAAGCGATTATTCTTCAATTAAAAAAAAGATAAAATGGCTAAGAGGGTAAATTTTATATTGTTATATTATCCTGTCAGGCATGACAGACATATTCCTCCAATGTTGGGTGTTACTCAGCTGTCAGCAATCAACTCCGAGAGGGATCAGCCTCAGCTACAGAGCATCACTAGGCAGCCCAATTTAATGACTATATGATGAGGGTGTGTAAACATTTATCTCTTTTGCCCCCAGTTCCAGCCAACTCTAAGGTTAGCTCCAGAGCTCCCTGGGGGTTTTCAAAGGCCTGTGATGAGTTTGAACTTGACTATTTTTTCCAATGTCTTTTCTGGCTCCAAGTTGAGTTCAGTTCAGTCACTCACTCGTGTTCAACTCTTTATGACCCCATGAACTGCAGCATGCCAGGTCTCCTGTCCATCACCAACTTCCAGAGTTTACCCAAACTCATGTCCATATGGTTGGTGATACCATCCAGCCATCTCATCCTCTGTCGTCCACTTCTCCTCCTGCCCCCAATCCTTCCCAGCATCAGGGTCTTTTCCAATGAGTCAACTCTTCACATGAGGTGGCCAAAGTATTGGAATTTCAACTTCAACATCAGTCCTTCCAATGAATGCCCAGGACTGACTTCCTTTAGGATGGACTGGTTGGATCTCCTTGCAGAGCAAGGGACTCTTGAGTCTTCTGCAACACCACAGTTCAAAAGCATCAATTCTTTGTCACTCAGCTTTCTTCACAGTCCTACTCTCACATCCATACGTGACTAC
Organism: Bison bison bison; assembly: GCF_000754665.1. NCBI lineage: Eukaryota > Metazoa > Chordata > Mammalia > Artiodactyla > Bovidae > Bison > Bison bison. Next base: position 9,215,288 of record NW_011495051.1, on the reverse strand, counting down.
TGGAAAAAACATAGCCTTGACCAGACGGGCCTTTGTTGACAAAGTAATGTCTCTGTTTTTTAATATGCAATCTAGGATGGTCAGAACTTTCCTCCCCAGGAGCAAGTGTCTTTTAATTTGATTGCTGAAGTCACCATCTGTGTGATTTTGGAGCACCAAAAAATAAAGTCTGACACTGTTTCCCCATCTACTTCCCATGAAGTGATGGGACCGGATGCCATGATCTTTGTTTTCTGAATGTTGAGCTTTAAGCCAACAT
>NW_011495051.1:9211664-9212248 GCF_000754665.1 Bison bison bison | reverse complement strand
TGGTAGAAACTCATTTAAGCTGAAGGGGAAACTTAAAGTAGTCTTAGTCAATGAATATCCAACATTTCTATTGTTGTTACAACTTTGCAATTCTTGGGGTTTTGATTGTGGTGTGGGAAGCTAACCTCCACACTGAGCAGGAGTTTTAAACTATGCTTACAAGTAAAATTATAAACTCAAATGTTGGTGTTAACAGTGAGAGGCAAGGCAATAAATCTGGAATGGTACAGTTACAGGTAAGCACACATCAGGAGCATTGTTAGATTTAGCTAACCAAAAAAATCAAGAGCAAGTCAGCAAAAGGCAGAAGGAGATATATGTATACAAAAGCTGATGCACTTCGCTGTTCAGCAGACTAACACAAGAGTGTAAAGCATCTATACTCCAATTAAAAAAACAAAATTGAAAAAGATGCATGTACCCCAATGTTCAATGCAGCACTGTTTATAATAGCTAGGACATGGAAGCAACCTAGATGTCCATTGACAGATGAATGGATAAAGAAGTTGTGGTACACATATAGAGTGGAATATTACTCAGTCATAAAGATGAACAAATTTCAGTCAGTTGTCATGAGGTAGATG
>NW_011495051.1:9210860-9211476 GCF_000754665.1 Bison bison bison | reverse complement strand
TGAAGTGACTTAGCACACATGCACGCTTTTCTTTTTAACTGGAGGATAATTGCTTTACAATGTGGTGTTGGTTTCTGCTGGACAACAAAGGGAGTCAGCCATAGCTGTACATATATCCCCTCCTTCTTGACCCTCCCTCCCCACCTCCCATCCTACAGCTCTAGGTCATCACACAGTGCCAGGCTGGGCTCCCTGCATCGTATATCAGCTTCCCACTAGCTTTCTGTTTCACACATGATAGTGTATATATGTCAATGCTACTGCTTTGGTTGCTGCTTTTTTAAATTTAGGCTCTTACATTCCCACAGAAGCAGGGAGACAGGGGAACTAATTTTCTTGATGATTAGATTTCCAAGAGAAGGCTTTGTGAAAATCATTCTTTGGTTGTAAAAAGGATGAGAGACTTGGAGAAGATTTATCTACATTTACTAATAAAAGAAGCAGAGTGGACTTGCCTGGTGGTTCAGTGGTTAAGGCTCTGTGCTTCCCCTACAAGGGGCACAGGTTAAGTCCCTGGTCAGGGAACTAAGATTCCCACATGCCCATGGCGTGGCCAAAAAGAAAAGGAATAGAAAAAGAATTTAAAAGTTTTCTAATGTAAGTACTCTAAGAAAAG
>NW_011495051.1:9209939-9210760 GCF_000754665.1 Bison bison bison | reverse complement strand
GTCCTCACAAGCCTGTCCTCATTTCAGACACCAGCACAAGTTCCCAGGGTCCCAGGGGGACCCTCACTTCAGGTCAGCCAGCTACAAATTCGAGGACTTTCTCATATTCAGTAATTTTCTAGAATGTTCAATGTAAGGAGAATCCCGCTGGTTTAATAGTATACCAGAAACTTACAGAACTCAGGAAAGTTCTTGGCTCAGATGGTATAGAATCTTTCTGCAATGTAGGAAACCTGAGATCAGTCTCTAGATAAGGAAAATCTCCTGGAGAAGGGAATGGCAACCCACTCCAGTATTTTTGCCTGGAGAAGTCCATAGACAGAGGAGGCTGGTGGGCTCTAGTCCATGGGGTCACAAACAGTTGGAAACGACTGAGTGACTAACACTCTATGATTATATCTTTTTTAATAGTAAAGGACACAAATTAAAGCAGATGAAAGATACAACATAGACAAGATCTGGAAAGTCCTATAGGTGAAACTTCTTGGTTTCCTCTTTCCATGGAGTCCAGATCCATTACCTCCTCCTAGCTACAACATATGACAATAATACTAATATATATATATTGCTAACAACAGGCTGGTTCCAAATAGGAAAAGGAGTATGTCAAGGCTGTATATTGTCACATTGCTTATTTAACTTATATGCAGAGTACATCATGAGAAATGCTGGGCTGGAAGAAGCACAAGCTGGAATCAAGATTGCCAGGAGAAATATCAATAACCTCAGATATGCAGATGACACTACCCTTAGGGCAGAAAGTGAAGAGAAACTAAAAAGCCTCTTGATGAAAGTGAAAGAGGAGAGTGAAAAAGTTGGCT
>NW_011495051.1:9204947-9206228 GCF_000754665.1 Bison bison bison | reverse complement strand
CTGCTTTCTGGAGAGTTTTTATCATAAATGGATGTTGAAATTTGTCAAAGGCTTTCTCTGCATCTATTAAAATAATCATATGGCTTTTAATTTTCAATTTGTTAATGTGGTGTATTTCATTGATTCATTTGCGGATATTGAAGAATCCTTGCATCCCTGGAATAAAGCCCACTTGGTCATGCTGTATGATCTTATTAATGTGTTGTTGGGTTCTGATTAACAGGAAAATTGGCCTTGGAATACGGAATGAAGCAGGGCAAAGACTAATAGAGTTTTGCCAAGAAAATGCACTGGTCATAACAAACACCCTCTTTCAACAACACAAGAGAAGACTCTATCCATGGACATCACCAGATGTTCAACACCGAAATCAGATTGATTATATTCTTTGCAGCCAAAGATGGAAAGGCTCTACACAGTCAGCAAAAAAAAAAAGACTAGGAGCTGACTGTGGCTCAGATCCTGAACCCTTTATTGCCAAATTCAGACTTAAATTGAAGAAAGTAGGGAAAACCACTAGACCATTCAGGTATGACTTAAATCAAATCCCTTATGATTATACAGTGGAAGTGAGAAATAGATTTAAGGGCCTAGATATGATAGATAGAGTGCCTGATGAACAATGGAATGAGGTTCATGACATTGTACAGGAGACAGGGATCAAGACCATCTCCATGGAAAAGAAATGCAAAAAATCAAAATGGCTGTATGGAGAGGCCTTACAAATAGTTGTGAAAAGAAGAGAAGTGAAAAGCAAAGGAGAAAAGGAAAGATATAAGCATCTAAAAGCAGAGTTCGAAAGAATAGCGAGAGGAGATAAGAAAGCCTTCTTTAGCGATCAATGCAAAGAAATAGAGGAAAACAACAGAATGGGGAAGACTAGAGATCTCTTCAAGAAAATTAGAGATACCAAGGGGATATTTCATGCAAAGATAGGCTGAATAAAGGACAGAAATGGTATGGACCTAACAGACGCAGAAGATATTAAGAAGAGGTGGCAAGAATACACAGAACTGTACAAAAAAGATCTTCACGATGGTGTGATCACTGACCTAGAGCCAGACATCCTGGAATGTGAAGTCAAGTGGGCCTTAGAAAGCATTACTACGAACAAAGCTAGTGGAGGTGATGGAATTCCAGTTGAGCTATTTCAAATCCTGAAAGATGATGCTGTGAAAGTGCTGCACTCAATATGCCAGCAAATTTGGAAAACTCAGCAGTGGCCAGAGGACTAGAAAAGGTCAGTGTTCATTCCAATCTCAAAGAAAGGCAATGCCAAAG
>NW_011495051.1:9200850-9201227 GCF_000754665.1 Bison bison bison | reverse complement strand
AAAATCACAGCAGATGGTGACTGCAGCCATGAAATTAAAAGACGCTTACTCCTTGGAAGGAAAGTTATGACCAACCTAGATAGCATATTCAAAGACAGAGAAATTATTGCCAACAAAGGTCCGTCTGGTCAAGGGTATGGTTTTTCCTGTGGTCATGTATGGATGTAAGAGTTGGACTGTGAAGAATGCTGAGCACTGAAGAATTGATGCTTTTGAACTGTGGTGTTGGAGAAGACTCTTGAGAGTCCCTTGGAATGCAAGGAGATCCAACCAGTCCATTCTGAAGGAGATCAGCCCTGGGATTTCTTTGGAAGGAATGATGCTAAAGCTGAAACTCCAGTACTTTGGCCACCTCATGCGAAGAGTTGACTCATTGG
>NW_011495051.1:9200350-9200750 GCF_000754665.1 Bison bison bison | reverse complement strand
TATTTGCATTAAAATGTATATGCTTTGCTTAAATAAAATACATGTTTATTCAAATCACACATACAAGAAAGAGGCAGGATTTCTTTAGCCAACTACTGCTATCACTGTCAGCTCAAAACCCTGGATCAGTGTTCCCATCACTGAACACAGAGTGTTCTTCCAAGGACTTTTTGTAGAGCCCTCTTGATGTCCCTGTTCCTCAGGCTGTAGATGAAAGGGTTCAGCATGGGGGTGACCACAGTGTACATCACCGAGGCAATCATGTCTCTCCAGGAAAATGAATCAAAACTGAGATACACACCAAGGCCTGTCCCATAGAACAAAGAAACCACAGACAGGTGAGATGAACAGGTGGAAAATGCCTTATATTTCCCATGAGCTGATGGGATTCTCAGAATGG
>NW_011495051.1:9199647-9200250 GCF_000754665.1 Bison bison bison | reverse complement strand
GAGACAGAGGTGGCCAGGAGGATAAAAGGGGGGAAATCAAAAGGAGAGACAGATCCAGCCAGTAATCAGTTCCCTAACTGTTCTCCACTGTCTGGAACACACAGAAATTCACAGAGTTGGGTAGAGCAGAGAGAGATTAGGGAAGAGACACAGGCGACCTGGTGGAGAAAACGGAGAGTCGAAAGGGGGAGAGAGCAGTCAATCGGTAATCTCGATCCCAAGTAAAAATGGGTACTGAATTGGGTTCTTAAAGGTACACCAAAAATAAAAAAAATTAAGAATCTAGTGTTGTGTTTGGAATTTCAAAAATACAATGTTAAGGAAAAGAAGAAGAAAAAAAAAGAGAGAAAAAAAACAAAGTCATAAAAATTATTTTAAAAAATATAGGTAAAAAATTTATAACAAATACCAAAAAGCAAAAATTAAAAATCTAGGTAGAGATTGGAATTTCAGAAATATAATGTTAAAGAAAAGAAGAAAAAAAAAAGAAAGAGAAAAGAAAAACAAAGTCACAAAAAATATAAAAAAATATATGTATGAAGTTTGCTTTTTAAAAAAATAGGGTCTTTTTTTTTTTTTTTGCAATGTAATAGTAGGTTATAA
>NW_011495051.1:9196608-9197032 GCF_000754665.1 Bison bison bison | reverse complement strand
TCTTCATTTTGTGCCATAAGGGTGGTGTCATCTGCATATCTGAGGTTATTGATATTTCTCCCAGCAATCTTGATTCCAGCTCGTGCTTCTTCCAGCCCAGCATTTCTCATGATGTACTCTGCATAGAAGTTAAATAAGCAGGGTGACAATATACAGCCTTGACGTACTTTTTTTCCTATTTGGAACCAGTCTGTTGTTCCATGTCCAGTTCTAACTGTTGCTTCCTGACCTGCATATAGGTTTCTCAAGAGGCATGTCAGGTAGTCTGGTATTCCCATCTCTTGAAGAATTTTCCACAGTTTATTGTGATCCACACAGTCAAAGGCTTTGGCATAGTCAATAAAGCAGAAATAGATGCTTTTCTGGAACTCTCTTGCTTTTTCAATGATCCAGCGGATATTAGCAATTTGATCTCTGGTTCCTC
>NW_011495051.1:9194571-9195543 GCF_000754665.1 Bison bison bison | reverse complement strand
CGACCCCATGGACTGCAGCCTACCAGGCTCCTCTGTCCATGGGATTTCCCAGGCAAGAGTACTGGAGTATGGTGCTCATTAAATATTGGGAGGAAAGAAATTGCACCAAGATATTTACACATGAACCTGAAAGGATGAGTCGTATGTGGCACCCACATTACAGTGAAGCTTAGAATGGAGCTAAGAAGATGACACTCATCTAGAGTCCACCTGCCCTCTGATTCTCACCATCCCTGGTCCTGAGGGCCTTTTACCCAAAGTAATAGATCCTATAGCCAGCAATTAGGGATAACATAAGATCATACAATGATTGATACTGAAGGACAGGGAAGCCTGGCATCCTGCAGTCCATAGGGTCACAAAGAGTCTGACACAACAGCGACTGAACAATACAATGACTGTCAGTGTTCTGTTTGCCTTTTACAAGTCTTTCTGCACACTTGCTATTCTGTAATGCACCTAATTACAAAGGAGAAAGACTACCATTGGCTGTCATCACTGTCAGTCTCCTTTGGTATTAAAATCCAAGTCCCCTAAGTTTCCTTAGGAGGATGAAGGACGGGTCAAATGGGCGAAGGGGGGTCCAAATACGCAAACTTCCAGTTATGAAGTAAATAAGCCATGGGGTTCTACTGTATAACATGGAGACTGTTTGCATAGTTGAAAGCTGCTAAGAGAGTAGAATTTAAAAGTTCTCATCACAAGAAAAAACTTTGTAATCTTTTTCTTGAGTTTGTGATCTTGTGACTTGGTCTTAACTGGCTTGTTGCAACCATTTTGAAATATTGAGTATTGAATGTCTTCAAATATTGAATCATTTGGTATACATCTGAAAATAATATAGTGTTATATGTCCATTGTCAGTCAATAATTTAAAATAACTCAAGGCAGATAGTGTCTTTGGAAAGATAAACATGACCATATCATATGCAAATTGTTTAACTACACATGAGTATCTTCACTCTATCTGAC
>NW_011495051.1:9192880-9194471 GCF_000754665.1 Bison bison bison | reverse complement strand
TTCTTTGGAACTCTGCATTCAGATGCTTATATCTTTCCTTTTCTCCTTTGCTTTTCGCTTCTCTTGTTTAGGATCATCAAATCTAAAAGTTAGTGCAGGACTTCCCTGGTGGTCCAGTTGATAAGAATTCACCTGCCAATGCAGGGAACATGGGCTTGATCTCTGGTCCAAGAAGATCCCACATGTTGCAGCACAACTAAGCCCATATGTCACAACTGCTGAAGCCCTCATGCCCTAGAGCTCATGCTCCACAAGAGAAGCCACCGCAATGAGAATTCCACTCACTGATACTAAAGAAAGCTCCATGAAGCACCAAATACCTAGTGTAGAGAAAAACAAACAAGTACATCTTCTAAAAAAAAAAAATTAAAAGTTAAAAGCAACTTTGAAACTTAGAGATAAATGGTTCATTCTTGCTCTAAAGAAAAAGTGGAACATGAAGCCCAGTGAAATACAGTAACTTGTTCTAGATTATTTACCTTGTCTGGGACCAGAAATGAGTCAGTTAACCATGCCTCAGAGGTGAGAAAATTTGAGAGAATATCTCAACTATCTAGACAGAGTACTGTGGGATGAGTAGAATTAAGGTTTATTTCTTATGTAAAAATGAAGAAAATATTTTCACTAAATAATAAAACACATTTACAAATGTTTAGGGGCTTCCCTGATAGTTCAGTTGGTAAAGAATCCACCTGCAATGCAGGAGACCCTGATTCAATTCCTAGGTCAAAAAGATCTGCTGGAGAATGGATAGGCTACCCACTCCAGTATTCTTGAGCTTACATTGTGGCTCAGCTGGTAAAGAATCTGCCTGCAATGAGGGAGACCTGGATTCGATCCCTGGGGCGGGAAGACACTCTGGAGAAGGGAAAACCTACCACTCTAGTTTTCTGTCCTGGAGAATTCCATGGGCTGTATTGTCCATGGTGTTGCAGAGTCAGACACAACTGAGCAAGTTTCACCTACAAATGTTTAATGCCTGGTATGACAAGGACATTGAGGGCAGGAGGAGAAAGGAGCGGTAAAGGATGAAATTGTTAGATAGCATTATTGACTCAATGGACATGAGTTTGAGAAAATTCCAGGAGATGGTGAAGGACAAGGAAGCCTGGCATGCTGCAGTCCATGGGGTCACAAAGAGCTGGACATGACTGATTGTCCAAACAACAACAAATACCAAGACGATCATTATCTTGTAGAAACAGGGCTATATGCTTCCTGGACATTTGTCACGTGATGAAACACCCTTCACCTGGGAAGTTAAGGGACTGGTTTAAATGTCCAAGGAAAATGTGTCCATCAAGTCTTAAACCATTTCAGTACCATTAGATACTAGAATGGTCACAAATAAAATTTTGTCCTCTATGCTGCTGCTGCTGCTGCTGCTAAGTCGCTTCAGTCGTGTCCAACTCTGTGAAACCCCATAGGTGGCAGCCCACCAGGCTCCCCCGTCCCTGGGATTCGCCAGGCAAGAACACTGGAATGAGTTGTCATTTCCTTCTCCAATGCATGAAAGTGAAAAGGGAAAGTGAAGTCGCTCAGTCGTGTCTGACTCCTAGCGACCCCATGGACTGGAGCCTACCAGGCTCCT
>NW_011495051.1:9190035-9190740 GCF_000754665.1 Bison bison bison | reverse complement strand
CCCATGCGCCACAACTACAGAGCCCACACTGTAGAACCTGGAAATAGCAACTACTGAGCACCTAGAGCTCATGTTCCGCAACAGAAGAAGCCACCACATTGAGAAACCCATGCACCACAACTAGAGAATACCCGCTGCTCTTTGCAATCAGAGAAAAAAGCCTGCACAGCAACAAAGACCCACATAGCCAAAAATAAATTAAACGGGCAACATGCTCACTCCCAATGTTGAACCATCCCTAGTTCCAACAATTTAGCCTATTTGCTCTGGCCATGATATTTACTAATTCTTTCACTTGGGATCTTTCTTCTTTTCAGTTTTAATTTTTTATTGAAGTAGAGTTGATTTAAAATGTGTACTCTCTGCTGAAGAGTGAAATGATTCATTTACACATATACATTGTTTTCTATATCCTTCTCCATTATGGTTTATCACAGGATGTTGAATATAGTTCTCTGTGCTATACAGTAGGACCTTGTGGTTTGTCCATTCTGTCACCTGGGGTCTTTACCCAGGAAAGTATCAGCAATTGCTCTTCTAGTCCTTCTCTGAAATACCATCATACGTGTCTCTGACTTCCTGTCCTAATTATCTAAAGGTGCAAACTTAAGGTAACTAAGAGACTAAATAGGGAAATTCCACATTTGCAAGAAATTTCACAAAGGATGAATTATCAAACAGCTATTTTTCTGTGATGATAAGTAA
>NW_011495051.1:9186653-9189935 GCF_000754665.1 Bison bison bison | reverse complement strand
CCTGCCAATGCAAGAGACAAGAGTTCTATCCCTGGTCTGGGAAGATTCCACATGCAGTGGAGCAACTAAGCCCATGCGCCACAACTACAGAGCCCACACTGTAGAACCTGGAAATAGCAACTACTGAGCACCTAGAGCTCATGTTCTGCAACAGAAGAAGCCACCACATTGAGAAACCCATGCACCACAATTAGAGAATACCCGCTGCTCTTTGCAATCAGAGAAAAAAGCCTGCACAGCAACAAAGACCCACATAGCCAAAAATAAATTAAACGGGCAATATGCTCACTCCCAATGTTGAACCTTCCCTAGTTCCAACAATTTAGCCTCTTTGCTCTGGCCATGATATTTACTTATTCTTTCACTTGGGATCTTTCTTCTTTTCAGTTTTAATTTTTTATTGAAGTAGAGTTGATTTAAAATGTTGTGTAATCTCTGCTGAAGAGTGAAATGATTCATTTACACATATACATTGTTTTCTATATCCTTCTCCATTATGGTTTATCACAGGATGTTGAATATAGTTCTCTGTGCTATACAGTAGGACCTTGTGGTTTGTCCATTCTGTCACCTGGGGTCTTTACCCAGGAAAGTATCAGCAATTGCTCTTCTAGTCCTTCTCTGAAATACCATGATACGTGTCTCTGACTTCCTGTCCTAATTATCTAAAGGTGCAAACTTAAGGTAACTGAGAGACTAAATAGGGAAATTCCACATTTGCAAGAAATTTCACAAAGGATGAATTATCACACAGCTGTTTTTCTGTGATGATAAGTAAAGATACTCATCATCTTCTGATTTCCCTTTCTGGAATTTCTTCAACATTTATATTCCGAGTTCTTTCACTTCTGCTAAATACCTTTAATCTCTGAATGAGGAGATCCTTCCTTTTTTGTGCTCTCCCCTCAAACACTTGAAGACCTCCTTCCAGGACAGAACAATGGGGTGTGTGTGCGAGCTTAGTCTTTTGGCTGTTTGTGACCCCGTGGACTGTAGCCTTCCAGGCTTCTCTGCAAATGGGATGTTTTCCCAGCAAGAATACTGAAGTGGCTTGCCATTTCCTCCTCCAGGGGATCTTGCCAACTCAGGGATCGATCCCTCATCTCCTGTGTTTCCTGCATTACAGGTGGATTCTTGACCACTGAGCCATCTGAGCAATGGCAGGTAAGAGGATAAAGACACTCATTCCTTTACCTCTGGTTACAGGGCCTAAGAAACTGGAAAGGAAAGAGTCAGGGAGTAGGCAGACACTAGACAAATGCCCCCTCTCTCCATCTTCTCAGCATCACCTCATGGGTGACCCTCATCCTTTCAGGATCATACACAAACATCCTGGTGCAATTTTTCTCTTCTTATAAGTATTTATGAACACCAGGGAGGATAGTACTTTCCCAGGTAATGCTAGTGGTAAACAACCTGCATGCCAATGAAATGTGGGTTCGATCCCTGGGTTGGGAAGATCCCCTGGAGGAGGGTGTGGAATCCACTCTAGTATTCTTGCCTAGAGAATCCCATGGACAGAGGAACCTGGCAGGCTGTATATATAACTGTATATAAATATATATAAACTCCATATATATAAATAACTGAGGTGAAATCTCACTCTGTTGTGACAACTTCACACAAGTAGTGTAGCCATTCACCTTCCCAAGCAATTATCCTTTAGAGCTTTTTCTCCATAGACATCATAGGGTTTTCTTTGCCTTGTGCTTAATAAGTCGATGCCTTTTTCACTCAATCACCTGTTTTTTCTACTTCCCACAACACTTACTGGGATATGCAGGCTTGCCAATATGTGATCACCACAGGGGCCACCTTCCCTGAACCCTGTTCTCTCGTGGAGTGTGGGTGATGAAGGAAGAAGGTCTGTCCCACCAGAAAACAAGGATATAGGCCCAGACACATGGTTTGGAGTCTGTTGATTTCTCCTGGAGAAGGTATTAAGTGTCTTTGGTCTCGCACATGGAGGCCTTGGTGACTATAAGTTGATGTGTTACAGCTTTTGTGCCCCTAGAGACTGAATGCCTTCTGAAGCTTGTTAGACAAATTGATCAATGGATCTTCAATTCCCTGTTCAGTCTGACTCCTTAAGGACAAAGAGCACACAGGAAAGGATCTCTGACCTGCCCAGTTCCTTGTCCCTGTGAGACTTACAGAGGGTCTACCTGTGATTCCTCTATTTTGGGTCTGTTTACTCTGGGAAGAATCACTCTGGTCTCCCTTCAATCTCCTCTTTGACACAAGTGTCAGCATTTTGGATTTGTAGTTTCCACATTAGAAAGATTGCAGAGTACCAAAGGGCCCCAGGATTCACTAGGGCAGTTCTCAAACTTAAGCCTGCATCAAAATTATCTTGAGAATGTGTTACATCACACACTGCTGAGTCCTACCTGAAATTTCTGCCTCAGTAGATTTGGGGTTGAGTTTTTTGGGTGGTACTTAGTGATAAAGTATCCACCTCCCAACACAGGAGACTCGAGTTCAGTCCCTGGATCAGGAAGAGCCACTGGAGAAGGAAATGCCAATCCACTCCAGTACTGTTTCCTGGGAAATCCCATGGACAGAGAAGCCTGGTGGGCTAAAGTCCATGGAGTTACATAAGAGTTGGACACAACTTAGGGGCTAAACAACAACAATGTTTGGGGCTTAGCTCTAATAGTTTGGATTTTTTTTAAGTTTCCAAATTTTGCCAGTCCCCACGACAATTTTTTGAGAATCACTGTCCTGGGGTTCAGTTCAGTTCATTCGCTCAGTCGTGTCTGACACTTTGTGACCCCATGAACCATATCATCCTCTGTCGTCCCCTTCTCCCCCTACCCTCAATCTTTCCCAGCGTCAGGGTCTTTTCCAAAGTGTCAGCTCTTCACATCAGGTGGCCAAAGTATTGGAGTTCCAGCTTCAACATCAGTCCTTTCAATGAACACCCAGGACTGATATTCTTTAGGATGGACTGGTTAGATCTCCTTGCAGTCCAAGGGACTCTCAAGAGTCTTCTCCAACACCACAGTTCAAAAGCATCAATTATTCTGTGCTCGACTTTCTTTATAGTCCAACTCTCACATCCATACATGACCACAGGAAAAACCATAGCCTTGACTACATGGACCTTTGTTGGCAAAGTCACATCTCTGCTTTCTAATATGCTGTCTAGGTTAGTCATAAGTTTCCTTCCAAGGAGTAAGTGTCTTTTAATTTCATGGCTGCAATCACCATCTGCAGTGATTTTGGAGCCCACAAAATAAAGTCTGACACTGTTTCCACTGTTTCCCCATCTATTTGACA
>NW_011495051.1:9182329-9184493 GCF_000754665.1 Bison bison bison | reverse complement strand
GCTTCAATACTTTGGCCACCTGAAGGGAACAGCCAACTCATTGGAAAAGACCCTGATGCTGGGAAAGAGTAAGGGCAGGAGAAGAGGCCAACAGAGGATGAGATGGTTGGATGGCATCACAAATTCAATGGACATGAGTTTGAGGAAACCCTGAGAGATAGTGAAGGACAGGGAAGCCTGGAATGCTGCAGTTCATGGGGTTGCAGTCAGACACCACTTAGTGACTGACCAACAACATACAATATATACAATATTCATGTTGTATATTTTATATTGTATATGTGTATATATAATGAAATTCATCATTTTAACCACTTTTATGTATAAAAGTTCTGTGGCATTGAGTACATTCACAATGTTGTGCAACCATTACCTCCATCTATTTCCGTAACATTTTCATCATCCAAACAGAAGCTTTAAATCCATTAAACAGCAACTCCCCGTTCTTCTCTCTGATCAGACCCTGAAAACCTCCTTTCTACCTTTTGTCTCTATGAATTTGCCTATTCTAGATATATCATGTAAATGAAATCATATAACATTTATCCTTTTATGTCTGACATTAAAATACTTAATGGTAAACATTTCACTTAGTAAAATGTTTTCAAAATTCAACCATGCTGCAACACCTATCAAAATTTCATTCTGTTTTAAGATTGAATAATATTCCATTGTGTGTATATATCCCATTTTGTTTATTCTTACATTATTGATGGACACATGGCTTGTTTTTACCTTTTGGCTCCTGTGATTAATGCTGCTCTGAACATTGGTGTGCAAGAATCTGTTTGAATTCCTGCCTTTAATACTTTGGGGCACATACATACACAGAATTGATGAATCCTGAAAATATACCTTTAAAAGGATTTCAAGGGGCCTGAGCAGCTGTGGGGGCAACATTATTTAGCAGCAATGCCATCAGTTCCAGCCCACTGCTTTACTTTTTAGCTGCATGAGCATAGGAACATAGTCATTATGCCAAAGAGAAAATCCCCAGAGAATACATAGGGGAAGGATGGATCCAAAGTAACTGAATAGGGGCCTACCAGACAGTTTGCCAGGTTTTCAGCAAAACCTGCTTCTTCAAACCCTGAACCTAAACCAAGAAAAAAAATCTGCAAAGAAAGAACCTGGAACGAAGAGTAATATAGGGGCTGATTGTTGTTGTTTAGTTGCTAAGTCATGTCTGAATCTTTTGCAACCCCATGGACTGTAGCCCATCAGGCTCCTCTGCCCATGGGATTTCCCAGGCAATAATACTGGAGTAGGTTGCCATTTCCTTCTTCAGGGGATCTTCCTGACCCAGGAATTGAACCTGAGTCTCCTGCATTGGCAGGCAGATTCTTGACCACTGAGCCACCTGGGCAACCCAATGCTGGCTATAACCTGAGCCATATGCTTGAGTTGTTTTGAACATATTTGAATCCCCACCAGATGGTAGAATTTAAATGCATGCTGACTACAAGCACAAAGAGCCCAGAAGACTGGTTGGAACCAGAAGGTTAATGATACTGACCCTCAATTACTCCATCACCAACCAACCAGAGAATTGTGCACCAGCTGATCATGCACTCCACAATCCTCTTCCTCACCCTGTCTTTAGAAACATTTCCTGGAAAGCCATCAGGGAGGTCTGAGCCATTTGAGCATTAGCTGCCTATACTCTTTGTTTGGCCTTGCAAATAAAGTCTGCACTTTCCTTTACCTGAACCTGAAGTTAGTAGATTGGCTTTTCTGGATGCAGGCAAGAGAACCCTGGTTTGGTTCAGTAACAGGATGGCTACCCTGAACACTGTTATATCTACTACTGAGAGATCTGTATGTAAGTTAAGAATAACAGCTAGAACTGCACATGGAACAACAGACTGGTTCCAAATAGGAAAAGGAGTACATCAAGGCTGTATATTGTCACCCTGCTTATCTAACTTATATGCAGAGTACATCATGCAAAACACCAGGCTGGATGAAGCACAAGCTGGAATCAAGGTATCTGGGAGAAATATCCATAATCTCAGATATGCAGATGACACCACCCTTGTGGCAGAAAGTGAAAAGGAACTGAAGAGCCTCTTGATGAAAGTGAAAGAGGAGAGTGAAAAAATTGGCTTAAAACTCAACATTCAAGAAACAAAGATCATGGCATCTAGTCTGATCACTTTATGGC
>NW_011495051.1:9181928-9182229 GCF_000754665.1 Bison bison bison | reverse complement strand
TGATGACATCACCAACTCAATGGACATAAGTTTGAGTAAGCTCCGGGAGTTGGTGACGGACAAGGGGGCCTGGCATGCTGCAGTCCATGGGGTTGCAAAGAGTAGGACATGACTGAGTGATTGAAATGAAATGAACCCTGAACACCCTCCCTTCCAGCATGCAGAACCTATGGAAAGTACAAATTGGTCCCAAGCAGGGGCTAAGTTGGACAGTGTATGAGACTGATGGGCCATCCGTTTCCTATCTCTCTCCAAGAGTTTAATCTCTTAGGACTTGGCAGAGAGAAGGGGTAACTAAATA
>NW_011495051.1:9181451-9181828 GCF_000754665.1 Bison bison bison | reverse complement strand
AAAGTATCCCTTCCCTTCTTCTCCGGCAACCATGCATGACTGGTTTCAGTTGTGTCTGACTCTTTGCCATTCTATGGACAGCAGTCCACCAGGTTCCTCTGTCCATAGGATTCTCCAGGCAAGAATACTGCCAGGCCCTCCTCCTGACAACCGTAAGGGAACTCAATATCTTGAGTCATGGAGATTGTATCTTTCTCTAAGTCAATGCCTTCAAAATGGCGGGACCTTCAATTGGAGTAACTTGATGCCAGTTGGGACAAGAATAAAATCAAGCCCTGTGGTCTTGGAGACAGTTGCAATCACACTTGGAAGAGATGGAATGCATGTTCAAGGGAGCCACAAGTGCCATAATGCACAGAAACACGGAACACCATCTG
>NW_011495051.1:9179388-9180099 GCF_000754665.1 Bison bison bison | reverse complement strand
GCTTCCCTAGTGACTCAGACAGTAGAGAATCTGCCTATTTAGAGAATCTGAAACTGCCTATGCAGAAGACCCAAGTTTTATCCCTGGGTCAGGAAGATCCCCTGGAGAAGGAAACGGCTACCTAAGCCAGTGTTCTTGACTGAAGAAGTGCATGGACAGAGGTTACAGTCCATGAGGTCACAAAGAATCAGACACAACTGAGGGACTAACACTTTCACTTTTTCAAATGGGAAGGGAATTCAAAAGAGAGGATATATGTATACATATATATATATGTATATATATATATGTCAGATTCTATATCTGATTCACTTTGCTATATAGTGAAAACTAACACATTGCAAAGCAACTCCAATAAAAATTAATTTTTAAAAATGTATTTGTTCATTTTTAACAGCTGTTGCTGCAAAGGACAATGTGTACATGAATATGTGGAAGGGAAGGGTGCAGGATCTCAAGCTAGAAAAATAAAGATATATCTTTAAAATAATAAATTTTGATCTTCAAATGAGAGGTAACATTCCATGGCATGTGGAAGCTTTGCTGCTGCTGCTGCTAAGTCGCTTCAGTCGTGTCCGACTCTGTGCAACCCAACAGACGGCAGCCCACCAGGCTCCGCTGTCCCTGGGATTCTTCAGGCATGAACACTGGAGTGGGTTGCCATTTCCTTCTCCAATGCATGAAAGTGAAAAGTGAAAGTGAAGTCACTCA
>NW_011495051.1:9177695-9179237 GCF_000754665.1 Bison bison bison | reverse complement strand
AACTGCTATAAACCACAGTATTTAATATTATTTTGAGAATTCAAACAAATGCATAAAATGAAAACAAGAAAGGGAGATAAACATTTTAAAGTGACAACAAATGTATCATCATTTGTTGATCAGATGTTGGAGGTGAAGATCTTTCAAATCTCTGAAGATGCAGCTTTGTGAGGGTCCTTCATCACTCATTTCAACAAATCCCTTAAGGCAGTTGTTTTCAAATTTTAGTCACCCATAGGATCCACTTGGGTGGCCTGTTAAACACAAGTAACTAGGGCTGACTCTGGAGTTTCTGACTTAGCATCAATAGATCTAGGATGAAGGAAAAATGTGCATGTCTAACAAGCTCCCAGGTGATGTTGATGCTGCTGGTCTGGAGACAAAACTATGAGAAACACTACTCTTCTTTGTGTCCCTAGGACTCTGTCTAATAAGTTTTCCCTCCATTGCTTACATCTCCCTCCTCTATACCACCCCCAACCTTTACTTGGGTACGCTGCCTCTTTCAGATGACATCATGGAAACCCCTAGTTGTCTTGATTGTTTTCCTATAGCACACATTTTCTTCCAGAAAGTACAGGGAGATTATCCAAGAAGGGAATTCACACCATATGTCTGGGAAGCCCAAGATGCTTTGCCTTGGGGACACAGAAAGCTTATTTCAAAAGTTTCGAAAACTTTGGTAGCTGAATTCTCAGGCTGTCTCATTAAATAAATTGGCCTGTTGTCACTCTACTCTTTAAACAATTAAGCTCCCTTGGGGTAGAAGGAGAATAATAGAAAAGAAACTTTCTGCCACTGCTGTTTCCCTGAAGATCATAGTAAAGAGAGGCAAATTTCTTTGTTCCAATTATTCTTAATTTATCTGGCTATGCTCAAACATTTACAGTCCAGATTATTCCCCTGGAGATTAAAAAGCTTTCTTCATGAAGAAGTCTCCCAGGGCTCTGTAAGATTCTGCCCTAATTCTTTCTTCCCCTTTATAGGATTTGATTTCAAAGTTAGAAGTTTCTCCCTCAGGGATGCGTTAATGCTGCAAGTTGCCCAGTGGACTTGAATCTGGGAATCCCATTGTAACAGAAACAAAATGCTTTAGAAAGTTTCCTATTTCAAGAAAGGGAATGCAGCCATTAGTGATATTGCTATTGAGACATCAAGCATTTTGACAAAAGGGAATATCCCTTAAAACTTATTTACTCAGCCATTAAAAAGAATACATTTGAATCAGTTCTAATGAGGTGGATGAAACTGGAGCCTATTATACAGAGTGAAGTAAGCCAGAAAGAAAAACACCAATACAGTATACTAATGCATATATATGGAATTCAGAAAGATAGTAACGATAACCCTGTATGCAAGACAGCAAAAGAGACACAGATGTATAGAACAGTCTTTTGGACTCTGTGGGAGAGGGAGAGGGTGGGATGATTTGGGAGAATGGCATTGAAACATGTATAATATCATATAAGAAATGAATCGCCAGTCTAGGTTTGATGCAGGATACAGGATGCTTGGGGCTGGTGCAATGGGATGACCCAGAGG
>NW_011495051.1:9177219-9177595 GCF_000754665.1 Bison bison bison | reverse complement strand
CCTTTAGAATGGACTGGCTGGATCTCCTTGGAGTCCAAGGGACTCTCAAGTGCTTCTCCAACACCACAGTTCAAACATCAATTCTTTGGCATTCAGCCTTCTTCACAGTCCAACTATCACATCCATACATGACCACAGGAAAAACCATAGCCTTGATTAGACAGACCTTTGTTGGCAAAGTAATGTCTCTGCTTTTGAATATGCTATCTAGGTTGGTCATAACTTTCCTTCCAAGGAGTAAGCGTCATTTAATTTCATGGCTGCAGTCACCATTTGCAGTGCTTTTGGAGTCCAAAAAAATAAAGTCTGACACTGTTTCCACTGTTTCCCCATCTATTTCCCATGAAGTGATGGGACTGGATGCCATGATCTTCGT
>NW_011495051.1:9176136-9177119 GCF_000754665.1 Bison bison bison | reverse complement strand
AAAGTGATTGGCCTCCAATTAAAATAAATAAATGTAAATTTAAGAAAAGAAAAAAAATAACTTATTTGGCATGTGAGGTCACTGCAGACCTTAGGGAAGGCAGTTGTGATGGAGGTAGAAATACTCCTGATGAGTTGGTTGAGAAGAGAGTGAATGTTGTGAAATGGAAGTAACAGATACTGACCAAATTCTTTAGAAGTTTGGAGCGATACCCAAAGGGGAGTATGGGTCTGTAAGTGTTTTATTTCCCTTGAAAGAAATGGGAATGGGGATGATTGGATATTATAACAGGTCAAATGAGATCATATATCCAGATGAGGCTCTACAACTGAGAACTGAAGCATCGTGTGTAGGATTCATTCAAGCATGGGCTTCTATTTCTATTAATAACTCCTGAATCTCTCAGCAGGAACTTCTTCTGTCTGTATGATTAATTAACTTTTTATGTCACTTATGCAGATTAATGATATCCAAACCAATACCACTTACCTCTCAGATAATAGTGGGGTGTTCTGAAGGCCGTCAACTCAACCTTTCCAAGATAACCTGACATTTTATCCTCCCCAAAATGTTGCTTTTTCTATGATCCCATCTCGTTGAAAGCATACACCATCAATTTTGGTACCCACAGAATTTTATTTTATTCCAGTGTTCTCAACCAGACTGATTTTGCCCTCTCTGGAACAACTGGCAAAATCAGTCTGGCTGAGAACACTGGAATAACCAGTT
Source organism: Bison bison bison (assembly GCF_000754665.1). Taxonomy (NCBI): domain Eukaryota; kingdom Metazoa; phylum Chordata; class Mammalia; order Artiodactyla; family Bovidae; genus Bison; species Bison bison. Next base: position 9,176,390 of record NW_011495051.1, on the reverse strand, counting down.
TCTGCTTATCACAACTCAGTGCTGGTATCTCACGAGTAGAGACCAGGGATCCTGATAAACATCAGACAATATACAAGATAGACTCTATGACAAATATTAATCAGATCAGATCAGATCAGTCGCTCAGTCGTGTCCGACTCTTTGCGACCCCATGAATCGCAGCATGCCAGGCCTCCCTGTCCAACACCAACTCCCGGAGTTCACTCAGACTCACGTCAATAGAGTCAGTGATGCCATCCAGCCATCTCATCCTC
>NW_011495051.1:9173706-9174927 GCF_000754665.1 Bison bison bison | reverse complement strand
TTTCTTTGGGATTGGAATGAAAACTGACCTTTTCCAGTCCTCTGGCCACTGCTGAGTTTTCCAAATTTGTTGGCATATTGAGTGCAGCACGTTCACAGCATCATCTTTCAGGATTTGGAATAGCTCAACTGGAATTCCATCACCTCCACTAGCTTTGTTCGTAGTGATGCTTTCCAAGGCCCACTTGACTTCACATTCCAGGATGTCTGGCTCTAGGTCAGTGATCACACCATCGTGATTATCTGGGTCGTGAAGATCTTTTTTGTACAGTTCTTCTGTGTATTCTTGCCACCTCTTCGTAATATCTTCTGCTTTTGTTAGGTCCATACCATTTCTGTCCTTTATTGAGCCCATCTTTGCATGAAATGTTCCCTTAGTATCTCTGATTTTCTTGAAGAGATCTCTAGTCTTTCCCATTCTGTTGTTTTCCTCTATTTCCTAGCATTGATCAGTGAAGAAGACTTTCTTATCTCTTCTTGCTATTCTTTGGAACTCTGCATTCAGAAGTTTATATCTTTCCTTTTCTCCTTTGCTTTTCACTTCTCTTCTTTTCACAGCTATTTGCAAGGCCTCCCCAGACAGCCATCTTGCTGTTTTTGCATTTCTTTCCCATGGGATGGTCTTGATCCCTGTCTCCTATACAATGTCACGAACCTCATTCCATAGTTCATCAGGCACTCTATCTATCAGATCTAGGCCCTTAAATCTATTTCTCACTTCCACTGTATAATCATAAGGGATTTGATTTAGGTCATACCTGAATGGTCTAGTGGTTTTCCTACTTTCTTCAACTTAAGTCTGAATTTGGCAATAAGGAGTTCATGGTCTGAGCCACAGTCAGCTCCTGGTCTTGTTTCTGCTGACTGTATAGAGCTTCTCCATCTTTGACTGCAAAGAATATAATCAATCTGATTTTGATGTTGACCATCTGGTGATGTCCATGTATAGAGTCTTCTCTTGTGTTGTTGGAAGAGGGTGTTTGTTATGACCAGTGCATTTTCTTGCCAAAACTCTATTAGTCTTTGCCCTGCTTCATTCCATATTCCAAGGCCAAATTTGCCTGTTACTCCAGGTGTTTCTTGACTTCCTACTTCTGCATTCCAGTCCCCTATAATGAAAAGGACATCTTTTTTGGGTGTTAGTTCTAAAAGGTCTTGTAGGTCTTCATAGAACCATTTAACTTCAGCTCCTTCAGCATTACTGGTTGGGGCATAGACTGGA
>NW_011495051.1:9173216-9173606 GCF_000754665.1 Bison bison bison | reverse complement strand
GTTCATGGGGTTCTCAAGGCAAGAATACTGAAGTGGTTTGCCATTCCCTTCTCCAGTGGACCACATTCTGTCAGATCTCTCCACCATGACCCGCCCATCTTGGGTTGCCCCACGGGCATGGCTTAGTTTCATTGAGTTAGACAAGGTTGTGATCCTAGTGTGATTAGATTGACTAGTTTTCTGTGAGTATGGTTTCAGTGTGTTTGCCCTCTGATGCCCTCTTGCAACACCTACCATCTTACTTGGGTTTCTCTTACCTTAGGCCTGGGGTATCTCTTCACAGCTGCTCCAGCAAAGCACAGCCATTGCTCCTTACCTTGGATGAGGGGTATCTCCTCACCGCCACTCTTCCTGACCTTCAACGTGGGATAGCTCCTCTAGGCCCTCCTG
>NW_011495051.1:9172897-9173116 GCF_000754665.1 Bison bison bison | reverse complement strand
ACAGCTTTTTGGGGTGTTAGTTCTAAAAGGTCTTGTAGGTCTTCATAGAACCATTTAACTTCAGCTTCTTCAGTGCTACTGGTTGGGGCATAGACTTGGATTAGTGTGATATTGAATGGTTTGCCTTGGAAACGGAGAGAGATCATTCTGTCGTTTTTGAGATTGCATCCAAGTACTGCATTTCGGACTCTTTTGTTGACCATGATGGCCACTCCATTT
>NW_011495051.1:9159231-9172797 GCF_000754665.1 Bison bison bison | reverse complement strand
CTACTGATCTCCAGCAGCATATTGGGCACCTACTGACCTGGGGAGTTTCTCTTTCAGTATCCTATCATTTTGCCTTTTCATACTGTTCATGGGGTTCTCAAGGCAAGAATACTGAAGTGGTTTGCCATTCCCTTCTCCAGTGGACCACATTCTGTCAGATCTCTCCACCATGACCCGCCCATCTTGGGTTGCCCCACGGGCATGGCTTAGTTTCATTGAGTTAGACAAGGCTGTGGTCCTAGTGTGATTAGATTGACTAGTTTTCTGTGAGTATCAATACATTTTATTAATAGAATGCTTGAGCAGTGACAAAATGTAAAAAGAAAGTGAAATCATTTCATAGTGGGAAGCAGAGTTTGGTTGTTAGAAAACTACCAAAATGAGTTTAGAAGACATGGCATTTGAAAACCAATGATGTGTTTTTCATAGATTTGTTTTGTGATTTTCTGAATCTCCCCTCCCTGCTATGATGCTTATTCTTCAAGGAAACAGGTAAATCAACACCTTCTTGTATTGTCTTTTGAGATGTCCAATTGAGAAATGTCTATCCTCACTTTTTATCACTTTGTTTTTTGTGAATCATATAAACACACCCTGTATTTGTGACAATCGTGTGCACACTAGTAGTTGGACAAAAACAGATCCTACTCTGTATACATACTAATAGAAATAAACCAAACATTGCTTCTTTGAGGAGTTGTAGAGCACTCTATACAAGGTCCAGAGATCCAGGAAGAAAGGGAGTTAGTGGAAGTATGTGATTTAAAATGGGAAATTAGTCACCCTATTTGCTCAAAAACCCGCCCAAGATCTTTAGGGGATAAAAACATCCTAAACATCTTGGGCTTTCAGGTAAGATTTGGATTCTCATATCAAATAGTGGAAAAAATCATAGGAAAATATAGAAACAGTAAATTTAAGAAAGAGAGGGCTATGATTATTTTGTAGTGATAGAAACAAGACTGCCCATGATCAAAGGTCCTGGATCATGTATAAGGAAAGACAGAATGGTATACTGGTGTACTATGAAAAATCCTGGTGGGAATATGACTTATGTGGAGAATTCAAAAAGAATCTCCTAAGTGATTAAAGCTATTCTAAGAGGAAAACCTGCATAAACAGAAAGCAGGAAGCCAGATAAGTATATATACACTATGTGTTTGCATATTCAGAACTTCTTGTTGCACATATTTGATTTTACTGCCTTTGTAGATCTTTTTTGTGATTGTTCAGTCACTAAGTTGTGTCTGATTCTTTATGCCCCTTGGACTGCAGCATGCCAGACTTCCTTATTCTTCACTATCTCTTGGAGTTGGCTCAAACTTATGTCTTATGAACCAAAAAGCAAGATGGCACAGGATTTGAGATTAGGCTATTCTGTGGCTAATCCTCCACAGGGAACTCTTGATGTCCTTGTTCCTTAGACTGTAAATGAAGGGGTTCAGCATAGGGATGACCACAGTGTACATCACTGAGGCCACCGCACTCTTCCTAGGGGAAGATGAGAGAGCTGAACTTATATACACCCCAATGCCTGTTCCATAAAACAAACAAACAACTGACAAGTGAGAACCACAGGTGGAGAAGGCTTTATACCTCCCACCTAATGATGAGAGTCTGAGGATGGAGGAAATAATTCGAGAATAAGAGTAAAGGACCCCTGACAGTGGAACTCCACCAAAGATGGTACCAATGAAATAGATTAATATGCTACTGATGGAGGTGTCAGAACAAGTAAGGTTAAAGAGTTGAGAAAATTCACAAAAATAATGAGGAAGTTCCACACCTGCACAGAAGGTAAGCTGTGTCATCATCAAGTAGTGCAGCAGGGAGTTCAAAAAGCTAATGGAAAGTGATGCCAGGACCAACAAACCACAGAGGCGAGGGTTCATGATGACCAGATAGTATAGGGGGTGACAAATGGCCACCAACCGGTCATAGGCCATCACTGTCAGAAGCAGACTCTCCAAACACGCAAAAAGAGCAAAAAAGTTCACCTGAGCAATGCACCCTGCATAGGTGATGGATTTGCTATGCGTTTGAAAATTCACTAGCATCTTAGGGATGGTGGTGGTGCTGATACTGATGTCAGCCAAGGACAGATTGGATAGGAAGAAGTACATGGGGCTGTGGAGGTGAGGGTCAGAGCTGACAGCCAGGATGATGAGCAGGTTCCCAAGCACAGTCACCAGGTACAGGGACAGGAAGAGCCCAAAGAGGAGGAGCTGAAGTTCTGGATCATCTGAGAAGCCCAGGAGGAGGAATTCTGAGACACGTGTATGATTCTGTGGTTCCATGTAGATGGGGCACCTTTTGAAAAAGAAGCGAGTGTTGAATACACACAACAATTGTACAGGTACTCAGATAAGTGTTCATACTTTGAGCAATTCATAAATAACGTGTTCATGCTTGAGGACCATACCCCCCAGTTTATTTCACAATTTTCTGAGTCTGAACACATCTTTATTGATCCCCAGGGCATTCACTTGTTTCTTCACACATCTGTTTTTGAGGCATAGGTCCAAAGAATATGAGACAAGTAAGGACATTTTGAGATCACAGATCCATGAACATAGTAAAACATTTGTTCCCTACATGTTAAGGAAAAATGTGGACTAAAAATTCCTCTTCTCTTAAAAAAAAATCAGTCTCATTAAAGAACACAATGTGCTTAGTTGCTCAGTCATGTCCAACACTTTATGACCTCATGGACTGTAACCCACCAGGTTCCTCTGTCCATGGGGAGTCTCCAGGCCAAAATACTGGAGTGGATTGCTATGCCCTCCTACAGGGGATCTTCCCAACCCAGGGATCGAACCCAGGTCTCCCACATTGCAGGTGAATTCTTTACCATCTGAGCCACTTGGGAAGCCCAAGAACACTGGAGTGGATAAACTATCGCTTCTCCAGGGGATCTTCCCAACCCAAGAATCGAACCGGGGTCTCTTGCATTGCAAGTGGATTCTTTACCAGCTGAGCTACCAGAGAAGCCCAAAGAAGCACTCAAATGTGAAGCAGGAGATAGATGGGCCACTGGACCAGGCAGCTAATGTTTGTCGAACAGAGTAAAACTGAAGTTTTTGTCTTTAGCCACACAAGAACGATGCCTGCTTCCCTTCCCTCACTGATACAGAGAGAATAACTAACGGGATATTCATTGCAGCAAAAATGGAGATGAATGAACAATCTTTGGCACACACCAGCCAAACAGGCCTACAAGAGTTAAACAATCTTGGTTATTCTTTAGTTGTTACTCCTAACAAACACCTGTGGCTGGACAATCTTTCACAAAGCTAATTACTCTCTGACTCCATATAGATCTTACTCTGCACCAGGCAATCTTCTCCCCTACACTGTCTTGTAGTATTCTACATTTCAGAAAGGAGATCATGGGCCAATAACCACAGGGGCACCAGACCTGGTTGCTGAGTTGCCTGATGCCAGCTGTGGCCATTTTGAAACTTTGCAAAAGAAAAAAATCCAAGACCTTCAAGAGGATATAAAACCTCTCCCTATTCCTGAGAAAGGGGTGGGGGCATAGTTCTCGAGGTGCTAACCTGCTGTGCTTCCCTTTTACCTGGCAAAGAAAATAAAGAAACTCTTTTCTATTTCCTCCAGACTCTGTCTCTGTATTTATATTTGGCCTTGGCAGACAGGGAGCCAAGATTTTGGCATCATTAATACCATGATTATCCACTTCACATATTAAAATGCAAAAATTTAGCAATACTTGCTTTAGAACTTATATTTATTACTGATAAAAATAGAGAGGTTTTGGATTTCTCTGATGGTCAAGTGGTTAAGAATCCATACTTCCAATGCAGGTGGTTCAGGTTTGATTCCTGGTGGGGAAACTAAGACCATATAGGTGTTTCAGCATATAAAATCATGCAAAGTACTACCTGAGGGTTAGAATTCATTTATTTTTCAATTTCTTATTATGATACAGATAAAAGAATTCTAATGCTGCCTTCCATCCTACACAAGAGAGTATTTCCAAAATATATAAGCCTATGACTATTGCCTCAGTTCTAAAAATTGAAACGGCAACTTTCCTATTAATGACCTAGGCTTATTTTCCTGACCAAGATATCAGACAAAAGCAAGTATATGCTCCGATTGTCAAGGGATAAAATTAAAAAGATCCTTCTTCCGACTTGCATAGGGAATGATGTTTCCATAGCTCAGATTTACAAAATGGTCTGGAAAATAGTGGCTCAAACAGTAAAGAATCTGCCTGCAGTAGAGGAGACCTGAGTTCAACCTCAGCATTCAGAAGATCCCCTGGAGAAGGGACTAGCTGTCCACTCCAGGATTCTTGCTTGGAGAATTCTGTGGACAGGAGGCTGGCGGGCTACAGTCTGTAGGGTAGCACAGACACGGATACGACTGAACGATTTTCATTTCACTGGAAAATGTATTTCTATTCATAGAAAACTCCATCATTCATAATATTCAAGTAAAATGCTCCTGAAAACCACTTGTTCCATTCTGCTAATTCACAGATAAACTCACCATATCCCAGCAGGAGGAATCTATGGTTCTAACTGCATTTGCTCATCTGGGACTAAAGCAGGTTTCAAAAGAAAACAATCAGTTCACTCTGGTGGGAGCCATGGGGTGGGAATCAGGAAGCCTTTGTGTGAGACCCGCATCTTTCACCCACTAAATGTGGAGTGTGTATAAATCTCCCCACCTCTCTGCACTGGTATCCCTTACATTGAAGTCAGACCAATAATAATATCATTTGTAGGACAGTGTGATGTTGAGGAAGGGGAAATTTCTCCATCTACCATTGCTGAGTGCTTGTGGCCAAACTAATAATAACATTGACACAAGTCAGATTAACAGAGAAAAAGGATAACAAATTTGAATTCATGCACATGAAGGTCTCATAGATGGGGCCTAAGAAGTGTCTGAAGCAGGCAACTTGTATCCCTTTTCAGAGAAACAATAAATTGATGAGGAATTTATGGGACAAAGAAATTTAGGCTTTGGGTTCTTCATTAGTAAAGAATCTTAACAGCTTGGACTTGGGGTAGTATATTAAAGAAATAACAAGCTTTGCTTACATATAACTTCTAGGCTCCAAATCCCCCATCTCTGATGATAAAGGGGTCCTTCTATCTCCAGATACAGGACAGCCCCTTTCATGTGAGAGATTTATTTACTAATTTCAGAGAAAGAATCAGAATCTCCTTCTTGAATCAGCTGCTTCTTGAATAACATCAATTATAACTAACCAATATGCCATTTTGCGTGTTTTGGGGCAGCGCAACCTGATCCCCAGTACTGGCTCAGTTGTGTCTGACTCTTTGCAGTCCCAAGGACTATAGCTTCCCAGGCTTCTCTGTTCATGGGATTCTCCAGGCAAGAATACTAGAGTGGGTTGCCATGCCCTCCTCCAGGGGATCGTCCCGACCCAGGGATTGAACCCGTGTCTCTTGCATCACCTGCATTGGCAGGAGGATTCTTTACCACTAGTGCCACCTGGGGAGCCCCTGTGTGTGCTAAGTTGCTTCTGTCATGTCCAACTCTTTGTGACCCTATGGACTGTAGTCCGACAGGCTCCTTTGTCCAGGTCAAATATTCAGTCACGGTTTTTAAATAAAAATTTTTAAAATTTTTATTTTATACTGGAGTATCCCACCACTGCCACACCTTGTGTTTTGGGCTTCCCTGGTGGCTCAGCTGGTAAAGACTCTGCCTGCAATGCGGGAGACTTGGATTTGATCCCTGGGTTGGGAAGATCCCCCAGAGAAGGGAAAGGCTACCCATTCTAGTATTCTGGCCTGGAGAATTCCATGGAGAAGTCCATGGGGTTGCAAAGACTCAGACCCGACTGAGTGACTTTCATTTCATTTCTCTGAAGTCCCAGTGGCCTAATGGATAAGGCACTGGCGTGGGCTCGAGTCCCATCTGGGGTGGGGATGGATAAGGCACTGAAAGTTCTCCTTCGGGCTTCCCTTATAGCTCAGCTGGTAAAGAATCTGCCTGCAATGTGGGAGACCTGGGTTTGATCCCTGGGTTGGGAAGATCTCCTGGAGAAGGGAAAGGCTACCCACTCCAGTATCCTGGCCTGGAGAATTCCATGGGCTGTATAGTCTATGGGGTCACAAAGAGTCGGGCATGACTGAGCGACTTTCACTTTTTTAGGACTTCCCTGGTGGCTCAGATGGTAGAGCGTCTGTCTACTATGTGGGAGACCTGGGTTCGATCCCTGGGTTGGCAAGATCCCCTGGAGAAGGAAATGGCAACCACTCTAGTACTATTGCCTGGAAAATTCCATGGATGGAAGAGCCTGGTAGGCTAGAGTCCATGGGGTTGCAAAGAGTCGGACACAACTGAGCAACTTCACTTTCACTTTCACATAGTTGATTAACAATGTTGTGATAGTTTTAGGTGTACAGAATTTGGTTTATTATTGAAGTAGTTAGCTAATGAAATACAATTCTAATATTAGTTTAATGATCTTATATTCTATTATGGTGGTGGTTTAGTTACTAAGTCATGTCTGACTCTTCCAACCCCATGGACTGTAGCCTGCCAAGCTCCTCTGTCCATGAGATTCTCCAGGCAAGAATACTGGAGTGGGTTGCCATTTCTTCTCCAATATTTTATATATATGAAGTAGAATTAGAAGCCTATCACATCTCAGGGAATTCATTCAGAGAATGAGTGGAAATCCTAAAATATGTCTCAGTCCACACAATAAAATTAACTTCCCTTTTTCTTTCTCTTTTTCTCTTTTTTTTTCATTTTTATGATCCACTCTTTTTAAAAAAATTACTGAATGTTGTGAAAGTAAAAAGTGAATGTGTTAGTTGCTCAGGTGTGTCCATCTCTTTGGGACCCCATGGACTGTAGCTCACCAGGCTCCACTGTCCATGGAATTCTCTAGGCAAGAATCCTGGAGTGGGTAGCCATTTCCTTCTCCATGGAATCTTCCTGACCCAGGAATTGAACCCAAGTCTCCCACATTGCAGATGGATTCTTTACCCTCTGAGCCCCAGGGAAGCCCAATTGAAGGTTATGCTGCTGCTGCTGCTAAGTCGCAAATTCTATTAAATGTAAAATGATAGCTCCTGTAGAAAGTGACACAGAGTCATGCAAGCACCGTTTTATCTTTTGTCTAGCCCTACACATCACTGGAAGGAAGGAAACTCAGGCAGGAAAGTGCCCAGTGGGTGGAAGCCACATTGCCTACACATATTGTTTATGAGAACCAGAAAGAGTCCATTCAATATCTAGCAAAAAAATTTCTTGTTGCAATCTCTTTTGTGACAAGCAAGGAAAGGCTCTGGGGAATCAGAAATAATTGAGTCTCAATTTTTTCCAGGCATTCAGAATCTACTAGTGTAAAGAACAAAAAGTAAAATGTTCTCTCAGGGTCTAGGGAAAACCAAACCTCAGATCACAAGATATTTTATTTGAGTGATTGGTACTTAACCTTGAGAATAACAATAATTATAACAATACTTAAAATTCACTTGGTTTTACTATAATGCATCCATCACACATTTATTCACATGCTTCATACTCATTTTGTTTCATTCTTAATACAGTTTTGTCAACTATGTATCAACTTAGATGGCAACACAGGCTTAAAGATATTAGTAACTTGCCCAGTTCTTTGTCATTTAGATAATAAATAGGTCAGATAAGAATCAAAATTAAATTGTGGGTCTCATGCACTGAACTTGTCCACTCTGTTTCCCTACATTTCAGAGGTAGTTTAAGCAGAGGTTCAGGAGTCTCTTCTGATTTTCCTAAGATATATTAAAACCTTTGAACTGTTTCTTATTTCCTGCCTAAGAATAGAACCCAACGCTCTGACTCTACACTCCCTTAGTGATCAAGAGGGTGTAAATTACAAGAATAAAGGAGGAACTGGACAGTGAAGCAAAATTCAAGACCAGGGGCAAGATAAAGAACTGACTTGAATTGTTGTAAGCAGAATCTTTCTAGAATCCCCACCTTCAACTCAGACTTCCTTCCTATAACTAAAGTAGCAGGTGCTGCACGTGGTCACCACTGTGTCTTCCATGAATACCCAGAAAGAAGAGCACAGTGATCAAGGGATATCTGACTGGGATGAAAGAAGAGAGAGTTTGTTTTTGTTTTTAATAACGGTTTGATGACATTTCTTAAATATGCCTTCAGTGCTAAACATTGGTGAAGGGTTGATTTCTCTTCAAATCCAACCCTCTTACAAACAGTGAAAGAACTGAAGATCAAAGTCAGGTCTCAAATACTGCTTGCCTTCTTGTACCAACTTAAAGCATTTTCAAGTCCATTCTTCCTTACAGAGGTATTGCATTGCTCCTAAATTCAGCTCCCTGAATGCAGATTGGGTTAGTAGGACAGGATACTATCTAGGTGCCTTATGGATGGAATATCACAGTCTGCATTCAGATCTGATTTTACCCTCTTCCTCCTTCAGGGTTTATAAAAATAAACCACAGTACCTTAAAGTATTGTGTTCCCATCCAGAACTACAAAGTGATGATAATGTTGCTCTATTTGGGGAGTGGCAATTGCAATAAAAAGTAACTAGCTACATAAAAGAACTTGGCTCAACTCCTGGCATTTGGAATCCTTAGGCAATATTTTATGATACTATATAGGTTACTCTCATCATTTTCATCAGCATCCCCTTCAAGATCTTTTGGAGCACTTGGAAGATAATTTAGAGGGGATGCTTTTCTGCTCAGGTAGAAAAGATGCCCCCCAAAGATAAAACCAATGTCAGAGGAAAATAGAAATTTAAATAAGAGCTCTCGGAGCCCGACCACTAACAACAGCAACTTCATAGGGCTCTGAGCTGAATCTGTGCATTTTGGTGCCCTCCCACTGGCTATCTCAACTGTCCCATTGCTTTGATGATAAGAAAAAAGGCTCTCCCATACCTCCTGCATTCAGTGTCTCCCTCTGCACTTAGCACACTCTGCTGTGCTGTGTCTCTACTGAAGCAGGACTGAGGGATGCAGATTGCCTGCCCCTCCTCTACCTACTGTTTGGATGAGGACTGAGGCTTTATCCTCAGGACTGGCAGCAAGGCAGACTCAGGTGTGGGCCTCCTGGTGCAGACAACTCTGGGAGGGTGAGACTCAAAGTAGAGAATTTGGCTATATGAAGGGCTGGGAAGTACAGGGTAATTATTTAGAGTGATATGCTCTAAATATATCTAGAACATCAATAGACCTTGATGCTCATAGCGGATAATTAGCTAAATTGGTCCAATTTTTTTTTTTTCCTCAATCTCTGAGGATTTGTTAATTTAATGGAGGAGGAAAAGGAGAAAAGTGAATGTGTTAGGAGCTATCTGAACCTTTTCTCTTTCCAGGCATAGGCTGACCTCTACTTACCTCTGATGTCCAAATCGTTTACCTTATTGGAAACTTCAGATACTTTTTTACACATGCATATATCCATTATTTTTCATATTCTTTTCCATTATAGATTATTACAAGACATTGAATATAGTCCCCTGTGCTATATAGTAAGTTGTTGTTTAGATATTTTATATACAGTAGTTAATATGTTAATCCCAAGCTCCCAATGTATCCTTTCCTCTCCTTACCCCTTTAGTAACCATCCGTTAGTTTTCTAAGACTGTGACTCTACTTCTGCTTTGTAAATAAGTTCATTTGTATTACTTTTTTAGATTACACATATAAATAATGTCATATAATTTTGTCTTTGACTTACTTCATACTATAATTTCTAGGTTCACTCATGTTGCTTCAAATGGCATTAGTCAATTCTTTTTCATGGGTAAATAATATTCCATTGTATACAACACTACACTTTCTTTATCCATTCATGTTAAAGGACATTTATGTTGCTTTCATGGCTTAGGTACTGTAAACAGTACTGTTATGAACTTTGGGTTGCATGTGTATTTTAAAAAAAATTTTATTGGAGTCGAGCTGATATACCATGTTGTGTTAGTTTCATGTATAAAGCAAAGTGAATCAGTTATGCATATACATATACCCACTTTTAGACTCTTTTCCCATATGGGCCATTATAGAGTATTGAGTATAGTTCCCTCCAGTATACAGTAGATCCTTATTAGTTATCTATTTTATATATAGGAGTATGTATATGTCAGTCCCAATCTCCTAATTTATTCCTCCCCCCTTGCCCACTGATAACCGTAAGTTTCTTCTCTATTTCTGTTTTGTATATAAGTTCACTTGTACCCTTTCTTAAGATTTCACACATATAAGTGATATCATATGCTATTTGTCTTTCTGTGACTTATCTTAGTATGATAATCTCTAGGTCCATCCATGTTGATGCAAATAACATAATTTTGTTCCCTTTTATAGCTGAGTAATATACTGTAGTGTGTTTGTACCACATCTTCTTTATCAATTTCTCTGTCAATGGATATTTAGGTTGCTTCTATGTCCTGGCTATTGTAAACAGTGCTGCAATGAACATTGGGGTAGAGGTATCCCTTTTTAAAACTTGTTTTGACTGTACTGGGTCTTCATTGCAGTGTGCAGGCTCCTTGTTGCAATATGAGAGCTTTCTCTAGTTGTGGCATGTGGGCTTTTCTACTTGTCATTTATCCATAGTGACTTGGGTGATTTATCCACAGGCACAATTAGACTCACACAGTCACTGGAAATACCATGCCACTATCTTAAACCTCAATTATATACCCTTGGCCAAGACATATCATTAAAATCATCTTTTACCCCCTCCCCCAGAGTTCACTTTGCTATCCTCCAATTACAGAATCTCACAATATACCTTTTTTCTCCCCTAATATGATTTTTCAGTCAGAGTTTAATCAAGAAGAGAACTCACTATTGTTAATCAAGATAATTTAACAGAAGTAATTAAATAAATGGGCTTCCCTAGTGGCTCAGTTGGTAAAGAATCTGTCTGCAATGCAGGAGACCCAGGTTTGATCCCTGGGTAGGGAAGATCCCCTGGAGAAAGAAATGGCAACCTACTCCAGTATTCTTGCCTGGAGAATTCCATGGACAGAGGAACCTTGTGAGCTACAGTCCATGGGGTCACAAACAGTCAGACATAACTGAGCATAAGAACATAATCAATTAAATATTTACTAAAAGATGAAAAACATGAATGAAACATCCATCATGTGTTCAGTCATGTCCTTTCTAAGTTACTTCACTCTGTATAATAGGCTATAGGTTCATCCACCTCACTAGAAGAAATTCAAATTCATTCCTTTATATGGCAGAGTATTATTCTATTGTATGTATATACCACCACTTCTTTTTTTTTATTTTTTATTTTTTAACTTTACAATATTGTATTGGTTTTGCCATATATCAAAATGGATCCGCCACAGGTATACATGTGTTCCCCATCCTGAACCCTCCTCCCTCCTCCCTCCCCATACCATCCCTCTGGATCATCCCAGTGCACCAGCCCCAAGCATCCAGTATTGTGCATTGAACCTGGACTGGCGACTCATTTCATATATGACATTATACATGTTTCAATGCCATTCTCCCAAATCATCCCATCCTCTCCCTCTCCCACAGAGTCCAAAAGACTGTTCTATACATCAGTGTCTCTTTTGCTGTCTCGTATACAGGGTTATTGTTACCATCTTTCTAAATTCCATATATATGCATTAGTATACTGTGTTGGTGTTTTTCTTTCTGGCTTACTTCACTCTGTATAATAGGCTCCAGTTTCATTCACCTCATTAGAACTGATTCAAATGCATGCTTTTTAATGTCTGAGTAATACTCAATTGTGTATATGTACCACAGCTTTCTTATTCATTCCTCTGCTGATGGACATCTAGGTTGCTTCCATGTCCTGGCTATTATAAACAGTGCTGCGATGAACATTGGGGTACACGTGTCTCTTTCAATTCTGGTTTCCTTGGTGTGTATGCCCAGAAGTGGGATTGCTGGGTCATATGGCAGTTCTATTTCCAGTTTTTTAAGGAATTTCCCCACTGTTCTCCATAGTGGTTGTACTAGTTTGCATTCTCACCAACACTGTAAGAGGGTTCCCTTTTCTCCACACCCCCTTCTGCATTTATTGCTTGTAGACTTTTGGATCCCAGCCATTCTGACTGGCATGAGGTGGTACCTCACTGTGGTTTTGATTTGCATTTCTCTGATAATGAGTGATGTTGAGCATCTTTTCATGTGTTTGTTAGCCATCTGTATGTCTTCTTTGGAGAAATGTCTATTTAGTTCTTTGGCCCATTTGTTGATTGGGTCGTTTATTTTTCTGGAATTGAGCTGCAGGACTTGCTTGTATATTTTTGAGATTAATTCTTCGTCAATTTCTTCATTTGCTATTATTTTCTTTCATTCTGACGGCTGTCTTTTCACCTTGCTTATAGTTTCCTTCTTTGTGCAAAAGCTTTTAATTTTAACTAGGTCCCATTTGTTCATTTTTGCTTTTATTTCCATTACTCTGGGAGGTGGTTCATAGAGGATCCTGCTGTGATGTATGTCGGAGAGTGTTTTCCCTATGTTTTCCTCTAGGAGTTTTATAGTTTCTGGTCTTACATTGAAATCTTTAATCCATTTTGAGTTTATTTTGGTGTATGGTGTTAGAAAGTATTCTAGTTTCATTCTTTTACAAGTGGTTGACCATTTTCCCAGCACCACTTGTGAAAGAGATTGTCTTTTCTCTATTGTATATTCTTGCCTCCTTTGTCAAAGATAAGGTGTCCATAGGTGCGTGGCTTTATCTCTGGGTTTTCTGTTTTGTTCCATTGATCTATATTTCTGTCTTTGTGCCAGTACCATACTGTCTTGATGACTGTGGCTTTGTAGTAGAGCCTGAAGTCAGGCAGGTTGATTCCTCCAGTTCCATTCTTCTTTCTCAAGATTGCTTTGGTTATTCGAGGTTTTTTTGTATTTCCATACAAATTGTGAAATTATTTGTTCTAGTTCTCTGAAAAATACCGTTGGTAGCTTGATAGGGTTTGCATTGAATCTATAGATTGCTTTGGGTACTATACTTATTTTCACTATACTGATTCTTCCGATCTATGAACATGATATATTTCTCCACCTATTTGTGTTATCTTTGATTTCTTTCTGTGTTTTATAGTTTTCTATATATAAGTCCTTAGTTTCTTTAGGTAGATATATTCCTAAGTATTTTATTATTTTTGTTGCAATGGTGAATGGAATTGTTTCCTTAATTTCTCTTTCTGTTTTCTCATTGTTAGTATATAAGAATGCAAGGGATTTCTGTGTGTTAATTTTATATCCTGCAACTTTACCTTATTCATTGATTAGTTCTAGTAATTTTCAGGTGGAGTCTTTAGGGTTTTCTATGTAGAGGATTTGGCATAGTCAATAAAGCAGAAATAGATGCTTTTCTGGAACTCTCTTGCTTTTTCCATGATCCAGTGGATGTTGGCAATTTGAACTCTGGTTCCTCTGCCTTTTCTAAAGTCAGCTTGAACATCAGGAAGTTCACAGTTCACATATTGCTGAAGCCTGGCTTGAAGAATTTTGAGCATTACTTTACTAGCGTGTGAGATGAGGGCAATTGCGTGGTAGTTTGAGCATTCTTCGGCATTGCCTTTCTTTGGGA
>NW_011495051.1:9158473-9159131 GCF_000754665.1 Bison bison bison | reverse complement strand
ATCCCTAGTCTTTCCCATTCTGTTGTTTTCCTCTATTTCTTTGCATTGATTGCTGAAGAAGGCTTTCTTATCTCTTCTTGTTATTCTTTGGAACTCTGCATTCAGATGTTTATATCTTTCCTTTTCTCCTTTGCTTTTCTCTTCTCTTCTTTTCACGGCTATTTTTAAGGCCTCCCCATACAGCCATTTTGCTTTTTTGCATTTCTTTTCCATTGGGATGGTCTTGATCCCTGTCTCCTGTACAATGTCACAAACCTCATTCCATAGTTCATCAGGCACTCTATCTATCATATCTAGGCCCTTAAATCTATTTCTCACTTCCACTGTATCATCATCAGGGATTTGATTTAGGTCATACCTGAATGGTCTAGTGGTTTTCCCTATTTTGTTCAATTATATCTGAATTTGGCAATAAGCAGTTCATGGTCTGAGCCACAGTCAGCTCCCAGTTTTGTTTTTGCTGACTGTGTAGAGCTTCTCCATCTTTGGCTGCAAAGAATATAATCAATCTGATTTCGGTGTTGACCATCTGGTGATGTCCATGTATAGAGTCTTCTCTTGTGTTGTTGGAAGAAGGTGTTTGTTATGACCAGTGCATTTTCTTGGCAAAACTGTATTAGTCTTTGCCCTGCTTCATTCCGTATTCCAAGGCCAAATT
>NW_011495051.1:9157892-9158373 GCF_000754665.1 Bison bison bison | reverse complement strand
TGGACATCTTTTTTGGGTGTTAGTTCCAAAAGGTCTTGTAGGTCTTCATAGAATCGTTCAACTTCAGCTTCTTCAGCGTTACTGGTTGGGACATAGACTTGGATTACTGTGATATTGAATGGTTTGCCTTGGAAACAAACAGAGATCATTCTGTCGTTTTTGAGATTGCATCCAAGTACTGCATTTTGGGCTCTTTTGTTGACCATGATGGCCACTCCATTTCTTCTGTGGGATTCCTGCCCGCAGTAGTAGATATAATAGTCATCTTGTTAAATTTACCCATTCCAGTCCATTTCAGTTCGCTGATTCCAAGAATGTCCACATTCACTCTTGCCATCTCCTCTTTGACCACTTCCAATTTGCCTTGATTCATGGACCTGACATTCCAGGTTCCTATGCAATATTGCTCTTTACAGCATTGGACCTTGCTTCTATCACCAGTCACATCCACAGCTGGGTATTCTTTTTGCTTTGGCTTCAT
>NW_011495051.1:9157172-9157732 GCF_000754665.1 Bison bison bison | reverse complement strand
GGCATCACTGACTCGATGGATGTGAGTCTGAGTGAACTCCTGGAGTTGGTGATGGACAGGGGGGCCTGGTGTGCTGCGATTCATGGGGTCACAAAGAGTTGGACACGACTGAGCGACTGATCTGGTCTGATCTGATCTGATGTAGAGGATTATGTCTTCTGCAAACAGTGAGAGTTTTACATCTTCTTTTTGAATCTGGATTCCTTTTATTTCTTTTCCTTCCCTGATTGCTATGGCTAAAATTTCCAAAACTATGTTGAATAGTAGTGGCGAGAGTGGCACGCTTGTCTTGTTCCTGACTTTAGAGGAAATATTTTCAGTTTTTTCACCACTGAGGATAATGTTTGCTGTGGGTTTGTCATATATAGCTTTTATTATGTTGAGGTATGTTTCTTCTATTCCTACTTTCTGGAGGGTTTTTATCATAAATGAATGTTTAATTTTGTCAAAGGCTTTCTCTGCATCTATTGAGATAATCATATGGTTTTTATATTTCAATTTGTTAATGTGCTGTATTACACTGATTGATTTGCAGATATTAAAGAATCTTTGCATCCCTG
>NW_011495051.1:9155968-9157072 GCF_000754665.1 Bison bison bison | reverse complement strand
TCAGTATCCTATCATTTTGCCTTTTCTTATGTTCATGGGGTTCTCAAGGCAAGAATACTGAAGTGGTTTGCCATTCCCTTCTCCAGTGGACCACATTCTGTCAGATCTCTCCACCATGACCCGTCCATCTTGGGTTGCCCCAAGGACATGGCTTAGTTTCATTGAGTTAGACAAGGCTGTGGTCCTAGTGTGATTAGATTGACTAGTTTTCTGTGAGTATGGTTTCAGTGTGTTTGCCCTCTGATGCCCTCTTGCAACACCTATCGTCTTACCGGGTTTCTCTTACCTTGGGCGTGGGGTATCTCTACACGGCTGCTCCAGCAAAGAGCAGCCATTGCTCCTTATCCTGGACGAGGGGTATCTCCTCACCAGCGCCCTTCCTGACCTTCAACGTGGGATAGCTCCTTTAGGCCCTCCTGCGCCCATGCAGCCAGGGCTCCTTGCACATGGGGTTGGTCCTCCCAGCTGCCGCCCTTGGCCTCGGGCGTGGGGGCATGGGGCATCTCCTCCTGGTGGCCTCCCCTCTCTGACGAGAGGTAACTCCTCTTGTCGCCACCCCTGACCTCGGACGCGGGTTTTATTGACTGCTTTATTGACTATGCCAAAGCCTTTGACTGTGTGGATCACAATAAACTGTGGAAAATTCTGAAAGACATGGGAATACCAGACCACCTGATCTGCCTCTTGAGAAATTTGTATGCAGGTCAGAAGCAACAGTTAGAACTGGACATGGAACAACAGACTGGTTCCAAATAGGAATTCGTCAAGGCTGTATATTGTCACCCGGTTTATTTAACTTATATACAGAGTACATCATGAGAAATGCTGGGCTGGAGGAAGCACAAGCTGGAATCAAGATTGCCGGGAGAAATATCAATAACCTCAGATATGCAGATGACACCACCCTTATGGCAGAAAGTGAAGAGGAACTAAAAAGCCTCTTGATGAAAGTGAAAGTGGAGAGTGAAAAAGTTGGCTTAAAGCTCAACATTCAGAAAACAAAGATCATGGCATCCGGTCCCATCACTTCATGGGAAATAGATGGGGAAACAGTGGGAACAGTGTCAGACTTTATTTTTCTGGGCTCCAAAATCACTACAGCTG
>NW_011495051.1:9150929-9155868 GCF_000754665.1 Bison bison bison | reverse complement strand
AGGATAATGTTTGCTGTGGGTTTGTCATATATAGCTTTTATTATGTTGAGGTATGTTTCTTCTATTCCTGCTTTCTGGAGGGTTTTTTTTTTTTATCATAAATGAATGTTTAATTTTGTCAAAGGCTTTCTCTGCATCTATTGAGATAATCATATGGTTTTTATCTTTCAATTTGTTAATGTGCTGTATTACACTGATTGATTTGCAGATATTAAAGAATCTTTGCATCCCTGGGATAAAGCCCCCTTGGTCATGATGTATGAACTTTTTAATATGTTGTTGGATTCTGTTTGCTAGGATTTTGTTAAGGATTTTTGCATCTATGTTCATCAGTGTTATTGGCCTGTAGTGTTCTTTTTTTGTGGCATTTTTGTTCGGTTGTGGTATTAGGGTGATGGTGGCCTCATAGAATGAGTTTGGAAGTTTACCTTCCTCTGCAATTTTCAGGTGAGTTTGAATAGAATAGGTATTTAGTTCAGTTCAGTCACTCAGTCGTGTCTGATTCTTTGCAACCCCATGAATCACAGCGTGACAGGCCTCCCTGTCCATCACCAACTCCCAGAGTTTACCCAAACTCATGTCCATTGAGTCGGTGATGCCATCCAGCCATCTCATTCTCTGTCATCCTCTTCTCCTCCTGCCCCCAATCTTTCCCAGGATCAGAGTCTTTTCCAATGAGTCAACTCTTCGCATGAGGTGGCCAAAGTATTGGAGTTTCAGCTTCAGCATCAGTCCTTCAAATGAACACCCAGGACTGATCTCCTTTAAAATGGACTGGTTGGATCCCTTTGCAGTCCAAGGGACTCTCAAGAGTCTTCTCCAACACCACAGTTCAAAACCATCAATTTTTCGGTACTCAGCTTTCTTCACAGTCCCACTCTCACATCCATACATGATCCTGGAAAAACCATAGCCTTGACTAGACAGACGTTTGTTGGCAAAGTAATGTCTCTGCTTTTGAATATGCTATCTAGGTTGGTCATAACTTTCCTTCCAAGGAGTAAGCATTTTTTAATTTCATGGCTGCAATCATCAACTGAAGTGATTTTGGTGCCCCCAAAAAGAAAGTCTGACACTGTTCCACTGTTTTCCCATCTTTTTCCATGAAGTGATGGGACCAGATATCATGATCTTTTTTTTCTTAATGTTGAGCTTTAAGCCAACTTTTTCACTCTCCTCTTTCACTTTCATCAAGAGGCTTTTTAGTTCCTCTTCACTTTCTGTCATAAAGGTGGTGTCATCTGCATATCTGAGGTTATTGATATTTCTCCTGGCAATAGGTGTTAGCTCTTCTCTAAATTTTTGGCAGACCTCAGCTATGAAGCCGTATAGTCCTGGGCTTTTGTTTGCTGGAATGTTTCTTATAACAGTTTTGACTTCCGTGCTTGTGATGGGTCTGTTAAGATTTTCTATTTCTTCCTGGTTCAGCTTTGGAAAGTTATACTTTTCTAAGAATTTGTCCATTTCTTCCAAGTTGTTTGTTTTGTTGGCATATAGTTGCTGATAGTAGTCTCTTATGATCCTTTGTATTTCTGTGTTGTCTGTTGTGATTTCTCCATTTTCATTTCTAATTTTGTTGATTTGATTCTTCTCCCTTTGTTTCTTGATGAGTCTGGCTAGTAGTTTATCTATTTTATTTATCTTCTCAAAGAACCAGCTTTTAGCTTTATTGATTTTTGCTATAGTCTCTTTTGTTTCTTTTGCAATTATTTCCGCCCTAATTTTTATGATTTCTTTCCTTCTACTATCCCTGGGGTTCTTCATTTCTTTCTAGTTGCTTTAGATGTAGAGTTAGGTTATTTATTTGACTTTTTTCTTGTTCTTGAGGTAAGCCTGTATTGCTATGAACCTTCCCCTTAGCCCTGCTTTTAGTGTCCCACAGGTTTTGGGTTGTTGTGTTTTCATTTTCGTTCCTTTCTATGCATATTTTGATTTCTTTTTTGATTTCTCCTGTGATTTTTTGATTTCTCCTGTGATTTTTTGGTTATTCAGCAGCGTGTTGTTTAGCCTCCATATGTTGGAATTTTTAATAGTTTTTTTTTTTCCTGTAGTTGACATCTAATCTTACTGCATTATGATCAGAAAAGATGCTTGGAATGACTTCAAGTTTTTTGAATTTACCAAGGCTAGATTTATGGCCCAGAATGTGATCTATCCTGGAGAAGGTTCCATGTGCATATGAGGAAAAGGTGAAATTGATTGTTTGGGGGTGAAATGTCCTATAGATATCAATTAGGTCTAACTGATCCATTGTATCATTTAAAGTTTGTGTTTCCTTGTTAATTTTCTGTTTAGTTGATCTATCCATAGGTGTGAGTGGGGTATTAAAGTCTCCCACTATTATTGTGTTATTGTTAATTTCCCCTTTCATACTTGTTAGCATTTGCTTTACGTATTCCAGTGCTCCTATGTTGGATGCATATATATTTACAATTGTTATATCTTCTTCTTGGATTGATCCTTTGATCATTATGTAGTGACCTTCTTTTTCTCTTTTCACAGCCTTTATTTCAAAGTCTATCTTATCTGATATGAGTATTGCTATTCCTGCTTTCTTTTGGTCTCCTTTTGTGTGAAATATCTTTTTTCAGCCCTTCACTTTCAGTCTGTATGTGTCCCTTATTTTGAGGTGGGTGTCTTGTAGACAACTATCATGTTCATTCTGCTTGAGAAGGAAACCATGCTCCCAACACTCCCTTCATCCCTCTCTGTCTCCCTCAGCACTTACTGGGCTGGGCTGCATCCATGCTGGAGCATGACCAAGTAGCACAGACTCACTACCCCTCTCCTTCCTGGAGTTTGATGGAGTCTCAAAGTCCTTCCTTAGGACAGGCAGGAAGGCAGACTCAGGATGGAAGCCTTTGATGCAGATTCCTACAAAGGATGGAGACATAGGTGTGGAGCCACAAATTCAGAACTGCCAAACTAAAGATGCAATAGAAGCAAATTAGTCCTTTTAATGATGAACATTTAAAAGACAGTTGGTTAATGCGTTATTTTAGGACAAAAGGCAAGAAAGAACAAAAAAGTAACAGCAATCATAACTGACTGAAGAAGCTATTCCACCAATAGCTTGAGGGATGTAAAGGGACCGACTGAGTTTTTAAAGCAAAAAGACATTTCCAGACCACTGTTGAAAATATGTAAGTTTAATACAAGACGCAACATAGAGTAGTGATTTCAAGCACCTCACTTGGAACTGAAGCCCATATATATGATGTAGAGAAGTTATGTGAAGAAATTTATTAGAAATAATGGGAAAAACACATCACTTGCTACAACATCAGGATCTTCATATCCAACCCCCCCCCCCCCCCACCACCACCTTTGCCCTCTGATCTCTTCTGGATCTTTAGCATTTGTCCATGAGCAGTTAAGACCCAAGATGTAAAGTTCACCTTTGAAGGAACGATCTGACTTGGATCAGTAGTTGACAACCTTGGACACACACTAGAACCACCTGAGTGCTTTTCAAAAGCCTCATGCTCAGAACATGCCTTGTGCTTAGTCACTAAGTCAAGTCCAACCTTTGCCACCCCATGGACTGTAGCCTTCCAGGCTCCTCTGTCCATGGGAATTCTACAGGCAAGAATACCAGAGTGGGTTGCCATGCCCACCTCCAGTGTATCTTCCCAACCCAGGGGTCAAACCCAGGTCTCCCTCATTGCAGGCAGATTCTTTACCATCTCAGCCACCATAAAAACTCCAAAACACACCCAGATACAGTTAAATCAGGATATCTGGTGGTGAGAACCAATGGTCAGTATTTTTAACCTTCCCAGGTGACTGCAATAAAACCCAAGGTTGAGATGCAGTAGCATGTCTCCTCACACATAACTGCATGCAGACATTTGAAAAATAGAATTTACTGTGAAAAATACATAAGGACTGTGACAAACTTGCAAATTTTCAGTGTATTAAAAGGGGACATGAGTGTACCTATGACTGATTCTTGTTGATGCATAACATAAAACCACAAAATTCTGTAAAGCAAATATCCTTCAATTTAAAAAATTAAGTGGCAGGGAGAGAACAAGATGGCAGAGGAGTAGGTGGGCATGGAGTATATCTCTCTCTAACAAATACGTCAGGAATACACCTTCAGACACAGAAATGCATGCAGAACACCAGCTGAGAGTGGACAGAAGTACCTGGCCAGTGGAAAAGAATATATAGAACCATGCAAAACTCGGTAGGATGAAGGAATTAGGGGGAAAACAGGAGTATTAATGGGACTGGACCTGCCCTCGGTGGGTGGGGGAACTGAATCAGGGGTCCTATCCCCACATGAGGGCAATTGTCTGAGTCGGAGGAGAAACGTGTAAGGCTGAGAGTGAAACAGCTGATCTGTGGCAGCCTAAATGGAATGAGAATCAGGCAGTCCTTGCCATAGCCATACATACCCTAGACAGGGATGCAGGTCCCCTGGAAGGTGCAGAGACTGGGAGCTGGAGTTTAAGGATTGTGGAGTAATCCCAGGGGGATTGAGGGGATATGAGGGAGGAGACTGTGGTGGGAAATGCCCATGGAAGAAAGCCAGGCAGCCATGGAAGCAAGGTGATACTGCTGAGTCATGCATAGGGAGGTGGAGCCATCATCATAGCCTCTCTCCCCACATGCCAGCATTGGCAGCTGAACAATAGAGAGGCTGGCCCATCAAATGCCTGATTAGCTGAACTACAGAGTGGGACCCCACCCAGGGTGCTCCTTTAAGTGCCTGACATGCCGATCTACAGAGTAAGACCCCAGCTAGGAGGGGGCCCTCTATGTGCCTGATGTGCCAAATGACGAAGGACCCCAGGCAAGGGAGTCCTCTAAGTACCAGAATTGGCAGACCTATGGAGAAAGACTGGCCAAAGAGGCCTTCTGATCACCAGCTACAAGTGGCTTGAAGAAAGACTCTGATAGGGCCATAACACCTGTGGCAGAGGCAGTCCAT
>NW_011495051.1:9147473-9150489 GCF_000754665.1 Bison bison bison | reverse complement strand
CAGGGCTGATCTTCAGAATGGACTGGTTGGATCTCCTTGCAGTCCATGGGACTCTCAAGAGTCTTCTCCAACATCACAGTTCAAAAGCATCAATTCTTTGGCATTCAGCCTTCTTCACAGTCCAACTCTCACATCTGTATACGACCGCAGGAAAAACCATAGCCTTGACTAGACGAACTTTGTTGGCAAAGTAATGTCTCTGCTTTTGAATATGCTATCTAGGTTGGTCATAACTTTCCTTCCAAGGAGTAAGCGTCTTTTAATTTCATGGCTGCAGTCACCATACCCTTCTAGAACACTATATTTCCTGCTGCCCTTGCCGCTGACTCCCTTGAGTAACTGGGGCTGCCAGAACCCCCAAACTCAAGCAGCTGAACCACTTCCACACCTGGCCTTCACAGGGGTAAACCCAAGTTCTCCAGGGCAGCCTCAGGAGCAAACCCCAGTGGATGACCCACATGCAGAAGTGAAAATAAAACAATGGAAACTCAGGGGCAGTATGGCTAAGGAAGAAGACCCAAAACCTTCCTACTAGCTGTACAAGCTGCAAATTCTACATGATCAGCAAGGCAAACTCTGTGTCTATGGAATATATAAAAGGACGTTGAGAGCTCCCACAAAAGAAAATGCACTAGTTCTGATAGCTGTGGACATTGGAGGCAAGAACACACAGGAATAGGACCAGATTAGAATCTGAGCTGTTCCCACAGCAGGTCCAGTGAACAGCACAGTGTTGGAAGGCATCCTAAGGAAGTGAGGTGGACTGTGACTCCCAGTGAGGGAAAGGACTCTTACAGCAGTGACTCAAGAAAAACATTTATTATTCTTATGATTTGACTTGTTCTGCAGATTCTTTTGGAATTTTTTTCTTTCTTTTATTTCCTATTTTTACCCCTGTGTTGTAGTTGTTGATTTTAATGGCACTATGAAACCTAATTAAGGTTTTGAGCTTTCTTTTTTCTCAGTAACATTTTTTATTGTTGTTATAAACCTCTGCCTCTATGTTGGGTTTTTGCAGTTCTGTGGAATTTTCCTTTTTTGCTCTCTCTCTTTTTTTGATTTTAATTTTTAATTTTAATTTTTTTCTACATTTATTCCTTTGTTTGCCTTTTCTACTGTTCTTTTCCCCTTGCAGTTAATCTTTAATATATATAAATCTTCATCTACCTCTATTTAACTTTGTGTATCTATTCTTTCTTTCTTTTCATTCTTTCCTTTCCTTTCAACATATTTGTTAGTTTTGTTTGCATTAATTTATTCCCTAATTAACACCTTGCTTTAATTTTGCTTTCCAGTTTGTGCTTAAGTTAGTTTTGTTCTTAACTGGTAAATGTAATTTTTTACTTCCTTTGTTTGCCAAGCCAATCTACTGTACTTTATTTTTGTTGAACTGTTTGACTTTGCTTATGGGTGTATATGTATATGTGTATATTCCAATATTTTCATTATTATTTGCCTGATTTTGTAACTGCCATTTGTCTGGGGTTCATTTTGGTTTCTCATTTTTTTGGTATTTGTTTTAATATCATTTAATGCCATAACAAACCACTTGTGGAATCTGTTCCTGACAGAAATCAAGCCCTGAGCCTTTGGAGTGTAAGCACTGATGCCAAGACCCTAGGCTACCAGAGAACTAACTCTAGGGAGTATCAAAGAGAGAGAACTCACACAAAGGAAACCACTTGAATGGAAGACGTGGCATCACCCAACCAACAGTAGCACCCTGTGCAGGATGCCTCATCTAAACAAAAAACAAAAAAAAAAGTACAAACTCAATCATCAGCAGACAGGATTACCACCTCCCTCAACCTTGCCCATCAGAGTACAAACAAACAAACAAATAAAAAACTCAGCACAAATCTCACCCTATATGAAGCTTGTACAAACCACTGTTCAAACTTAGGAAGGAAGAAACCAAAAGAAAGAAAAAAAATCAACCTTAAAGCCTGAGAAAAGGAGACCTCAAACATACTAAGTTAAAAAAAAAAATAATGAAAAGGCAGAGAAATACTACACAAATGAAGGATCAAACTAGAAACACAGATGTTCAAATAAATGAAGAGGAAATGGGCAAAATACCTGAAAAAGAATTCAGAATAATGATAGTAAAGATGATCAAAAACCGTGAAAACAAAATGAAGAAAATGTAAGAATCAACTAACAAAGACCTAAAAAATTAAAGAACAAACATACAGAGACAAACAACACAATTACTGAAATTGAAAATACTCTGGAAGGAATAAATAGCAGAATATCTGAAGCAGAAGAATGAATCAGTGAGCTGGAAGATAAAATGGTGGGGAAAACTTCTGAAAAGCAAAATAAAGTAAAAAGAATGGAAAGAACTGAGGATAGACTCAGACCTCTGAGACAATATCAAACGTATTAGCATTCAAATTATAAAGGTCCCAGAAGAAGAAGAGAAAAAGAAAGGGTATGAGAAATTTTTTGAAGAGACTATATATGAAAATTACCCCAACGTGGAAAAGAAAATAGTCAATCAAGTCCAAGAGGCACAAAGAGTCCTATACAGGACAAACCCAAGGAAAAACACACCAAAATACATACTAATCAAACTAACAAAGATTAAATGTAAAGAAAGAATATTAAAAGCAAAAAGGGAAAAACAGCAAGTAACATACAAGGGAAACCCCATACACTTAACAGCTGATCTTTCAGCAGAAACTCTACAGGCCAGAAGGGAATGGCAGAATATATTTAAAGTACTGAAAGGGAAAAATCTACAACCAAGATTACTGTACCCAGCAAGGATCTCACTCAAAATCGATGGAGAAATAAAAAGCTTTTCAGACAAGCAAAAGTTAAGAGAATTCAGTATCACCAAACCAGCTTTAAAACAAACGTTAAAGGGACTTATATAGTCAAGAAATACAAGAGAAGGAAAAAGTTCTACAAAATCAACCCAAACAATTAAGAAAATGGCAATAGGAACATATATATCAATAATTACTTTAAATGTAAATAGATTAAATGCTCCAACCAAAAGACACAGACC
>NW_011495051.1:9146863-9147373 GCF_000754665.1 Bison bison bison | reverse complement strand
GTGTTGGAGGGCATCCTAGGGAAGTGAGGTGGACTGTGACTTCCAGTGAGGGAAAGGACTCTTATAGCAGTGACTCAAGAAAAACATTTATTATTCTTATGCTTTGACTTGTTCTGTAGATTCTTTTGGAATTTTTTTTCTTTCTTTTATTTCCTATTTTTACCCCTCTGTTGTAGTTGTTGATTTTACTGGCACTATGAAACCTAATTAAGCTTTTGAGCTTTTTTTTTTCTCAGTCACATTTTTTATTGTTGTTATAAACCTCTGCCTCTATGTTGGGTTTTTGCAGTTCTGTGGAATTTTCCTTTTTTGCTCTCTCTATTTTTTTAATTTTAATTTTTAATTTTAATTTTTTTCTACATTTATTCCTTTGTTTGCCTTTTCTACTGTTCTTTTCCCCTTGCAGTTAATCTTTAATATATATAAATCTTCATCTACCTCTATTTAACTTTGTGTATCTATTCTTTCTTTCTTTTCGTTCTTTGCTTTCCTTTCAACATATTTGTCAGT
>NW_011495051.1:9146120-9146763 GCF_000754665.1 Bison bison bison | reverse complement strand
GTGGCAGAGGCAGTCCATGTCCCTGCACACTTGGCACTACCAGAGTCTCTGCAAGCCAAGCAGTTGTGCCACCTTCACGCTCAACTCTCATTGAGACAGAGCTGCCACAGGCAAAAAAAAAGTCTTGCATCTATGCGCACAGAGTCGCTTCCGTCATGTCCAGCTCTTTGTGATCCTGTACACTGGCCTTCCAGGCTTCTCTGTCAGGGGGGTTCATCAGGCAGAAATATAGGAGCGTATTGACCAATACTGGTTGCCATACCCTTCTAGAGCACTTTATTTCCTGCTGCCCTTGCCGCTGACTCCCCTGAGTAACTGGGCCTGCCAGAACCCCCACAAATCAAGCAGCTGAACCACCTCCACACCTGGCCCTCACAGGGGTAAACCCAAGTTCTTCAGGGCAGCCTCAGGAGCAAACCCCAGTGGATGACCCACATGCAGAAGTGAAAATAAAACAATGGAAACTCAGGGGCAGTGTGGCTAAGGAAGAAGACCCAAAACCTTCCTATAGCTGCACAAGCTGCAAATTCTTCATGATCAACAAAGCAAACTCTGTGTCTATGGACTATATAAAAGGAAGTTGAGAGCTTCCATAAAAGAAAATGCACTAGTTCTGATAGCTGTGGACATTGGAGGCAAGAAC
>NW_011495051.1:9145189-9146020 GCF_000754665.1 Bison bison bison | reverse complement strand
ATAGAGTCTTCTCTTGTGTTGTTGGAAGAGGGTGTTTGTTATGACCAGTGCATTTTCTTGGCAAAGGTTTATCAGTCTTTTCCCTGTTTCATTCCGTATTCCAAGGCCAAATTTGCCTGTTACTCCAGGTGTTTCTTGACTTCCTACTTTTGCATTCCAGTCCCCTATAATGAAAAGGACATCTTTTTTGGGTGTTAGTTCTAAAAGGTCTTGTAGGTCTTCATAGAACCGTTCAACTTCAGCTTCTTCATCATTACTTGTTGGGGCATAGACTTGGATTACTTTGATATTGAATGGTTTGCCTAGGAAATGAACAGAGATCCTGTCAGAATGGCCATCATCAAAAAGTCTACAAACAATTAATGCTGGAAAGGGTGTGGAGAAAAGGGAACAAACACTCTTGCACTGCTGGTGGAAATGTAAATTGATACAGCCACTATTGAAGACAGTATGGAGATTCCTTAAAACACTAGGAATAAAACCGCCATATGACCCAGCAATCCCACTCCTAGGCATATACACTGAGGAAACCAAAATTGAAAAAGACACATGTATCCCACTGTTCATTGCAACACTATTTACAATAGAACATGAAAGCAACCTAGATGCCCATCAACAGATGAATGGATAAAGAAGTTGTGGTACATATACACAATGAAATATTATTCAGCCATGAAAAGGGATGCATTTGAGTCAGTTCTAATGACATGGATGAACCTAGAGCCAATTAGACACAGTGAAGTAAGTCAGAAAGAGAAACATAAATGTTGCATTCTAACACATATATACAGAATCTAGAAAAATGGTTCTGAAGAGTTTATTTGCCAGTCA
>NW_011495051.1:9142717-9145089 GCF_000754665.1 Bison bison bison | reverse complement strand
GAAAAGTTCAATCTTCCAAGACTGAAGCAGGAAGAAATAGGAATTATGAACAACCCAATTACAAGCACTGAAATTGAAGCTGTGAGCCAAAATCTCACAGAAAACAAAAGCCCAGGAGCAGATGGCTTCACAGGAGAATTCTATCAAAAACATTTAGAGAAGAGATAATGCCTATCCTTCTAAAACTCTTTCAAAAAATTGCAGAAGAAAGAACGCTTCCAAACTCCTCATTCTACAAGGCCACCATCACCCTGATACCAAAACCAGACAAAGACAACACACAAAAAGAAAATTACAGGCCAATATCACTGATGAATATAGATGCAAAAATCCTCGACAAAATGTTAGCAAGCTGAATTCAGCAACACATCAAAAAATTCATACACCATGATCAATTCAGGTTTATTCCAGGGATGCACAGATTCTTCAATATGCACAAATCAATCAATGTGATACACCACATTAATAAATTGAAAGATAAAAACTGTATGATAATCTCAGTAGATGCATAAAAATCCTTTGACAAAATTTGGCACCCATTTATGACTAAAACTCTTCAAAAAATGGGCATAGAAGGAACCTACCTCAACATAGTAAAGGCCATATATGATAAACCTACAGAAAACATTTTTTTCAATGGTGAAAAACTGAAAGCATTCCCCCTAACATCAGGAACAAGAGAAGGGTGTCCACTTTCACCACTATTATTCAACATAGTTTTGGAAATCTAGTACAGCAATCAGAGAAGAAAAAGAAATAAAAGGAATCCAGATTGGAAAAGAAGTAAAGCTCTCACTGCTTGCAGATGACATGATACTGTACATAGAAAACTCTGAAGATACTATCAGAAAATTACTAGAGCTAATCAGTGAATTTAGGAAAGTTGCAGGATATAAAATCAATACACAGAACTCACTCACATTTCTATATAATAACAATGAAAAGTCAGAAAGAGAAATTAAAAAATCAATCCCCTTCATCATTGCAACAACAAGAATTAAATATCTAAAATAAACTTATCTAAGAAGACAAAAAGCTGTACAGAGAAAATTATAAGACACTGATGAAAGAAATCAAAGACAACATAAACAAATGGAGAGATAGTCTATGTTCCTGGGTAGGAAGAATCAATGTTATGTAAATATTATACTACCAGATACAATCTACAGATTCAATATGATCCCTATCAAATTACCAATGACATTTTTCACAGAACTAGAACAAAAAATTTCACAATGCATATGGAAACACAAAAGACTCTGAATAGCCAAAGCAGTCTTGAGAAAGAAGAATGGAGCTGGAAGAATCAACCCTCCTGACTTCAGATTATACTACAAAGCTACAGTCATTAAGACAGTGTGGTACTGGCACAAAAATAGAAATATAGACCAAAGGAACAAAATAGAAAGCCCAGTAATTAACCTATGCACCTGTGGCTACCTTATTTTTGCAAAGGAGGCAAGAATATACAATGAGGCAAAGACAGCCTCTTTAATAAGTGGTGCTGAGAAAACTAGACAGCTACATATAAAAGAATGAAATTAGAACACTTTCAAACACCATACATAAAGGTAAACTCAAAATGGATTAAAAACCTAAATATAAGACAAAAAACTATAACACTCTTAGAGGAAAACATAGGCAGGACACTCGATGACATAAATCAAAGCATAAATTCTATGACCCACCTCCTAGAGTAATGGAAATAAAAACAAAAGTAAACAAGTGGGACCTGATTAAATTTCAAAGCTTTTGCACAGAAAAGGAAACTATAAACAAGGTGAAAAGACAACCCTCAGAATGGGAGAGAATAATAGCAAATGAAACAACTGACAAAGGATTAATTTCCAAAATTTACAAGCAGCTCATACAACTCAATACCAGAAAAACAAACAACCCAATCAAAATGTGGGGGAAAGACCTAAACAGACATTTCTCCAAAGAAGACGTAAGATGGCTAAACACATGAAACAAACACATGAAAAATGCTCAATATTGCTCATTACTAGAGAAATGAAAATCAAAACTACAATGAAATATCTCCTTACACCTGTCAGAATGGCCATCATCAAAAAGTCTACAAACAATAAATGCTGGAAAGGGTGTGGAGAAAAGGGAACAGACACTCTTGCACTGCTGATGGGAATGTAAATTGATACAGCCACTATGGAAGACAGTATGGAGATTCCTTAAAAAACTAGGAATAAAACCACCATATGACCCAGCAATCCCACTCCTAGGCATATACCCTGAGGAAACCAAAATTGAAAAAGACCCAGAGGGATGGTATGGGGAGGGAGGAGGGAGGAGGGTTCAGGATGGGGAGCACATGTATACCTGTGATGGATTCATTTTGATATTTGGCAAAAGCG
>NW_011495051.1:9140783-9141712 GCF_000754665.1 Bison bison bison | reverse complement strand
CAAAAAGCTGTACAGAGAAAATAATAAGACACTGATGAAAGAAATCAAAGACAACATAAACAAATGGAGAGAGTCTATGTTCCTGGGTAGGAAGAATCAATGTTGTGTAAATACTATACTACCAGATGCAATCTACAGATTCAATGCGATCCCTATCAAATTACCAATGACATTTTTCACAGAACTAGAATAAAAAATTTCACAATGCATATGGAAACACAAAAGACTCTGAATAGCCAAAGCAGTCTTGAGAAAGAAGAATGGAGCTGGAAGAATCAACCTTCATGACTTCAGATTATACTACAAAGCCACAGTCATTAAGACAGTATGGTACTGGCAGAAAAATAGAAATATAGACAAAAGGAACAAAACAGAAAGCCCAGTAATTAACCTATGCACCTGTGGCTACCTTATTTTTGCAAAGGAGGCAAGAATATACAATGAGGCAAAGACAGCCTCTTCAATAAGTGGTGCTGAGAAAACTGGACAGCTACATATAAAAGAATGATTAGAACACTTCCTAACACCATACAGAAAGGTAAATTCAAAATAGATTAAAGACCTAAATATAAGACAAGAAACTACAGCACTATTAGAGGAAAACATAGGCAGAACACTCGATGACATAAATCAAAGCATAAATTCTATGACCCACCTCCTAGAGTAATGGAAATAAAAATAAAAGTAAACAAGTAGGACCTGATTAAATTTCAAAATTTTACACAGCAAAAGAAACTATAAACAAGGTAAAAAGACAATCCTCAGAATGGGAGAGAATAATAGCAAATGAAACAACTGACATTTGAATCAGTTCTAATGAGGTGAATGAAACTGGAGCCTATTATACTGAGTGAAGTAAACCAGAAAGAAAAACACCAATACAGTATACTAACGCATATATATGGAATTTAGAAAGATGGTAATGATAA
>NW_011495051.1:9138681-9140683 GCF_000754665.1 Bison bison bison | reverse complement strand
GGCCCAGGAGGAAGAATTTTGAGACAGTGGTTAGATTTCCAGTTCTATGTAGGTTGGATATCTTTGGGAAAAGAAAAGAGGACTGGAAAAATAGGAAATATATAAATGGTCAGTCATGCAGCACTGTGTCCATATTTTGGATTCAACTAACTTATTTCTAAGATTATATATCCCTGTTCCTTCAACAATATTTCTCACTGTGACAAATTATATTTGCTTAGAATTTTTCCTTCTTGATTTCTGTGTTATACATGTCTGTCTATAAACTCTTAGATTATAAAACTTCACAGAAAAGTGAAAGGGAACTAGAACATCCATGATCTCAGTTAAATACAGCCTACTTCTTTAGAAATAATACAGAAAGAGAAATTCCCTTCCCCTTTATGAAAAATTATACTTCAAAGAAATGAAATATTTGTATAAATTTTATTTCACTTAAATTCTAGATATTTCCTTTATTTGGAATATTTTTTAAATCTCTATGAACTGAAGGACTTGGTCGTCTGGATTCTAAATTAAAAATGAATGTTCACAGTCAGAAAGCATTTTTAGGTGATATTCAGAGTTTTATTGGTTTCTCTGTCTTCCCTCCTTCATGAAATAAGTAATTATTCAGTTATCAGGGTTCTGTTTTAAGAATCACTTAGTATATATTTCATTTGACTTTAGTGTACTGAAAACTTTGATCTGCATGGGTTAATTAAGTGCACATGATCATACAGCATCAGTAACTATAATTACAGCATTAGTGTACAGAGCATTTCAATGACTAAACAATAATGAAATTTTAGAAACGCTCTTGAAATTTTTTTTAAATTTTATACAATGTTATTTGTTTCCATACCATCTCATTTAAATGTCTAATGTGTGAGATCACTTTAGATCTTTTGGACTCTATTCTGTGTTGGTGAAATAACACTACCTTATTGTTTTGCTTTTTTGTTTTCAGTTTATTGGAATGATTGACAAAATTGCATATATTTGTGTTGTGCCACATGAAGGTTTTTAAAGGAGGTTTTGAAAAATGAAAATCATCATTAAAATGATGATTTAACAGAATACAAATCGTGAATAACTACCACAATCAAATTAATTAATGTATATGTCACCTTACATAGCTTCTATTTGTGCTCACGCGCCTATGTGGTAAGTTAAACAGACCTCTCACAGCAGATTTCAAGAACACACAATACAAAATGATTAGCTATAGTCATCAGACTGCATATTAGAGCCCCAGAATGTATTAATTTTATAACAAAAATTTATATTCTTTGACCAACATTTCTCCACCTTCTCCACTACCAGTTCTCAAAACTACAGCTCTTTCTTTTAAACTTCTTATTTTATATTGGAGTATAGCCAGTTAACAATGTTGTGATAGTTTCAGGCAAACAGCAAAGGAACTCAGCTGTACATGTAAATGTATCCATTCTGCCTCAAAATCCCCTTCCTTCCCCCCTGCCACATAACATTGAGCAGAGTTCCCTGTGCTATACAGTAAGTCCTTGTTGGTTGTACATGTGTACCTTTGGCCAAATCATGTTGATGTTAGGCAAAAACCATCACAATATTTTAATTACCTTCCAGTAAAATAAATAAATCAATTAAAAATATAAATGTAACAAAGAACAAAAAAAGCATATAGCAGAGTGTACATGTTGATTCCCTCCCTAACTATATCTCCCCTCATGGCTGAGTAATATCCTATTGTTTATATACACACCATATTTTCTTTACCTGTTCATCTGTCAACAGACATGTATTCATATTTTCACTATTTCAAATAATATTGCAATGACAATGGAATGCATTAAAAAGATTTAAATAGAGTCATCCCAACACATCTTGCAGTATCCTTATCTATGAAATTATGATAGTAATTGAACCTACAGAATAATACCATTCAAGAAAGTTTTTAAAAACCAGTGATTCTCACTTCCATTTCATCAATTACTTATGTGTGCTCATTTAAAAATGCTTAGTTACCCCAACTTCAGCCCAG
>NW_011495051.1:9138159-9138581 GCF_000754665.1 Bison bison bison | reverse complement strand
ATAAAAGGAGAAAAAGACAGTAGCACAATAAATGATACATTATATGAGGTGGACCTCATTGATATCTTCAGGACATTTCATCCAAATGCAGAAGAATACACCTTCTTTTCAAGTGCACATGAAACATTCTCCAGGTTAAACCACATCTTGGGTCACAAATCAAACCTCAGGAAATTTTTAAAAATTGAAATCATATCAAGCATCTTTTCCAACCTCAAGGCTATGAGACTAGATATAAATTTCAAGAAAAAAAACTGTAAGAAACAAAAACACATGGAGATTAAATTATATGTTTCTAAATAGCCAACAGATTACTGAAGAAATCAAAAGGGAAATAAAAAAATTTCTAGAAACAAATGAAAATTAAAACACAACAACTCATAACCTATGGGTACAGCAAAAGAAGCTCTAAGAAGGAAGTT
>NW_011495051.1:9137727-9138059 GCF_000754665.1 Bison bison bison | reverse complement strand
GGAGTTCACTCAGACTCACGTCCATCGAGTCAGTGATGCCATCCAGCCATCTCATCCTCTGTCGTCCCCTTCTCCTCCTGCCCCCAATCCCTCCCAGCATCAGAGTCTTTTCCAATGAGTCAACTCTTCCCATGAGGTGGCCAAAGTACCGGAGTTCCAGCTTTAGCATCATGCCTTCCAAAGAAATCCCAGGGCTGATCTCATTCAGAATGGACTGGTTGGATCTCCTTGCAGTTCAAGGGACTCTCAAGAGTCTTCTCCAACACCACAGTTCAAAAGCATCAATTCTTCGGCGCTCAGCCTTCTTAACAGTCCAAATTTCACATCTATAC
>NW_011495051.1:9136923-9137284 GCF_000754665.1 Bison bison bison | reverse complement strand
CTGTGGCAGATTCATTTTGATATATGGCAGAACCAATACAATATTGTAAAGTTTAAAAATAAAATAAAATTTAAAAAAAGAGAAACAACTGACAAAGGATTAATTTCCAAAATTTACAAGCAGCTCATACAACTCAATACCAGAAAAACAAACAACCCAATCAAAATGTGGGGGAAAGACCTAAACAGACATTTCTCAAAGAAGACATAAGATGGCTAAACACATGAAACAAACACATGAAAAATGCTCAATATTGCTCATTATTAGAGAAATGAAAATCAAAACTACAATGAAATATCTCCTCACACCTATCAGAATCAGATCAGATCAGATCAGTCGCTCAGTCATGTCCGACTCTTTG
>NW_011495051.1:9135732-9136143 GCF_000754665.1 Bison bison bison | reverse complement strand
ATCTGTAGTGATTTTGGAGCCCAGAAAAATGAAGTCTGACACCGTTTCCACTGTTTCCCCACCTATTTCCCATGAAGTGGTGGGACCGGATGCCATGATCTTAGTTTTCTGAATGTTGAGCTTTAAGCCAACTTTTTCACTCTCCACTTTCACTTTCATCAAGAGGCTTTTGAGTTCCTCTTCACTTTCTGCCATAAGGGTGGTGTCATCTGCATATCTGAGCTTATTGATATTCCTCCCAGCAATCTTGATTCCAGCTTGTGTTTCTTCCAGTCCAGCGTTTCTCATGATGTACTCTGCATATAAGTTAAATAAACAGGGTGACAATATACAGCCTTGACATATGCCTTTTCCTATTTGGAACCAGACTGTTGTCCATGTCCAGTTCTAACTTTTGCTTCCTGACCTGCA
>NW_011495051.1:9135106-9135632 GCF_000754665.1 Bison bison bison | reverse complement strand
TATATAGAGAATCTAGAAAAATGGTTCTGAAGAGTTTATTTGCAGGGCAGCAATGGAGAAACAGACATAGAGAATTAACTTATGGAAATGGGGACAGGGGAAGAGAGGGTTTATGTATGGAAAGAGTAACATGGAAACTTTCATTACCATATGTAAAATAGATATCCAATGGGAATTTGCTGTATGGCTCAGGAAACTCAAACAGAGGCTTTGTATCAACCTAGGGGTGTGGGATGGGGAGTGAGATGGGAGGGAGGTTCAAAAGGGAGGGGATTTATGTGTACCTATGCCTGATTCATGTTGAGCTTTGACAGAAGACAACAACCTCAACATGAATTAATCAACATGAATCATGAACAACAAAATCACGTGACTCAAAAATTCTGTAAAGCAATTATCTTTCAATAAAAAATAATTTTAAAAAATTTGTAAAGAAACAAAACCAAAGGAAAAAAAAAACAGAAAGAGAAACATGTGGTCTTGCATTATCCTGGTTTTAAGTAAAAATAAAAGACAATTGTCACTT
>NW_011495051.1:9132688-9135006 GCF_000754665.1 Bison bison bison | reverse complement strand
TCATTGAAAACCTTATAGTCATCCATGTTAGTGCCATTATGACCTCTGTAAACTGTGGCCTTAGTCCAGTGATTCACAGATACTCACTGAACCAAAAGGGGACAAAGCAATTCTCTACCTTCCTTTCACCTCTGGGACCCAAGTAAGTTTGAAAAGAAACACATGAGCCACAGTGGAGATGACTGAGAGCTGGTACATGAAAAATCAGATCAGTGATTTGAGTCCTGGGTCTTTCACGCCTATAAGTGGAATGTGTGCAAATATCTCAAGCTCTCTGTGCTTCTCTTCTTCTTGGCATAAAGATTTACCACCCACTCTAGAACATATGTGGCACCAAAGGGAAACTGGAAACAATACTTGGTCATTTGTATAAATAATTTTAATCATTATTGGGATAGTGTGCTTATTAATAGGGCTTCCCAGAGGCACTAGTGGTTAAGAACCCACCTGCCAATGCAGGAGACATGAGATGCAGGTTTGATCCCTGGATCAGAAAGATCCCTTGGAGGAGGGCATGGCAACCCATTCCAGTATTCTTGCCTGCAAAACTCCATGGACAGAGGGGTCTGGTGGACTACAGTCCATGGCGTTGCAAATAGTTGGACACAACTGAAGCGAGTTAGCGGGCATGCATGTTTATTAATAAAATACAATGCCCAAAACGTAATGATGTATCATGGAGTATATAGCAGAGAGATCAAAGCCTTTCCTATCTCAGAGCTGGAGCACAGTTAACATGAAACCCTAAAATAAGTCTCAGCCCATGCATTAAAATATACATGTCCTATTCTTTTCTCTTTTATTCCCCTCATATTCATGAAAATCTCTTCAATGACTTCTCAGTGATTGAATGCTGCAGATGCTATTAAATGGAAAATAACAAGTCTCAAACAAAGTCCACGACATAGACAGAAACGAACAGTATTTTAATTTGTCTGTAGTCCTGCAGGACATTCTGAAAAGGATGAGAAAACTGGCATAAATGGTCCACCATGTAGAAGCCATATTGCTCACAAGTAGTTTCTATGAAAAAGAGAAGAGTTTATTCAACACTTAACTGGGTTTTTTATCCTTGGTGTCTCCTCTGTGCCAACAAGATATAGGTTTTGGGGAATCAGAAATAAATGAGCTTCACTCAGTTCTCTTCATCTATGAAGAATGTACTCGTAGAAACAAAAATAAAATGTTAAGTCAGGGATGTAGGGAAACCACATCAGATCTCAAGATATTTAAATCTGATGACATGACAATTACTCTTATCATTATTAGTAATAAATTCAATTATGTATTTTTCCCTTTCTTTGTGCATCCATCACATAGCTATTGCACCAAGGGTAGGCATTATTTGCTTAGTTCCAATTCAGTGGTTCTGTATGAAAGAGGAATCACTCAGTTGATAATCTTAAGTTTCAAGATTCTAAGAAATTGCTCCACAACACACTAAGAATAAATGGAGCAAGCAGGATTCAAAATTAAGGTTTTCTTCTCTGAGTCCCATGCCCTAAATTTCATTTTCAGACTTTCTGAAAGTTTTCAGCAGAGGTAGAGAGGTATAACTACAGATGCATCTGGAGTATATTATTTTAAGCATTTTCATTTTCCTGCATAAGTCTGGACCACAAGACTGATTTTGTGTCTCCTTTTGTGATTGACTTAGCTCATTATAACTATAGAGGAGACAGTGGACAGGTGAAGTGAAATCACAGAACAGCATCAACAGAGATCTACCCTAAAGTATTAGGTGCCGATTATTTCTA
Organism: Bison bison bison; assembly: GCF_000754665.1. Classification (NCBI taxonomy): domain Eukaryota; kingdom Metazoa; phylum Chordata; class Mammalia; order Artiodactyla; family Bovidae; genus Bison; species Bison bison. The sequence continues at coordinate 9,133,249 of NW_011495051.1, read as the reverse complement.
TGGCTTCGTCTGTGATTTCAGACGTTCTTCCCATAGTTGATGAGGCAAGTGCCACCTACTGCCCAACACTGTCCTCCAGGAAATTCCAAGGGGAAGGGCAGAGTAAGCAGGGAGTGCCAGGAAGTGACAGGACTGTTTGGGTGAAAAGGGGAAGACTGCCCAAGATGCCATGTGTCTGGAGTCAGTCTCCCCAGATTGACAGGCTTCAGATTTGGTTTTAATACTTTCTAACTCATGAACTGGTAGATGTGACATAAAATGCTGTGCCTCTTTCCTCTTTTTAGAGTTATAATAATGTGTGCACTAACAATTTGGGAGAGATTACGCAGACAGAATCGAACAAGAAACATAAAACGTACCTCAGAGTCTGACACTTAAGAAGCCTTGAACAACAGTACATGATGTTATGATCAGTTTTATCCTCCTCATTCTCATCACTGCTTTCATATGATTTAAATGAGTGAAGGGAAGTTTACAGACCCATTAGCTGCTCTTGTGGGAAGGATGCCAGACAGAACCAGAACAAGTAAGGCATATGCAGAACTCTGAATGAGAGTTCTC
>NW_011495051.1:9131854-9132399 GCF_000754665.1 Bison bison bison | reverse complement strand
ATCTCCCCTCATGGCTGAGTAATATCCTATTTATACACACCATATTTTCTTTACCTGTTCATCTGTCAACAGACATGTATTCATATTTTCACTATTTCAAATAATATTGCAATGACAATGGAATGCATTAAAAAGATTTAAATAGAGTCATCCCAACACATCTTGCAGTATCCTTATCTATGAAATTATGATAGTAATTGAACCTACAGAATAATATCATTCAAGAAAGTTTTAAAAACCAGTGATTCTCACTTCCGTTTCATCAATTATTCATGTGTGCTCATTTAAAAATGCTTAGTTACCCCAACTTCAGCCCAGAACCAGTTTCAGGATCTCTACTGGCGAGTGTCTTGGTCTCCCTTCTGTGAACCAGGGCTTGATCAACACTGCCTTAGAATGAATATTGCCCAACACTTAGAAAAATCTCCATGAATATTATCAATTAATACTGTCATGAATACCCTGCTGCTAAGTCACTTCAGTCATGTCTGACTCTGTGCGACCCCATAGATGGCAGCCCACCGGGCTCCCCCGTCCCTGGGATT
>NW_011495051.1:9129637-9131754 GCF_000754665.1 Bison bison bison | reverse complement strand
AAATGGTTCTGAAGAGTTTATTTGCCAGTCACAGCACCTTCTACATAAATCCTTTCTCATCTTTAAGTTGAGATTTTACCTATCTTGAAGTTCTGAAGACATAGAAAATTGACTTATGGAAATGGGGACAGGGGAAGAAAGGGTGATATGTATGGAAAGAGTAAGATGCAAACTTTCATTACCATATGTAAAATAGATACCCAATGGGAATTTGCTGTATGGCTCAGGAAACTCAAACAGGGGCTTTGTATCAACCTAGGGGTGTGGGATAGGGAGTGAGATGGGAGGGAGGTTCAAAAGGGAGGGGATTTATGTATACCTATGTCTGATTCATGTTGAGGTTTGACAGAAGAAAACAAAATTCTGTAAAGCAATTATCTTTCAATAAAAAATAAATTAATTAAAAAAATTTTTAAAGAAACAAAACCAAAGGGGGGGGGGAACAGAAAGAGAAACGTGGTCTTGCATTATCCTGGTTTTAAGTAAAAATAAAAGACAATTGTCACTTTCATCAAAGAATTTTATTGAACAACATATTAGTTTTGTTCTACTAATTTCTGCCATATTCCAGGCAACTTCATAATTCATAGTTGGATAATTATGCATTTTCTGTTGACTAATTCTGGATACTTTTCATGGAGTACTGTTTTCAGTTGGTCTAACTGGGAGCATTGCTAGTTGGAATTAATCATTTGATTTTCTAGGAGGAGCTTATATTAATAACAGAGGACTCCTTTCCATTCCACCATATACTTCACCTTCTTTGGGTGAACACCAGCCTTTGGTGTGGTTGGTGGTGATTCATTTCACTTGCACCATGATCTCTTCCATTCCACATTACTATACAGTATCCACTGTACATCACCTGTCACAATTTGTTTTAAAAACAGAACGTTTTCCTTACATTTAAGTAGAGAATCACAAGCAGAAATATGATCAAGAAGGCTTTTTCACTTATGTGAAATCCAGATATTAAAGCAATAAACATAATCAAGCTGGTGCAAATTATTTTCTCACCTCGTATCTTGATTTGATTGCTATCAACTTCAACTTGTCTACCCAACCATGGAGCATCGTCCAGTGAGAAATCTCCAGTACAGAACTTCACAAAGCACTTTGGACATGTTCAATCAGTCACAGTACCTTCCACATAAATCCTTTCTCATCTTGCAGTTGAGATTTTACCTATCTTGAAATAATAAAGCACCATATGTCAAAAAATAAAAATAAAAAATAAAGTGGCAAAAAAAGGGAATGATTCACCTTTCAAGGATGCTTGCACCACCAAAGAAAATTATTGAATCTCCATAGATATAATGAGATTCAGTTAAGGAGTGATTATGATACACAAAGGATCCTCAATGTCCCTACTGTCGTGTTAAACCATGAAAGAGAAGCAATATTCAGGTGTCAATCAAAGAAAGGCAAGGGGGTCATAAGACTTACAAAACTGATAACATGAGAGAGGTAGAATTTTTCTATCTCCAGGTTTAGTTTTGCTACATTTTCAAGACTACACTCAAATGGGTGGCCAGATCCTAAGAGGAGATTGTTCTGCTAAGGAATCTCCACAAGGCCCTTTTAATGCCCCAGTTTCTCAGACTGTAGACGAAAGGGTTCAGCATGGGGGTGACCACAGTGTACATCACCGAGGCTGCAGCATTCTTCCTGGGAGATTGTGAAAGAGTTGAGCTGAGGTACTCACCCAGGGCTGTTCCATAAAATAAGCAAACAACTGCCAGGTGAGAACCACAGGTAGAGAAGGCTTTATACCTCCCACCCGATGAGGGGACCCTCCGAATGGAAACAAGAATTTTATAGTAAGAGAAAAAGATTCCTGAGGTAGGAAGAAAACCAGACATGGCACCAATAATATACCTGACTATACTATTTTTGAGTGTGTCAGAACAGGCAAGGTTGAGGAGTTGGGAAGGGTCACAGAAGAAACTAGAAATTTCTACATTCTTGAAGCAGGAAAGTTGTAGCACAATCATATTGTGCACCTGGGAGTCCAAAAGGCTAACACAAAAGGACACCAAAACTAAGGAGCAACAGAGGCGTGGGTTCATGATGACCGTGTAGTGCAGTGGGTGACAGATGGCCACAAACCTGTCATA
>NW_011495051.1:9128353-9128793 GCF_000754665.1 Bison bison bison | reverse complement strand
ACAAAATTCCCTGGACAGAAACTAGCATATGGGTAGACCTTTCCCTTCACTGAATACTTCTGCAGACCTCACTCTACAGCTTAAGGTCATGCAGTCTCAAGTTGACCCCTGTTTTCTGATACACTAGGAGAGCACCTCCATCAACATCAGACCAATATGCAGCCATTTCATTGACAGATGTAACAAATGTTCCCAGTGAATCTAATTTATTCTCACTAAAGAGGAATCAACTTACTCCAGAACATATTTTCTTCACATTTTTTTGTGCTCTCAACTCTTGAAGACTTTAATAAAGTATGGTTTTTGCTTATCTGTTTTCTTCTAGTGGATAAAGTGAGATGTAAGCAGGTAGTAGTGTGATGTAACCTTCTAAATCCTGTCCGTGCCGCCTTTCTGACTCACAGACCTCTGTGCTGAGGAATGCAGAGAATGGTTTATCA
>NW_011495051.1:9126542-9127165 GCF_000754665.1 Bison bison bison | reverse complement strand
TTTTTTAATTATGCAAACCATAAATTTATATCAGGAGTGATACAGCATATAATATTTTAAAAGTTAGACAAATCTTACATTTAATAATTTCACAATTAAAATGGCTTTTTTATTCTCCCAGGTAGTAAACCATATAATAAAAGAAAAAAAAAAAAAGAACTTATCGTCAACATATGCTTTTTAGCCATCTGTATAGCTTCTTTGGAGAAATGTCTATTTAGATTTTCTGCTCATTTTTTTTTCTGCTCAGTTTTTAAAATTTGATTGTTAATGTGAAATGGACTAAAGACCTAAATTTAACACAAGTTACTATAATATAAAACTATTAGAAGAAAAATGAGGCAGAACACTCTCTGACACAAATTGCAGCAGCATCTTTTTTTGATCTACCTTCTGGAGTACTGAAAGTAAAAACAAAAATAAACAAATGGGACCTAATTAAACTTAAAAACTTTTGAACAGCAAAGGAAACCATAAGCAAAACAAAAAGACAATCCTTAGAATGGGAGAAAATATTTGCAAATGGAGCAACCCACAAGAAATTGATCTCCCAAATATACGAACAGCTCATGCAAGCTCAGTATTAAAAAAAAGGAAAGTCTTTAGTTTTTACTTATTATTTG
>NW_011495051.1:9125581-9126442 GCF_000754665.1 Bison bison bison | reverse complement strand
AGGAGGGGTGAAATCATGCGAAGTCAGCAGTCTTTGATCCTTATCGAGACCAGGCTTTCTCTTCTGCAAGCTTATCGTATACAAATGGTTTGGGTGATTTACATCATCTTCTGGCCAGAAGGCCTATTAACATTTTATGACTCTGATAAAGGTTTGTCAACCATGAGACTTATTTTCTCTAAGAGTAATTATTTTAAAGTTTGGCGCCATCCTCCGAAGGTGCTAGATAAAGTTGCATTCCTATAGGGCAGAGGTGCAGTGGGTTTACAACAAGGAAAGAATTTATTACCTTAAGGGTCTAAAGTTGTTAGCACCAAGGCCACTACTTATTTTTCCTATGTACCAACTATATTAATTAATACATTTTTAAGGATACAATACAGGGGATGTGGAAACTTGGCAGCAAGCATTGGTTCAACAATGAAATCTTCTACTAGTTCTAACAATTTCTAACTCCCCAAGAGGCTCTATACTATTTGAATATCTTAGGCTTCCCATGCCTCTCACGGTTGGGAGACTGTAAACAATCGTATGCGTAGCTGTAGGAGTCCGGGTAAACCTGTCAGGCAAACACTCCTATTATGCCCAGGAGGCTAATTAGCTAGAGCTCTAAGTTGATTTCCTTCAGAGAAAAGGTAGTTGGGGATAGCCCACCATGACTGTCAGAGGAGTTGGTGAAAGTCATGAAGCAGTAAAACAGACAGACTGTGGTTTTGGGGTAGACACTCAGGCAGGCCCAGAGGGGCACCCCTCAAGTTCTGGCTCGCCTTGCCCACCAGAACTCTCCCACATGACCTTGTCATGGGTGGGGACTCCCATGCTGGCTCCTGGCAGAGTGGGTTGCCATTTCCTTCTCCAGGG
>NW_011495051.1:9124881-9125296 GCF_000754665.1 Bison bison bison | reverse complement strand
CAAGATATTGGTTGGGGTTGCAGGCAGTTGAAGTCTTGATGAACAGAGGATCACTTTCAAGCTCACTCACAGGGCTTTTGGTAGGATTCGCAAGTACCCAGGATATTATTCAGAGAATTTCAGAAATTCCTTGTTACATGGGCCCCTGAAGGAGTAGAGCACAACATGGAAGTTGGGTTCTATCAACCAAAAGAGAAAGAGAGAAGCAGCAAGAAGAAAGCCAGATTTATCTTTTTACTCTAATGCCTGGTATGACCTCCCAAAATTTCTTTCTCATTGTTATAATTGAGTCACTATATGCAATTCAAGTCAATGGGCAGGAAATACACTGTAATAACAAGAGTTTGGATCAGTGAGATCGTCTCAGATCCTGCCCACCACACAGGCCTCATCCACTATAAGGACTTTGTTCTCC
>NW_011495051.1:9122926-9124430 GCF_000754665.1 Bison bison bison | reverse complement strand
CCCCATGGACTGCAGCCTACCAGGCTCCTCCGTCCATGGGATTTTCCAGGCAAGAGTACTGGAGTGGGGTGCCATTGCATGAATACCCTACCTATTCTTAAAATATAAACATTTAATAATATTGCTTCAGATTCCACATATTATAGAAATTTGAAACATTAATGATAAAATTTAACTTCTTTTGGAATCTCAGTTCTATCCCATTTCTCTGCATACATGTCCCCAAAAGCAACTAGTGTGATGAACTTGATAGATGTTTCCTTGTAAATGTTTCCATAATGTCAATATTCATTTGACGTTATGCATAACCAGCTTTTAAAAACTTTTCCCTAAATAGAATACTATCCATATTGCCTCTGAATGCACTTCTTTACCCAACATTTTGGTTAAGCCTCTTGTGAAGTGCATACAACTACATCAAACAATTTCCTGACACATGTTATTACATAAGGAAAGATACCATTTTCTTCAGTTAGTACGCTTATATAAATTAATTTCACTTTAACAAATTTTACACATTTAAATGCAGTAATATATAATTTAATATATTTTATATATTAAATAAGTATTTAGCTTACATTACATATATTATTTTTTATTTATATCAGTTTTTGCTTACAACAATCCTATGAAAATTCTTATACCTCTCTCTGTTTCAGACAAATGGAAATTAGTACATAACATGTGAGTGGCAATTAGTTAAGTTCTCAAAATGGGTGCATAACCAGTTTGGTGTGTGTGTGTGTGCTCAGTCATGTCTGACTCTTTGTGACATGACTCTTTGTGATCCCATGGACTGGAGCCCACCAGGCTCCTCTGTCCATGGGATTCTCCAGGCAAGAATACTGGAGTGGTACCAGAGTCCAGCCCCGGTAGGATCCAGGGATTCCCTCAGGAGGACGGTGTTGGCGATTATAATAGCAAAAGTTGAGAGATTTTAGAGGCTCATTAATAACTGGTTTAAGCAGGAAATCAATAAGGTTCATGACACCGAACTTGCTCTGACTACGGAGGCCGCAGGCGCCCTCTCGAATAGCGGAAGGTGCTCCACTTTGGGTGCATTCTCGAGTGGGTCTTAGAAGCCCAGGCAAATAAGTGGTCCCAGAGGACCCCCACACTCCAATTAAATGTCCTGAAGGAAGAACAGAAAAGAAAAGGAGGAAAAGGAAACAAGAAAGAACAACACTGGGAGACCAAGCTTTGAGCAAGGCCCATAGCTTTATTTTCAAAGGGACCTTATATACCTTAAGTTGTGCATAGAGAATAATAGGGGGTGTGAAATCATGCAAAGTCAGCAGTCTTTGATCCTTATCGAGACCAGGCTTTCTTTTCTGCAAACTTATCGTATACAAATGGTTTAGGTGATTTACACCATCTTCTGTCCAAAAGACCTGTTAACATTTTATGACTCTGATAAAGGTTTGTCAACCATAACACTTATTTTCTCTAAGAGTAATTATTTTAAAGTTTGGCACCATCCTCCGAAGGTGTTAGATAAAGTTGC
>NW_011495051.1:9121019-9121211 GCF_000754665.1 Bison bison bison | reverse complement strand
TAAAAGTTCTTGGGGGTCTGGATGGTCAACATCTGTCTGAGAAGGTGTGCCGGTTGTACACCCAGAAAACCAAGTGGTGGGGAGGCGATAAGTCGCAGCGACTGCGCTTGCCAAACACCCCATCACCTGAGCTGCTCGGACCTGGGAAGGGCACAAAACGCAGGCCCAACCGAGTCTGCACCTCTGAGGACT
>NW_011495051.1:9119171-9119510 GCF_000754665.1 Bison bison bison | reverse complement strand
TCTGACTGGTGTGAGGGGATATTTCATTATAGTTTTGATTTGCATTTCTCCAGTAATTAGTGATGTTGAGCCTCTTTTCATGTGCTTTCTATTTTTTTAATTATGCAAACCATAAATTTATATCAGGAGTGATACAGCATATAATATTTTAAAAGTTAGACAAATCTTACATTTAATAATTTCACAATTAAAATGGTTTTTTTATTCTCCCAGGTAGTAAACCATATAATAAAAGAAAAAAAAAAAAGAAAAGAACTTATCATCAACATATGCTTTTTAGCCACCTGTATGGCTTCTTTGGAGAAATGTCTATTTAGATTTTCTGCTCATTTTTTTTTT
>NW_011495051.1:9117727-9119071 GCF_000754665.1 Bison bison bison | reverse complement strand
CAATTACTGTCTCCCTCAGCACTTACTGGGCTGGGCTGCATCTCTGCTGAAGCAGGACCAAGGACCACAGACTCTGCCTCTCTCCTGCCTGGTGTGTGATGAAGTCTCAGGTCCCTCCTCAGGAGAGGAAGGAAGACACACTCAGATTGGACCTTCTGATGCAGGTTCCTACAAAGGATGGAGACATAGGTATGGACTCACAATATTAGAACAGGCAAACTAAAGAACTGGAGGCACTTGGCCAATTACTTTCAGTGTTATGACTTTAGAGCTCAGTGCCCAAAGCTCATCATTAGCCAGATGGTCCATGTTGTCCCAATCTCTGGAGACTTGTTAATATTAACAGAACAAGAAAAGGAGAAAAGTGAATGTCCTGGGAATGTTCCTCCTCTCCTCAGGTGGTTGTGCACCTCTCCTCTTTACTTATTACTTCCAAGTTGTGCGAAGATAACGTAAAATTCAGACTTTTTTCTCAATTTAATCACACAATGTGTGATTTTGATATTTGTAAGTCCACTTTATTTATCATGAAATCTAGGTGTATTAGGACTTCTATACCAAGGATATGATACCCTTTCCATTTTCTCAGTTAATAGTTGTCTGTAAGTAAGTATAAATTTTTATTTTCATTGCCTTACTCCTTGCTTTGAATGACATTTTATATCATGAAGATTTACATTTTGTCTCTAATTTGAATGAGTCTTTGTTTCTGAGTTTTTCTCTAACAGAATTATGTTGCCATATTAGAAAAATGTTTTTATTTTTTTAATTTATTGAATATAAATGATTTACAATGGTGTGTTAGTTTCAGGTGTACAGGAAAGTGAATCATTTATACATCATATATACCTACTGTTGTGTAGATTTCTCCCACATTAGTCACTACAGGGTATTGAAAAGAGTTCCCTATGCTATACAGTAGGTCCATATTAGTTATATATTATTATATATAGTTGTGTATATATGTCAATCCCAATCTCCCATGTATCCCTATCCCTTCATTACCCAATAGTAACTATAAGTTTAGTTTCTACATCTGTAACTCTATTTCTATTTGTAGATAAATTGATTTGTACCTTTTTTTAAGATTCCACATATAAGTGACACCATGATATTTGATTTTCTCTGTCTGACTTACTTCACTTAGTATGACAATCTCTAGGTCCATCCATTTTGCTGTAAATGACATTATTTCATTCTTTTTATGGATGAGTAAATTACCAACATCCGCTGGATCATTAAAAAAGCAAGAGAGTTCCAGAAAAACACCTATTTCTGCTTTATTGACTATGACAAAGCCTTTGACTGTGTGGATCACCATAAACTGTGGAAAATTCTGAAAGA
>NW_011495051.1:9117069-9117627 GCF_000754665.1 Bison bison bison | reverse complement strand
GATTCATTTCGATATTTGGCAAAACTAATACAATATTGTAAAGTTTAAAAATAAAATAAAATTTTTAAAAAATTTTCAAAAAAAACACAAACAAACAAACAAAATTAAGGTTTTCTTCTCTGAGTCCCATGCCCTGAATTTCATTTTCAGACTTTCTGAAAGTTTTCAGCAGAGGTAGAGAGGTATAACTACAGATGCATCTGGAGTATATTATTTTAAGCATTTTCATTTTCCTGCATAAGTCTGGACCACAAGACTGATTTTGTGTCTCCTTTTGTGATTGACTTAGCTCATTATAACTGTAGAAGAGACAGTGGACAGGTGAAGTGAAATCACAGAACAGCATCAACAGAGATCTACCCTAAAGTATTAGGTGCCAATTATTTCTATGGCTTCGTCTGTGATTTCAGACGTTCTTCCCATAGTTGATGAGGCAAGTGCCACCTACTGCCCAACACTGTGTCCTCCAGGAAATTCCAAGGGGAAGGGCACAGTAAGCAGAGAGTGCCAGGAAGTGACAGGACTGTTTGGGTGAAAAGGGGAAGACTGCCCAGATGC
>NW_011495051.1:9115253-9115740 GCF_000754665.1 Bison bison bison | reverse complement strand
ACATGGAACAACAGACTGGTTCCAAATAGGAAAAGGAGTACGTCAAGGCTGTATATTGTCACCCTGCTTATTTAACTTCTATGCAGAGTACATCATGAGAAACACTGGGCTGGAAGAAGCACAAGCTGGAATCAAGATTGGGGGGAGAAATATCAATAAGCTCAGATATGCAGATGACACCACCCTTATGGCAGAAAGTGAAGAGGAACTAAAAAGCCTCTTGATGAAAGTGAAAGAGAAGAGTGGAAAAAGTTCACTTAAAGCTCAACATTCAGAAAACGAAGATCATGGCATCTGGTCCCATCACTTCATGGCAAATAGATGGGGTAACAGTGGAAACAGTGTCAGACTTTGTTTTTCTGGGCTCCAAAATCACTGCAGATGGTGATTGCAGCCATGAAATTAAAAAACTTTCCTTGGAAGGAAAGTTATGACCAACCTAGACAGCATATTCAAAAGCAGAGACATTACTTTGCCAACAAATGTC
>NW_011495051.1:9114601-9115153 GCF_000754665.1 Bison bison bison | reverse complement strand
AACGCAGGCCCAACCGAGTCTGCACCTCTGAGGACTACCCAAGTGCCTGAACCTGAGCGGCTTAGACCTGGGAGGTGCATGCAGCCCAGGCTGCATCCAGGGCTGGCCTTGGATGGTTCCCAGCGGAGCAACCCAGAGCCTGAGCAATGTGGGCAGGGAGGGTACACGTGCCGTGAGTGGGGGCAGGTCCAGTGTGGCTGAGGCACTGAGAGCACACGCCAGTGTTATTTGTTTGCAGCATCCCCCCCTCCCCACAATGCGACTGAACAAGTGAGCCTAAAAAAAAAAGTGTCCACCACCGCCCTCTTTGTGTCAGGGCAGAAATCAGACACTGAAGAGACCAGCAAACGGAAGAAGCTAAAACAGAGGGAATCACCTTGGAAGCGACAGGTGCAATAGATTAAAACCCTGTTGTTTGTACTGACTACATAAGAAGGGGCCTATAGATCTTGAGAAATATAAGCCGGACCAAGGAACTAGCTGAAAATGAACCGACCCCACAATACCCACAACAACAGAGAAAGTCCTAGATATATTTTTACAATTTTAATG
>NW_011495051.1:9112517-9114008 GCF_000754665.1 Bison bison bison | reverse complement strand
TCCCAAAATTTCTTTCTCATTGTTATAATTGAGTCACTATATGCAATTCAAGTCAATGGGCAGGAAATACACTGTAATAACAAGAGTTTGGATCAGTGAGATCGTCTCAGATCCTGCCCACCACACAGGCCTCATCCACTATAAGGACTTTGTTCTCCAAGCAATTCAAGACTCAAATCCTGTCCATCTGCTTTCCTGTATATTCCCAAATTCATTGAACCACCATAATATCAACAAAAATTCCCTGGACAGAAACTAGCATATGGGTAGACCTTTCCCTTCACTGAATACTTCTGCAGACCCCATTCTACAGCTTAAGGTCATGCAGTCTCAAGTTGACCCCTGTTTTCTGATACACTAGGAGAGCGCCTCCATCAACATCAGACCAATATGCAGCCATTCCATTGACAGATGTAACAAACGTTCCCAGTGAATCTAATTTATTCTCACTAAAGAGGAATCAACTCACTCCAGAACATATTTTCTTCACATTTTTTTGTGCTCTCAACTCTTGAAGACTTTACTAAAGTATGGTTTTTGCTTATCTGTTTTCTTCTAGTGGATAAAGTGAGATGTAAGCGGGTAGTAGTGTGATGTAACCTTCTAAATCCTGTCCGTGCCGCCTTTCTGACTCACAGACCTCTGTGCTGAGGAATGCAGAGAATGGTTTATCATTAAACAATATGAAGAAAACTTTAATTTATACCAAATTCAAATTCAATACCCAGGAAAGGATGTTAGTTACCTGTGTGGGAATAAGAAACAGAGAATATTGTTAGGGGAGTGGTTGTTCAGTCGCTCAGTCTGATCTGACTCTTTGTGACCCTATGAACTTAGCATGCCAGGCTTCCCTGTCTTTCACCATCTTCCACAGTTTGCTCAAACTCATGCCTCTTGAGTTGGTGATGCCATCCAACCATCTCATCCTCTGTCTTCCCCTTCTCCTCCTGCCCTCAATCTTTCCTAGCATCAGGGTCTTTTCCAATGAGTCAGCTATTAGCATTAGGTGGCCAAAGGATTGGAGCTTCAGCTTCAATACAGTCCTTCCAATGAATATTCAGGGCTGGTTTCTTTTAGGATTGAGTGGTTTGATCTCCTTGCTGTCCAAAGGATGCTCAAGAATCTTCTTCAGCACCATAGTTCAAAGGGATCAGTTCTTCAGCACTCAGTCCTTTCTATTGTCTAGCTCTCACATCCATATATAATTACTGGAAAAACCATAGCTTTGACTATATGGACCTTGGTCAGGAAAGTGATGTCTCTGCTTTTTAATACGCTGTCTAGGGTTGTCATTGCTTTTCTTCCAAGGAGTAAGTGTCTTTTAATTTCATGTCTGCATTTACCATTTACAGAGATTTTGGAGCCCAAGAAAATAAAGTCTGTCACTGTTTCCATTGTTTCCCCATCTATTTTCCCAAAAGTGATGGGACCAATTAGTCAAGAGCACATGGCAGATATGTAGAAGTGGATATGAGAGAGAGAGAGAGAGAG
>NW_011495051.1:9111671-9112417 GCF_000754665.1 Bison bison bison | reverse complement strand
TTTCCCAGTTCTCATGATAAGTGTCCTTTACTAAGTGGTAAGTAAGCAGAGGTGGATTAGAGAAAGTGGAAGTGAGATTTGGAATCATTTAAAATATTTGGACAGTAGCAAAAATAGTATTAACCTAAACTCATGGTATATTGTGTAGAAGGGATATGATATCAGAGTCATTGCCAAAGATGTGTGTATAGGACATGGTGTATGAAACACACAGATACTGATGTGCATATAATAAAATTAGTGATTACCTTTTCTCAATTCCTCTTCACAAACATGAGTATCTTTTCAGGAAATGGGAATGTTTTCACCATGTGAAATGAAATTGAGAAATTTCTATTCTCACATTTTCTCCCTTTGTTATTTGTAGTACTTTTCAAACCCCAACCTATATTCTGTGAGTCTTAACCTTTTGTTTTCTTTCCTTTTTTAAGTTAATTTAATTGGAGGATAATTACTTTACAATATTGTGATAGCCTCTGCCATACATCAACATGAATCAGCCATAGGCATGCATGTCCCCTCCATCCTGAACCCCACTATTTCTGTTTTGTAGATAGGTTTATTTGTGCCTGTTTTTAAAATCCCATGTATAAGTGATATCATATGATATTTGTCTTTCTCTGATGTACTTTACCCAGTAGAACAACCTCTAGGTCCATCCATGTTGCTAAAAATAGCATTATTTATTTATTTTGTGTGGCTGAGTGGCCACTGGCCAGGAATAATGAAATTAGTTCTTTGAGTGA
>NW_011495051.1:9110390-9111571 GCF_000754665.1 Bison bison bison | reverse complement strand
AAATAAAGTCTGTCACTGTTTCCATTGTTTCCCCATCTATTTTCCCAAAAGTGATGGGACCAATTAGTCAAGAGCACATGGCAGATATGTAGAAGTGGATATGAGAGAGAGAGAGAGAGAGTGTTGAGGCATTTAAAATAATGAGTCCAGTGCAAAAATATGTTATTAAACAGAAGTTATTCGATAATGAATAGAATAGATAAGATAAGGTACTAGGTTCAGTGACAAAAGGGCGTCCCAGGTGGTGCAGTGGTAAAGAATCCACCTGCCAATGCCGGAGACGTGGGTTCAATTCCTGGGTTGAGAAGATCCCTTGGAGAAGGGAATGGCAAACCACTCCAGTATTCTTGCCTGGGAAATCTCATGGACAGAGTAGCCTGGCAGGCTATGGGGTCACAAAGAGTCAGACACAACTGAAGCAACTGACCATCAGTAACAAACATGATTTCCAGCACATGCGATATGAAAACCAGTACTAGTTATGTTTGGACCAAAAATGGGACATATGCTTTGTACTTTTCCCATTTCTCATGATAAGTGTCCTTTACTAAGTGGTAAGTAAGCAGAGGTGGATTAGAGAAAGTGGAAGTGAGATTTGGAATCATTTAAAATATTTGGACAGTAGCAAAAATAGTATTAACCTAAACTCATGGCATATTGGGTAGAAGGGATATGATATCAGAGTCACTGCCAAAGATGTGTGTATAGGACATGGTGTATGAAAGACACAGCTACTGATGTGCATATAATAAAATTAGTGATTACCTTTTCCCAATTCCTCTTCACAAACATGAGTATCTTTTCAGGAAATGGGAATGTTTTCACCATGTGAAATGAAATTGAGAAATTTCTATCCTCACTTTTTGTCCCCTTGTTATTTGTAGTACTTTTCAAACCCCAACCTATATTCTGTGAGTCTTAACCTTTTGTTTTCTTTCCTTTTTTAAGTTAATTTAATTGGAGGATAATTACTTTACAATATTGTGATAGCCTCTGCCATACATCAACATGAATCAGCCATAGGCATGCATGTCCCCTCCCTCCTGAACCCCACTATTTCTGTTTTGCAGATAGGTTTATTTGTGCCTGTTTTTAAAATCCCATGTATAAGTGATATCATATGATATTTGTCTTTCTCTGATGTACTTTACCCAGTAGAACAACCTCTAGGTCCATCCATG
>NW_011495051.1:9109462-9110290 GCF_000754665.1 Bison bison bison | reverse complement strand
AAGTCCAAATCCTGAGAACACCAGAGTACTCCTGACTCCAGGGAACATTAATCAACAGGAGCTATTCAAACGCCTCCATACCTACACTGAAACCAAGCACCACACAAGGGCCAACAAGTTCCAGGGCAAAACATACCATGCAAATTCTCCAGCAACACAGGAACACAACCCTGAGCTTCAATATACAGGCTGCCCAAAGTTACTACAAAATCATAGACATCTCATAACTCATTACTGGACATTTCATTGCACTCCAGAGAGAAGTAATCCAGCTCCACCCACAAGAACACCGACACAAACTTCCCTAATGAAGAAACCTTGACAAGCCACCTGTGCAAACCCACACACAGTGAGGAAACTCCACAATAAAGAGAACTCCACAAACTGCCAGAATACAGAAAGGACACCCCAAATTCAGCAATATAAACAAGATGAAGAGACAGAGGAATACCCAGCAGGTAAAGGAACAGGATAAATGTCCACCAAACCAAACAAAAGAGGAAGAGATAGGGAATCTACCTGATAATGAATTCCAAATAATGATAGTGAAAATGATCCAAAATCTTGAAATCGAAATGGAATCACAGATAAATAGCGTGGAGACAAGGACTGAGAAGATGCAAGAAAGGTTTAACAAGGACCTAGAAGAAATAAAAAAGGTCAATATATAATGAATAATGCAATAAATGAAATAAAAAACACTCTGGAGGCAACAAATAGTAGAATAACGGAGGGAGAAGATAGGATTAGTGAATTGGAAGATAGAATGGTAGAAATAAATGAATCAGAGAGGAAAAAAGAAAAACAAATTAAAAGAAATGAGGACAA
>NW_011495051.1:9108858-9109362 GCF_000754665.1 Bison bison bison | reverse complement strand
GAAGCAGTGCAGATGCCTGCACCCGCCACTAGCAAGCGGGGGCTGGGCAGGGAGGCGCGGACTACATCGCTTAGAGTAAGGAACTGGCCTGAATACCCCGAGCGCTATCTGAGTGAAATACCTTGGGCTAGCAAAACCAGACTGCGGGGATAACTACCACGCAAAAAGCCAGCCCTAACCTAAGACACTGCCAGGCTCATGCACAGAACAAAGACTGAACAGAGATAGCCAGCTGCAGACTATCCCCCTCTGGTGGCAGGCAGCCAGAGCCGGATGGGGGCAATCGCAGCCCCAGAGAGACATTATCTATAAAACTGTAAGCAGGCTTCTTTGCTAACTAAGACTTCTTGGGGTTCTGGACGGTCAACATCCGCCTGAGAAGGTGCGCCGGTTGTACACCCAGAAAACCAAGTGGTGGGGAAGCGATAAGTCGCAGCGACCGCGCTCGCCAAACACCCCATCACCTGAGCTGCTTGGACCTGGGAAGGGCACAAAACGCAGGCT
>NW_011495051.1:9107069-9108758 GCF_000754665.1 Bison bison bison | reverse complement strand
GTTTATTTGTGCCTGTTTTTAAAATCCCATGTATAAGTGATATCATATGATATTTGTCTTTCTCTGATGTACTTTACCCAGTAGAACAACCTCTAGGTCCATCCATGTTGCTAAAAATAGCATTATTTATTTATTTTGTGTGGCTGAGTGGCCACTGGCCAGGAATAATGAAATTAGTTCTTTGAGTGAAAAAATTTAATAGAGTAAAGTTGGTTAAAGAATTACTGAAGGACTGAAAGGCAAGAAAGAATAAAGAAGTAACATAGGAATCCTGAGTGAAGGTTGAAGTTAATGCCCCAAGGGCCTGAAGGGTATGAAGGGACCAGGTGAACTTTAAGGGCGCAGAGGTTTTACTGACCACTACAGAAAGTATGTAAGGTGACGACAAGATGGAGAATAGAGCAGTGATTTCAAGTCCCCTAATCCAAAGCAAAGCCCAGGTGGTATGATGTAGAGAAGCTAAATGAAGAAAATTATCAGAAACAATGTGTAAACACATTGTCTCGTGTTAGAGTAGAGGCTCTTTATATCTTCCCCCTCCAACTTCTGATCTCTTTCAAATCTTGAACATTTGTGCATGAGCAGTTAGGACCCAAGGTTTAGAGGTCACCTTTGAGTGAAACACCTGACTTACCTCAGTAGTTTACTATGTCGGCCATACAGTAGAAACACCTGAGTACTATTTTAAATCCTCATACTCAGACCATACCCAAGTCAGTTAAATAGGAATATCTGGTGGTGAGACCCAGTGATCAGTATTTTTAAGCTTCCCAGATGATTTAGATAAAAGCCAATGTTGATAAGCAGAGGCATGCATCCTCACACAAAACTGCATGCAGAGATTTGAAAAATAGAATTTACTGTGGAAAACATATGGGCTTCCCTGGTGGCTCAGACGGTGGCTCAGAATCCACCTACAATGTGGTAGACCTAGGTTCAATCCCTGTGTTGGGAAGATCCCCTGGAGGAGGGCACAGCAACCCACTCCAGTATTCTTGCCTGGAGAATCCCCATGGACAGAGGAGCCTGGCAGCTACAGGCCATGGGGTCCCAAAGAGTCAGACACGATTGAAGCAACTAGGCACATACACAGAGAAAATACATAAGGGCTACAGAAAAATTGTAAATTTTCAATATATTAAAAGAAAATTTTTTAAAGACTTTATTTTTATTAGCCACTATACCATAATACAAAAGTAACTACAAATCAAGAACTAAAACCTGAAGAATAATATAAAAAGACAGGAAAACTAGAGGAGGAGCTAAGATGGTGGAGGAATAGGATGGGGAGACCACTTTCTCCCCAACAAATTCATCAAAAGAACATTTAAACGCCAAGCAAATTCCACAAAACAACTCTGAAAGCCGGCAGAGGACATCAGGCACCCAAAAAAGCAGCCCATTGTCTTTGAAAGGAGGTAGGAAAAAATATAAAAGACAAAAAAGGAGACAAAAGAGGGAGGGACAGAGCTCCATCCCGGGAAGGCAGTCTTACAAAGAGAGAAGTTTCCAAACACCAGGAAACACTCTCACTGCCGAGTCTGTGCCGAGCCTTGGAAGCACAGAGGACAACATAACAGGGAGGAAAAATAAATAAACAATTAAAACCCACAAATTACGAGCCCAACAGCAACTCCCCCAGTGGAGAAGCAGCGCAGATGCCTGCACCCGCCACTAGCAAGCAGGGGC
>NW_011495051.1:9106236-9106969 GCF_000754665.1 Bison bison bison | reverse complement strand
GATTAGTTGTTTGTCAGTTGCTTCATTTGCTATATTTTCTTCCATTCTGAAGGCTGTCTTTTCACCTTGCTTATAGTTTCCTTTGTTGTGCAGAAGCTTTTAAGTTTAATTAGGTCCCATTTGTTTATTTTTGACAAAGGCTGTGAAAAGAGACAAAGAAGGTCACTACATATGATCAAAGGATCAATCCAAGAAGAAGATATAACAATTAAAAAAATATATGCACCCAACATAGGAGCACCGCAATATGTAAGACAAATGCTAACAAGTATGAAAGGGGAAATTAACAATAACACAATAATAGTGGGAGACTTTAATACCCCACTCACACTTATGGATAGATCAACTAAACAGAGAATTAACAAAGAAACACAAACATTAAATGATACAATAGACCAGTTAGACCTAATTGATATCTATAGGACATTTCACCCTAAAACAATGAATTTCACTTTTTTCTCAAGCGTACACGGAACCTTCTCCAGGATAGATCACATCCTGAGCCATAAATGTAGCCTTGGTAAATTCAAAAAGATTGAAATCATTCCAAGCATCTTTTCTGACCACAATACAGTAAGATTAGATCTCAATTACAGGAGAAAAAACTATTTAAAATGCCAACATATGGAGGATGAACAACACGGTGCTGAATAACCAACAAATCACAGAAGAAATCAAAAAAGAAATCAAAATATGCATAGGAACAAATGAAAATGAAAACACAACAACCCAA
>NW_011495051.1:9105204-9105880 GCF_000754665.1 Bison bison bison | reverse complement strand
AAAACTGACCTTTTCCAGTCCTGTGGCCATTGCTGAGTTTTCCAAATTTGCTGGCATATTGAGTGCAGTTCTTTCACAGCATCATATTTCAGGATTTGGAATAGCTCAACTAGAATTCCATCACCTCCACTAGCTTTGTTCATAGTAACGACATTCTAGGAATCAGTGAACTGAAATGGACTAGAATGGGTGAATTTAACTCAGATGACCATTATATCTACTACTGTGGGCAGGAATCCCTCAGAAGAAATGGAGTGGCCATCATGGTCAACAAAAGAGTCCAAAATGCAGTACTTGGATGCAATCTCAAAAACAACAGAATGATCTCTGTTCATTTCCAAGGCAAACCATTCAATATCACAGTAATCCAAGTCTATGCCCCAACCAGTAACACCGAAGAAGCTGAAGTTAAATGGTTCTATGAAGACCTACAAGACCTTTTAGAACTAACACCCAAAGAAGATGTCCTTTTCAGTATAGGGGACTGGAATGCAAAAGTAGGAAGTCAAGAAACACCTGGAATAACAAGAAAATTTGGCCTTGGAATACGGAATGAAGCAGGGCAAAGACTGATAGAGTTTTGCCAAGAAAATGCACTGGTCATAACAAACACCCTCTTCCAACAACACAAGAGAAGACTCTGTACATGGACATCACCAGATGGTCAACACCGAAA
>NW_011495051.1:9103516-9105104 GCF_000754665.1 Bison bison bison | reverse complement strand
AGAGAAAGCCTTTGACAAAATTCAACATCCATTTATGAAAAAACTCTCCAGAAATCAGGATTAGAAGGAACATACCTGAACATAATAAAAGCTATATATGACAAACCCACAGCAAACAATATCCTCAATGGTGAAAAATTGAAAGCATTTCCCCTAAAGTCGGGAACAAGACAAGGGTGTCGACTTTCACCATTACTATTCAACATAGTTTTGGAGGTTTTGGCCACAGCGATCAGGGCAGAAAAAGAAATAAAAGGAATCCAAATTGGAAAAGAAGAAGTAAAACTCTCACTGTTTGCAGATGACATGATCCTCTACATAGAAAACCCTAAGGACTCCACGAGAAAATTACTAGAACTAATCAATGAATATAGTAAAGTTGCAGGATATAAAATCAACACACAGAAATCCCTTGCATTCCTATACACTAAAAATGAGAAAATAGAGAAATTAAGGAAACAATTCCATTCACCATTGCAACGGAAAGAATAAAATACTTAGGAATATGTCTACCTAAAGAAACTAAAGACCTATATATAGAAAACTATAAAACACTGGTGAAAGAAATCAAGGAGGACACTAATAGACGGAGAAATATACCATGTTCATGGATTGGAAGAATCAATATAGTGAAAATGAGTATACTAGCCAAAGCAATTTATAGATTCAGTGCAATCCCTATCAAACTGCCAACAGTATTCTTCACAGAGCTAGAACAAATAATTTCACAATTTGTATGGAAATACAAAAAACCTCAAATAGCCAAAGCTATCTTGAGAAAGAAGAATGGAACTGGAGGAATCAACCTGCCCGACTTCAGGCTCTACTACAAAGCCATAGTCATCAAGACAGTATGGTACTGGCACAAAGACAGAAATATAGATCATTGGAACATAATAGAAAGCCCAGAGATAAATCCATGCACCTATGGACACCTTATCTTTGACAAAGGAGGCAAGAATATACAATGGATTAAAGACAATCTCTTTCACAAGTGGTGCTGGGAAAACTGGTCAACCACTTCTAAAAAAATTAAACTAGAATACTTTCTAATGCCATACAATAAATAAACTCAAAATGGATTAAAGATCTAAATGTAAGACCAGAAAATATAAAACTCCTAGAGGAGAACATAGGCAAA
Source organism: Bison bison bison (assembly GCF_000754665.1). Classification (NCBI taxonomy): domain Eukaryota; kingdom Metazoa; phylum Chordata; class Mammalia; order Artiodactyla; family Bovidae; genus Bison; species Bison bison. The sequence continues at coordinate 9,103,963 of NW_011495051.1, read as the reverse complement.
ACACTCTCTGACATACATCACAGCAGGATCCTCTATGACCCACCTCCCAGAATATTGGAAATAAAAGCAAAAATAAACAAATGGGACCTAATTAAACTTAAAAGCTTCTACACAACAAAGGAAACTATAAGCAAGGTGAAAAGACAGCCTTCAGAATGGGAGAAAATAATAGCAAATGAAGCAAATGACAAACAACTAATCTCAAAAATCTACAAGCAACTCCTACAGCTCAACTCCAGAAAAATAAACAACCCAATCAAAAAATGGGACAAGGAACTAAATAGACATTTCTCTAAAGAAGACATACAGATGGCTAACAAACACATGAAAAGATGCTCAACTTCACTCATTATCAGAGAAATGCAAATCAAAACCACTATGAGGTACCATTTCATGCCAGTCAGAATGGCTGTGATCCAAAAGTCTACAAGCAATAAATGCTGGGGA
>NW_011495051.1:9103034-9103416 GCF_000754665.1 Bison bison bison | reverse complement strand
ACTCCTTTTCCTATTTGGAACCAGTCTGTTGTTTCATGTCCAGTTCTAACTGTTGCTTCCTGACCTGCATTCAAATTTCTCAAGAGGCAGATCAGGTGGCCTGGTATTCCCGTCTCTTGAAGAATTTTCCACAGTTTATTGTGATCCACATAGTCAAAGGCTTTGGTATAGTCAATAAAGCAGAAATCGATGGTTTTCTGGAACTCTCTTGCTTTTTCCATGATCCAGCGGATGTTGGCAATTTGGTCTCCAGTTCCTCTGCCTTTTCTAAAACCAGCTTGAACATCAGGAAGTTCACGGTTTACATATTGCTGAAGCCTGGCATGGAGAATTTTGAGCATTACTTTACTAGCATGTGACATGAGTGCAATTGTGCAGTAGT
>NW_011495051.1:9102225-9102934 GCF_000754665.1 Bison bison bison | reverse complement strand
ATCACCTCACTAGCTTTGTTCGTAGCAATGACATTCTAGGAATCAGTGAACTGAAATGGACTGGAATGGTTAAATTTAACTCAGATGACCATTATATCTACTACTGTGGGCAGGAATCCCTCAGAAGAAATGGAGTGGCCATCATGGTCAACAAAAGAGTCCAAAATGCAGTACTTGCATGCATTTTCAAAAACAACAGAACGATCTCTATTCATTTCCAAGGCAAACCATTCAATATCACAGTAATCCAAGTCTATGCCCCAACCAGTAACACCGAAGAAGCTGAAGTTGAACGTTTCTATGAAGACCTACAAGACCTTTTAGAACTAACACCCAAAAAAGATGTCCTTTTCATTATTGGGGACTGGAATGCAAAAGTAGGAAGTCAAGAAACATCCTGGAGAAGGTTCCGTGTACGCTTCAGAAAAAAGTGAAATTCATTGTTTGGGGGTGAAATGTCCTATAGATATCAATTAGGTCTAACTGGTCTATTGTATCATTTAATGTTTGTGTTTCCTTGTTAATTCTCTGTTTAGTTGATCTGTCCATGAGTGTGAGTGGGGTATTAAAGTCTCCCACTATTATTGTGTTATTGTTAATTTCTCCTTTCATACTTGTTAGCATTTGTCTTACATATTGCGGTGGTCCTATGTTGGGTCATATATATTTTTAATGTTTTACTTCTTCTGGATTGATCCTTTGATCATTA
>NW_011495051.1:9101652-9102125 GCF_000754665.1 Bison bison bison | reverse complement strand
GATACAAAAACAAGACCCCTACATATGTTGTCTACAAGAGACCCACCACAAAACAGGGGGACACATACAGACTGAAAGTGAAGGGCTGGAAAAATATTTTCCATGCAAATAGAGACCAAAAGAAAGCAGGAGTAGCAATACTCATATCAGAAAAAATAGACTTTATTTTATTTTTATTTATTTATTAATTTTATTTTATTTAACTTTGCAATATTGTATTGGTTTTGCCATATGTCAAAATGAATCTGCCACACGTATACATGTGTTCCCCATCCTGAACCCTCCTCCCTCCTCCCTCCCCATACCATCCCACTGGGTCGTACCAGTGCACCAGCTCAAGCATCCTGTATCGTGCATCAAACCTGGACTGGTGACTCGTTTCATATATGATATTATACATATTTCAATGCCATTCTCCCAAATCATCCCACCCTGTCCCTTTCCCACAGAGTCCAAAAGACTGTTCTATACAT
>NW_011495051.1:9101206-9101552 GCF_000754665.1 Bison bison bison | reverse complement strand
AAGCAATAAATGCTGGGGAGGGTGTGGAGAAAAGGGAACCCTCTTACACTGTTGGTGGGAATGCAAACTGGTACAGCCACTATGGAGAACAGTGTGGAGATTTCTTTATAAACTGGAAATAGAACTGCCTTATGATCCAGCAATCCCACTGCTGGGCATACACACTGAGGAAACCAGAATTGAAAGAAACACGTGTACCCCCATGTTCATCACAGAACTGTTTATAATAGCCACGACATGGAAGCAACCTAGATGTCCATCAGCTGACAAATGGATAAGAAAGCTGTGGTACATATACACAATGGAGTATTACTCAGCCATTAAAAAGAATACATTTGAATCAGTT
>NW_011495051.1:9100515-9100750 GCF_000754665.1 Bison bison bison | reverse complement strand
CTCTTCTCTTCTCTGTATAACTCCATGAACATCTCTGAGCGGTCCAGACTGTGGAGTGCACATAAGGAAGTGATTACTGGCTAGCTTGCTCATCCTCTTTTGATTCCAGCTCATCTCATTCAGGTCACCTCTAACTCCCTCCTCTCTCTTCTCTTCTCCATGTAATTCTGTGAACCTCTCTGGGTGTCCCTCACTGTGGAGAAACTTTTCATCTTTAACCTAAATGTTTTATCAA
>NW_011495051.1:9082763-9100415 GCF_000754665.1 Bison bison bison | reverse complement strand
GGACTCTGTGGGAGAGGGAGAGGGTGGGATGATTTGGGAGAATGGCATTGAAACATGAATAATATCATATATGAAACAAGTCACCAGTCCAGGTTCGATGAAAGATACTGGATGCTTGGGGCTGGTACACTGGGACGACTTAGAGGGATGGTGCAGGGAAGGTGGAGGGAGGAGGGCTCAGTATGGGAACACGTGTATACCTGTGGTGGTGTCATGTTGATATATGGCAAAACCAATAAATATTGCAAAGTTAAAAAATAAAATTATATTAAAATATTAATAAATAAAAGATAATTCCGGGGGGAAAAAAGACATGAAAACTAATTTTTACTTGTTTGTATCTCCTTGCATAGATATTTTTTCTTTTTCTTTCCTTGGAGGATAATTGCTTTACAATATTGTGTTGCTGCTGCTGCTAAGTTGCTTCAGTCATGTATAAATCTGTGTGACCCCATGGACTGCAGCCTACAAGGCTTCTCCGTCCATGGGATTCTCCAGGCAAGAACACTGGAGTGGGGTGCCATTGCCTTCTCCCACAATATTGTGTTGGCTTCTGCTATTCATCAACATGAATCAGACACAGGTATACATATGTCCCCTCCCTCTGGAGTCCCCCTCCCATCTCCATCCCACCCCATCCCTCTAGGTTGTCACAGAGCACTGGGTTGAGTTCCCTGTGTCACATATCAAATTCTCACTTGCTATTTATTTTGCATATGCTGATGTATAAATGAAAGGGAATTACTCATCTTTTGAGTATGCTTGGGCTGCCAGGGATAAACTATAGAATCTCTGTAGATATAATAACATTCTACACATTCCCCTCTGCACTTACTGGGCTTGGCTGCATCTCTGCTAGAACATGACCAAGGAGCACAGACTCACTGACCCTCTCCTGCCTGATGTGTGATGAAGTCACAGGGTCCCTCCTCAGGATGGGCAGAAAGACAGAATCAGGCTGAACCTTATGATGCAAGCTCCTGCAAAGGATAAAGACATGGGTGTGGAGTCACAATATTAAAACTGGCAAACTAAAGAGCTCTAGGCACAGGCTAATTATTTAAAATGATTTGACCTTAGGGCTCAAGGCCCAGAGCTCATCATTAGCCAATGGGACAGTGTTGTCTCTATCTCTGGGGACTTGTTAATATTAACAGCAAAGGAAAAGGAGAAAAGTGAATGTCCTGGGCAGTGACTCAGTTCCTCTTCTTAGAAGGAAATTCACCTGTACTCTTGCTTCTTACTTCTAATTTACAGGTTCTTAACATAAAACTCAGATTTTATTTCACAATCTAAAACACTTAGTGTGGTCTTGATATCTGCAAATTGATTGTATCAATCATGAGGTCTATGCAGCATTAGATCCATACCAAGGATATGATACACTTTCCATTTTCACAGTTAATATTTTTTTCTAAGGATAACTTCTTATTTTCCTTTCCTCACCCTGGCTCAGCTGGTATTGGAAATGGTGGACTTCACTGTTTTGCTAATTTGAATGAATCTTCGGTTCTAAGTTTTTTCTCTAAATGAATTACATTGGCATATTAGAAAACTGTTGATCTTTACTTATGATTTTATTACTGGTACTTTAAATATTTCACTGTGTCTCCCAGAAGGTTGCATTCAAGGTGATAGCCAGGGCTGCAGGCATCTCAAGATTGAATCAGCAGGTGTCCACTTTCAAGCACACTCATGAACCTGTTGGGAGGATTCACCTGTCCACACAATATTGTCCAAAGAATTCCTTCAGTTCCTTGACACTTGACCTCCTTGCCTGGTGGGGGAGTTGGGTTTTATCAGTGTGGACTATCAATAAAACAAGAGAGACATGCAGCAAGAACAAAGCCAGATTATTTTACTCGCTTCCCAGAATTGACTTCCCAACATTCTTCCACATTCTCATCGTTGGAAGTGGGTCTCTATGTACATTTCACACTCAGTGGGAAGGGAAATATGCAAAGCAATGAAAACCAAGAGATGGGACATTGGGAGCTTCTCAGATACTGCCCACCACACAATCCTCGTTCTCTATAAAGACTTTGTCCTCCAAACAATTCAAGACTCAGGGCTTATCCATCTGCTTTCCAGCATATCCCCAAATTCATCCCACCACCATGATCTCAACAAAAATTTCCTGGACACAAGCTAGATTATGGGTAGAACTTATTCTCCCCTGGGTACTTCTGCAGATCCTACTCTACTGCTTCACATAATACAGTCTGAAGTAGGCCCCTGGTTTCTGATATACTAAGAGAGCTCCTCCCAGAGAAGGCAATGGCACCCCAGTCCAGTACTCTTGCCTGGAAAATCCCATGGACGGAGGAGCCTGTTGGGCTGCAGTCCATGGGGTCACACAGAGTCAGACACGACTGAGCGACTTCACTTTCACTTTTCACTTTCATGCATTGGAGAAGGAAATGGCAACCCACTCCATTGTTTTTGCCTGGAGAATCCCAGGGACTGGGGAGCCTGGTGGGCTGCCGTCTATGGGGTCACACTGAGTAGGACACGACTGAAGCGACTTAGCAGCAGAAAGAGAGCTCCTCCACCAACATCAGGACAACCTGCAGCCATTTCATGGATGAATGTAATAAATCTTCCATGCGCTTCCAATTTCTGCTAACTACATGGGAATCTACTCGCTCCAGAATATATTTTCTTTAGGTTTCTTTGTGGTCTCAGTGCTTGAACACTTTTACAAAATGTGGTTTGGGCTCACCTGTTTTTTAATAGTGGATAAAGTGGGATGTTTGTGGATAGTGGTATGATGTAATTTTTAAAATTCTATCTACAACTATGGAGAACAGCATGGAAGTTCCTTCAGAAACTAGGATACAACTGCCATATGACACAGCAATTCTACTATGGGCATATTCCCTGAGAAAACCATAATTCAAAAAGACATATGTATCCCAAAGTTCATCAGCACACTAGTTGCAATAGCTGAGACATGGAAGCAACCTAGATGTCCAACTACAGATGAAATGGATAAAGAAGATGTGGTACATGTATACAATGGAATACTACTCAGCCATAAAAGAAATGAAACTGAGTCCATTGTAGTGAGGTAGATGAACCTAGAGTCTGTCATACAGAGTGACATGTCAGAAAAAGAAAACAAATATCATATATTAATGTATATATATATATATATATGGAATCTAGAAAAATGGTATTGATGAACCTATTTGTGGGGCAGGAATGGAGCACCTGATGTAGAGAATGGATTTGTGGACACAGTGAATGAAGGAGAGAGTGGGATGAAAGGAGAATGTACCATTGACATATACACACTATCATGTGTAAAATGGATACCTGGTGAGAACACAGTGAGCCCAGTCTGGTGCTCTTCGATGACCTAGATGGTAGGGATCAGGGGAGAGGAGGGAGGCTCAAGAGGAAGGTGATATATGTATAAATATGACTGATTCGTGTTGTATGGCAGATACCAACACAACATTGTGAATCAATTTTCTTCCAATTATAAGACAACATAAATATTAAAAACCAAAAAAATACCCATGCATATTGGTTGTAATTTCAGAGTGATATGTATGGAACAACCTTATTCTTTGTAAAAGGTAAAAAAAAACAAAAAAACAAAAAAAAAAAACTCCTTGCATTTGCTTTTGCCTGTCTGAATATAGAGAAGAGGATGAAAGAAATCCTAGGTGCAATACTCAATTAATCCAGCAAATGAGGTTGGAGAAAGGAGGGGAAGGATGATTTTCTTTATAATTCTATCGCTGGCTTGTCACAATGAGTGGATGTTGTTTTTGTAAAAATCCAATTGAGAAAAATAAATGGTTGATGAATGAGTAAAAACGGAGAAAAAAAGTGAAGGAAGCTACAACTCCAAGGCCTTGAGGGATAAAAAGGGAACAGTCGAGGATTTAGGGTAAAGAGACTTTTACTGATCACAATTGAATGTATATAAGATGACCACAAGATGGGAAATAGAGCAAGGATTTTAGAGCTCCACCCCAAACAAAGTATATAAATGTGAGTTTGGGGCAAAGATGATAGCTTCACAACCAGCACACAGACCCAATTGTATGGTGTGAAGAGAGACCATATGTGCAAATCATTTTCAGGAATAATGGGGGAAATAAACTGCCAGTTGGCTTTTCATATTGTCCCCTACTGAAGTCTGATCACTTTAGCATCTTCGTCCATGAGCAGTTAGGACCCAAGGCATAAAGGGCACCTTTGAATGAAAGTATTGGTTCATATCAGTAATTCTCAGCAGGACCATTGAGTGCTTTTAATAATCCTCATCCTCAGGGCACAACGAAGTCCAGTTAAATCAGAATCTCTGTTATTGAGACCCAATTGTCAGTATTTTTATGTTTCCTGGATGATTTTCATAAAAACCAGGACTGAGAAGAGGTTATATGTATCCTCCCACGTAAACTCCATATGCAGAATTGATAAATAGAAGCAATATGGAAAATATCAATGTGATGGTGAGGATGTAGAACAATGAGAACTCCTCTGTCCTTTCATGGAAGTGGAAGGGCTTAGTGGCTCAGTCGTGTCCAACTCTTTGAAACCCTTTAGACAGTAACCCACTGGGCTCCTCTGTCTATTGCTTTTGGGCTTTCTAGATGGTGCTAGCAGTAAAGAATTCATCTGCAAATATAGAAGACATAGGAGACACAGTTTTGATCCCTGGATTGGGAAAATTCCCTTGAGGAGGAAATGGCAACCCACTTTAGTATTCTTGCCTGGAAAACTCCACTGACAGAGGGGTCTGGCAGGCTACTAAGGCTACTATCCATGAGGTCACAAAAAGTCAGACACAACTGAACAACTGAGCACACACATGGAAAACATACAAGCACTATGGGAAAGATGTAAATTGTAAATATGTAAAAAAAAGTTATTCATCTTACCAGGATGCTTGGGCTGCTAATAATAAAATGAAGCATCACCACAGTAAAATAATATTCAATCCTGCATTTATTAAGCTATACAAAGGATCCCAGAATACTCTCACAGTCTCATTAAAGACATATCAAACTCAGCAATACTCAGGTGTTAAGCAAGGGGAAGTGTTGAAGGCCAGAAGAACTACAAAAGCGAGGTGATGAGAGAGGTAGAATTTGAGGTTCACATGCATAGTTTTGTTGCATTTTCTAACCTACATTCTAAATGAATGACACAGGTACTGAGATTAGATTGTTTTGCTGAGTAACCTGAACACGGCCCTTTTGATGTCCCTATTCCTGAGACTGTAGATGAAGGGGTTCAGCATGGGGGTGACCATGGTGTACACCACTGAGGCCACTGCATCCTTCCTGGGAGATTGTGAGGTGGCTGAGCTGAGGTACACACCAAGGCCTGTTCCATAAAATAAGCAAACACCTGCCAGATGAGAGCCACAGGTGGAGAAGGCTTTATACCTCCCACCTAATGAGGGAACTCTCAGAATGGCGGAAAAAATTTTATAGTAAGAGAAAAAGATACCTGAGACAGGAAGAAATCCAAAGATGGTACCACCAAAATACATGACTATGTTACTGGTGAAAGTGTCAAAACAGGCAAGCTTGAGGAGTAGAGAAGGGTCACAGAAGAAATTAGAAATTTCCACATCCTTGAAGCAGGCGACTTGTGACACAATCCAATTGTGCACCTGGGACTCCAAAAGACTAACAAAAGAGGACACCAAAACTAAGGAGCAGCACAGGCATGGGTTCATGATGACGGTGTAGTGCAGTGGCTGACAGATGGCCACAAACCTGTCATAGGCCATCACAAGCAGAAGCGTATCATCCAAACAACCAAAAAGGGTAAAAGTAGACATCTGTGTCAGGCAGCCCACATAGGAAATGCCTCTGCTGTGAGTTTGGATGTTCACAATCATATTGGGGACAGTGCTGGAGATGAAACCAATGTCCGCCAAGGACAGGTTGGAGAGGAAGAAGTACATGGGGGTGTGGAGGTGGGGGTCAGAGCTGACAGCCAGGATGATGAGCAGGTTCCCCAGCACAGTGACCAGGTACATGGACAGGAAGAGTCCAACGAGGAAAGGCTGCAGTTCTGGATCATCTGACAGGCCCAGAAGGAAGAATTCTGAGACTCTTGTTAGATTTCCAGCTCTGTGCTGCTTGGTCACCTTTGGAAGAATAAAAGAGGGTTTGAAAAATAGGAAATAACTAAATGGGCATTGAGCACTGTGTCCATATTTTGGATTCAAGCTTCATGTCTAAGACCATATACCCCAGTACGTTCAGCAATATTTCTCAGTGACAAATTCTGTTTAGAACTGCTTCCTTCTTGGTTCATGTGTTATTCACCTCTGTTGATACACCCATACTTTATAAAACTTCACTGAAAAGTGAAAGGGAGAGAGGACATTAGAGGTAATACCTCCAGGATCTCAGTAAAATGCAACCTTCTTTTTTACATATGTTAGTGTATATGTTTCCATGCTACTCTCTCCATTAGCCTGAATGAGACATTTTCTTCCTTCTTTAAGAAAAATTAAATTCTAATTTAAAGAAATAAAGCAATATATATACACATATATATATACATATATATATATATATATCTTGTTTTATTCAAATATAATTCTAGATAATTCCTTCATTTAGAATATCTACAGATCTCTGTGAAACAGGACTATGTCATCTGGATTCTAAATTAAAGATGAATGTTCATAATCCAAACACATTTTATATGATATGCAGTGTTTTATCCTTCTTTATTTTTCTGTCTTCCTTCAAATGTCAAGGTTTTCTTTTGAAGGCCATTTAGTATACTTGATATCTTTGATGGACTCTATAGTCCATGGAATTCTCCAGGCTAGAATACTGAAGTGAGTAGCCTTTCCCTACTCCAGGGGATCTTCCCAAACCAGGGATCGAACCCAGGTCTCCCACATTGCAGGAAGATTCTTTACCAGCTGAGCCACAAGGGAGGCCCCATTGATGGACTTCAAATTTCAGTTAATATGGTTTAATTAAGTGCACATAATCATAATGCATTGGTGACTACAAGATGGTGTTAGTTTACAGGGGATTGTTAATGATTAAATGACAATGAAAGTTAAGAAAGCCTCTTGGAATCTTTTCTTTTATATGGGGTATTTGTTTCAATTCTGCCTCAGTAAAATGTCTGATGTGTGATACCACTTGCATTTTTGGACTCTATTCTGTACTGGTGGGATAATACTTTTTTCTTTTTTTTTGGTTTATTGAAGTTTGATTGACAAAATTGCATATATTTGGGTTATGCAATGAAGTGTTTTAAAAGATGTCCAAAATGATGATTTAGTATACATCAACATTGTGAACAAATACCACAATCAAGTTAATTACCATGTCTGTCAACTCACAGAATTTCTATTCGTGTGTGTGTGTGTGTGTGTGTGTGTGTAGTAACAGTTAAGCAGATCTTTCTTAGCAGATTTCAAGAATATAATATATTATTATTAGCTATAATCAACAGATTGTATTTAGATCCCCAGAATTTACTCATTTCATAACTGAAAGTTTCTCTACCACCAGTTCTCAGAACTACAGTTCTAATCCATGATCCTAAGATTTTTACTTTCTTAGCTTCCACACATAAATGAGATTATACGGTATCTGACTCTACATCTAGTATATGTATTTTAATAAGAATATTATTTTCCAGGTCCATCCCTGTTGTCATAAATGGCAGGATTTCCTTGTTTTTATGGTTGAGTAACATCTAATTCTTTAAATACACACAGGATGCCTTCTTTCATTATTCATCTGTCAACAGACACATACCCATATTTTCACTATGTAAAATAATAATGCCATGACATGGGAATACAGATATCTCTTTAAGGTTCTGATTTCATTTCCTTGGCATCTACCCTGAAGTAGGGTTGTTGGATCCTAAGGTAGTTCTACTTCAATTTGTTGCAGTTTTTAATTTCTTAAGAAACCTTCATTCTGTTTTCTATTTTTTTAATATAAATTTTTTTATTTTCATTGGAGGCTAATTACTTTACAATATTGTATTGGTTTGTCAACATTAACATGAATCTGCCATGGTTGTACACATGTTCCCCATCCTGAACCCCCCTCCCTCCTCCCTCCCCATACCATCCCTCTGAGTTATCTCAGTGCATCACCCCAAGCATCCTGTATCATGCATCAAACCTGGACTGGTGATTGCTTTCACATATGATATTATATATGTTTCAATGTCATTCTCCCAAATCATCCCAGCCTCGCCCTCTCCCACAGAGTCCAAAAGACTGTTCTATACATCTGTGTCTCTTTTGCTATCTTGCATACAGGGTTATCATTACCATCTTTTTAAATTCCATATATATGCATTAGTATACTGTATTGGTGTTTTTCTTTCTGTCTTACTTCACTCCGTATGATAGGCTACAGTTTCATCCACCTCATTAGAACTGATTCAAATGTATTCTTTTTAATGGCTGAGTAATACTCTATTGTGTATATGTACCACAGCTTTCTTATCCATTCATCTGCTGATGGACATCTAGGTTGCTTCCATGTCCTGGCTATTATAAACAGTGCTGTGATGAACATTGGGGTACACGAGTCTCTTTCAATTCTGGTTTCCTCGGTGTGTATGCCCAGCAGTGGGATTGCTGGATCATAAGGCAGTTCTATTTCCAGTTTTTTAAAGAAATCTCCACACTGTTCTCCATAGTGACTGTAGTAGTTTGCATTCCCACCAACAGTGTAAGACGGTTCCCTTTTTCCCACATCCTCCCCAGTATTTATTGCTTGTAGACTTTTGGATCACAGCCATTCTGACTGGTGTGAGATGGTACCTCATAGTGGTTTTGCTTTGCATTTCTCTAATAATGAGTGATGTTGAGCATCTTTTCATGTGTTTGCAAGCCATCTGTATGTCTTTTTTGGAGAAATGTCTGTTTAGTTCTTTGGCCCATTTTTTGATTGGGTCGTTTATTTTTCTGGAATTGAGCTGTAGGAGTTACTTGTATATTTTTGAGATTAGTTGTTTGTCAGTTGCTTCGTTTGCTATTACTTTTTCCCATTCTGAAGGCTGTCTTTTCACCTTGCTTATAGTTTCCTTTGTTGTGTGGAAGCTTTCAAGTTTAATTAGGTCCCATTTGTTTATTTTTGCTTTTATTTCCAATATTCTGGGAGGTGGGTCATGGAGGATCCTGCTGTGATTTATGTCAGAGTGTTTTGCCTATGTTTTCCTCTAGGAGTTTTATAGTTTCTGGTCTTACGTTTAGATCTTTAATCCATTTTGAGTTTATTTTTGTGTATGGTGTTAGAAAGTGTTCTAGTTTCATTCTTTTACAAGTGGTTGACCAGTTTCCCCAGCAACACTTGTGAAAGAGACTTTTTTCTCCGTTGTATATTCTTGCCTCCTTTGTCAATGATAAGGTGTCCATAGGTGCATGGATTTATCTCTGGGCTTTCTATTTTGTTACATTGATCTATATTTCTGTCTTTGTGCCAGTACCATACTGTCTTGATGACTGTGGCTTTGTAGTAGAGTCTGAAGTCAGGCAGGTTGATTCCTCCAGTTCCATTCTTCTTTCTCAAGATTGCTTTGGCTATTCGAGGTTTCATATTTCCATACAAATTGTGAAATTATTTGTTCTAGCTCTGTGAAAAATACCATTGGTAGGGATTGCATTGGATCTATAGATTGCTTTGGGTAGTATACTCATTTTCACTATATCAGTTCTTCCGATCCATGAACACAGTATATTTCTCCATCTCTAAGTGTCCTCTTTGATTTCTTTCACCAGTGTTTTATAGTTTTCTATATATAGGTCTTTAGTTTCTTTAGGTAGATATATTCCTAAGTATTTTATTCTTTTTGTTGAAATGGTGGATGGGATTGTTTCCTTAATTTCTCTCTATATTTTCTCATTATTAGTGTATAGGAATGCAAGGGATTTCTGTGTAATAGCTGTACAAATATTCATTCCCACCAACCAAGTACAAGTGTTCCCTTCAACTCCACATCCTACCCAATATTTGTTGTCTTTTTGTATATAATGGCCATCCTAACAGATGTGAGGTGATATTTGATTTCCATTTGGTCTTGTATGTCCTAATGTTACCTGATGTTGAGTACCTTTTACCCAGTGGTCTTGTTCTCCTGATCATAAATTCTCCTGTTTACTGTTGAGGAGGTTAATGCTAGGGAAGGTCCCACTCCCAGGTCAGGACCCAGCCTTCTTATGTCAAGGTAACAAATTTTCCTGCCAATCATTCATGATAGAGGGGTTGTAATTCTTCTAATTCTGCTTTTTATAGGCAATTCAAGTTCTTTATTTTGGCTTTCAAACTATGACTTAATTGTGAAAAAAAGATTAAAACAGAATAATGCAAACACATCTGGGCAGTCTCCTTATCTATGAAAATATGATAGTAATTAAACCTACAGAATAGGACTATTACAAGATAGTTTTTTAAACATCATTAATATTGCTTAAACAAGTGGTTTTCAGTTCCAGTTGATCTATTATTTACATGTGCTTACTTTAAAAATACTCACTTACCCCAGCCTCAGCCTCAAATCAATTTCGGGATCTCTACATGTGAGTTTCTTGGTCTCCTTTCTTTGAAGCTGGGCTTGATAAACACTGCTTTAGAATACAGTCTAACACTTAGAAAAAGCTCAATGACCATCATCTATTTATATAATCATGAATTCACACTATTTTTAAAATAGAAACTTTTTCTAATATTTGCTTCAGATTTCATATTCATACAGATTTGAAACATTAACAATAAAATTTAACTTCTCTTGGTGTCTCAGCTCTAATCCATTTCTCTGCATACACCTCCCTAATAGCAACCAGTGTCATGTCTTGGGTGCACACTTTGTTTCTATGAAAAATGGAAGGGTTTAAACAAAATTTACTGGATTTATTTTATTCTTTTTTTTTTTTTCTTGCCCTTGTCCTTAATCTTTTTTTTTTAATTTTATTTTATTTTTAAACTTTCCATAATTGTATTAGTTTTGCCAAATATCAAAATGGATTTATTTTATTCTTGTTGCTGCCTCTGTGTCAACAAGATAGAGTCTCTGGAGAATCAGAAATTAGAGTCTCAGTCATTTCTCTTCATCTATGAAGAATGTACTTATGTAAACAAAAATAAAATGTCCTGTCAGGGATCAGGGCATCAGATCAACAGATATTTAAATTTGGTAACATGAAAATTAGCATAGTCATTATTAGTAAAAATAAAAAATCAAAAACGTATCTTGCCCTTCTCGTATGCCCATCATACAATTATTACACAAAGCACTATTATTATTTTAGTCCAACTTCAGTGGATTTCTGTCTGTGAACCATCAGCTCAGTTGACATGGCTAAATCTCAGATTCTAAAAAATTTCCCATAACACACTGAGAATGAGTGCAGCATAGAAAATTCAAAATTAAGTTTTTCTTCTCTGAGTCCCATACCCTAAACTTCACTCTTTTCAAACTTCCTGAAAGTGTTTGGCAGAAGTACATGAGATTTAACAACACGTACATCTGGAATACATTATTTTGAACTGTTTTCATTTTTCTGAGTAGGAACAGACCACAAGGCTCTGATTCTGTGTCTCCTTTCATGATTGAGGAAACTGATTTTAAGTACATAGGAGAAAGTGGAGAGGTGAATGGAAACCCAGGAACAGAGTCAACAGAGATCTATGCTGAAGTGCTGTGCTGTGCTCAGTCACTCAGTCATGTCTGCCTCTTTGCAACACCATACACTGTAGCCCACCAGGCTCCTCTGTCATGTCGATTCCCCAGGCAAGAATATTGGAGTGGATTACCATGCCTTCTTCCAGGGGATCTTCCCTGCCCAGGGATCAAACCCAGGTCTCCCTCACTGCAGGGTGATTCCTTACTGTCTGAGCCACCAGGGAAGCCCACTCTGAAGTATCAGGTGCCAAATAATTCTATGACTTTTGTCTGTGATTTCAGACATCCTTCCTACAGTTGATGCAGTAAGTGCTACCTAGTAACCTCCAATGTGTCCTCCAGAAAACTCCAAAGGGAAGGGCACAGTGAGCAGGGAGTTTCTGCCCAGACTCACAAGGAAGTGACTGACTGACTGGGTGGCAAGAGGAAGACTGCTAGAATGACTGGCTTCAACTTGGCTTTAACACTTACTAACTCATTACCTGATACATATGACATAAAATGTTGTGCTTCTTTTCTCTTATTAATAATAATGTAGGCAGTTATAATTTTGTGCATGCCTGTGTGCTAAGTCACTTCAGTTGAATCTGACTCTTTGTGACTCCATGGATTGTAGATGGCCAGGATCCTCTGTCCATGGAATTCTCCAGGCTAAAATACTGGAGTGGGTTGCCATGACCTCCTTCAGGGGATCTTTCCTACCCAGTGATCGAACCCAAGTCTCTCATGTCTCCTGCATTAGCAGGCAGGTTCTTTACCTCTAGCACCACCTGGGAAGACCATAATTTGGTGCAGATGCAATAAAAAATGAAACATAAAACATATACCTCAGAGCCTGACACTTATGAAGTCTTAAGTAACAGTACCTGATATTATGGGTAATGTCATCCTCCTCACCATCTTCATCAGCACTTGCAGAATTATCTGATGTGCTCATGGGGAAGTTTGAAAGTGAAAGTGATGTGGCTTGGTTGTGTCCAACTCTTTGTAACCCCATGGACTGTAGCCTACCAAGCTTCTCTGTCCATGCGATTTTCAGACAAGAGTCTTGGATTGCCATTTCCTTCTCCAGTGGATCTTCCTGACCCAGGGATCAAACCTAGGTTTCCTGCATTGCAGGCAGACGCTTTAACCTCTGAGCTACCAGAGGAGGGAAGTGGGAAATTTTTCAGAGATCTATTCACTGCTCTGGTGGGAAGCATACCAGGCAGAGCCACACCAGTGCTGGTGAAAGCAGAACTCTGAATCAGAGTTCTCACACACCAGAACGTAAGTGTCATAGGGCTCTAATCTGAAATTTGTATACTGGTGCCCTCCCATCTGTCTATCCCAACTGTCACGTTTGCCATGTTGTGCATAAAATCATGCTCCCCAAGCTCCTTTAATTCACCAATCACTGTCTCCCTCAGGACTTACTGGCCTGGGCTGCATCTCTGCTGGAACATGACCAAAGAGCACAGACTCACTGCCCTCCTCCTGCCTGGTGTGTAATGAAGTCTCAGGGTCACTCCAGAGGATGGACAGGAAGACAGACTCAGGCTGGACCTTCTAATGAAGGTTCCTACAAAAGATGGAGAAGTAGGTATGGATGGACCACAATATTAGAACTAGCAACATAACGAGCTAGAGACACTGACCAATTATTAACAAAGGTATGACCTTAGGGCTCAATGCCCAAAGCTCATCATTAGCCAGTTGCTCCATGTTGTCCCACTCTCTGGAGGCTTGTTAATACTAACAAAACAGGAAAAGGAGAAAAGTGAATGTCCTGGGAAGGGTCTGGGTCTTTCTTCATCTCAGGAGGAAATTCCATGTACTCTTGCTTCTTACTTCCAACTTGCAGGATCTTAACATAACCTCAGACATTTTTTTCTCAATTTTATCCATTCAATGTGTGGTTTTGATGTGTTGAAGTCCATTTTATCAATTATGAAGTCTATGTAGCAAGAGGTCTAGCCAATGATGTGATGCACTTTCCATTTTCAGAGTTAATAACTGTCTGTAAAGATAACATGCTTTCATCTCTTTACTTTAGTTCACAGTTGATGGGAGGAAACATACAATGGAATGAAAACCAAGAGGTGGGATAAGTGAGACCATCTCAGATCCTGCCCACCATACAGGCCTCATCCTCTATAAGAACTTTGTGCGCCAAACCCTTCCAAGATTAAGTCTTGCCCATCTGCTTTTCAGTATATTCCCAGATTCACTGCACCAACATGATCTCAACAAAATTTCCCTGGAAACAAACTAGAAATGGGTAGACCTTCCTCTCCCCTGGGTACTTCTACAACTTCAGGTCATGCAGTCTCAAGTAGACCCCTGGTTTCTGATACACTAGGAGAGCCCCTGCATCAATGCTGGACAACCTGCAGCTGTTCCATGAACAGATGTAACAAATTTCCACATGCTATGTTTCACATGTTTCTGATTTCTGGTAATTCAAATGGAATCCACTCAAACCTGGATATGTTTTCTCTTGGTTTCTTTGTGGTCTCAGCTCTTGAGGACTTTAATAAAATACGGATTTGGCTTACCCATTTTTGCTATGGGATAAAGTGGGGTGTATGTGGAGAGTGTTGGGATGTAACCTTCTCAATCCTGTCCATGCAATCCTCCTGACAGAGAGTGCTCTTCTGAGGAATGCAGAGGTGGTTTGTCCTTAAGTGACATGAAGAGAATTTTAACTTAAACCGTATCAGATTGGATATGAAGGAAAGAATGTTATGCAACCGTGGATGAATAAGTGACAGGATATTAAGGGAAATTGCATACCAGATATGCACAGGTAGATATGAGAGGAAGTCACTGGGTGTTGTAGCATTTAAGTATTTAGTTCACGGCAAAAATGTATCACTAAACTGAAATGCTTTCATACTGAGATCTAGGAATAAGATTCTAGGACAAAGACGAATTTATGAGACATGAGACAAGGAAACCAAGGTACTTATGTTTGTACCATAAAATGTTACATATGTCATATTCTTTTCCCAGGTCTCAATGCCTCCTATCATTATGACCAAATAGCAACTCAGTAGATTTGATCATGGGCTTCCCAGGTGTTGTTGTCTTTCAGTCGCCCAGTCATGTTCAACTCTTTGCAACCCCATGGACTGCAGCACACCAGGCTTTCCTGTGCTTCACCATTTCCTGGAGCTTGCACAAACTCATGTCCATTGAGTTGGTGATGCCATCCAACCATCTCATCCTCTGTCATCCCCTTCTGCTGCCTTCAATCTTTCCCAGCATCAAGGTACTTTCTAATGAGTCAGCTCTTAACATCAGGTGGCCAAAGTATTGATGCTTCCACTCCAGCGTTAGTCCTTCCAATGAATATTCAGTGATGGTTTCCTTTAAGATTGACTTATTTGATCTCCTTGCTGTCCAAGGGACTCTCAAGAGTCTTCTCCAACACCACAGTTTGAAAGCATCAACTTTTCAGTGCTCAGCCTTCTTTACAGTCCAACTCTCACATCCATGTATGACTACTGGAAAAACCATAGCTTTGACTATGTGGATGTTTGTTGGCAAAGTGATGTCTCTGCTTTTCAATATGCTATCTCAGTTTGTCATAGCTTTCCTTCCAAGAACAAGCATCTTTTAATCTCATGACTGCAGTCACTGTAGGGAGTGATTTTAGAGGCAAAAGAAAATCTGTCACTGTTTCCCTTATTTCCCCATATATTTGCCATGAAGTGATGGGACCAGATGCCATGATCTTAGTTTTTTCATTTTTTGTTTTAAGCCAGCTTTTTCACTTTCCTCTTCTTTCACCTTCATCAAGAGGCTCTTTGCTTTCTGCATTTAGGGTGGTGTCAGGTTGCTATCATATCTGAGGTTGCTGATATTTCCCCAGGCAATCTTGTTTCCAGCTTGTGAGTCCACCAATCCATCAGGGCTTTTGATGATGTTCACAGTGCACATAAGTTAAATAAGCAGGGTGACAATATACAACCTTGATATACTCCTTTCCCAATTTTCAAACAGTCCACTGTTCCATGTCCAGTTCTAACTATTGCTTCTTGTCCTGCATTCACATTTCTCAAGGGATGGGTAAGGTGGTCTGGCATTCCCCTCACTGTAAGAATTTTTAACAGTTTGTTGTGATCCACTGAGTCAAAGACTTTAGTGTAGTCAATGAAGAAGAAGTAGATAGTTTTCTGGAATTCCTTTGCTTTTTCTATAATCCAATGGGTATTGACTACTTGATCTCTGATTTCTTTGCCTTTTCAAAACCCAGCTTGTCCATCTGGAAGTTCTTGGTTCACGTACTGTTGAAGCCTAGCTTGAAGGATTTTGAGCATTACCTTACTAGCATGTGAAATGAGCACAATTGTGCAGTAGTTTGAACATCCTTTGGCATTGCCCTTCTTTGCAATTGGAATGAACACTGACATTTTCCAGTCCTGTGACCATTGCTGAGTTTTCCAAATTTGTTGGCACATTGAGTGTAGCATTTTAACAGGGTCATCTTTTAGGATTTGAAATAGCTCAGCTGGAATTCCATCAGTTCCACTAACTTTGTTAGTCATAATGCTTCCTCAGGCCCACTTGACTTCACACTCCAGAATGTCTGGATCTAGGTGAGTGACCACACCATCATGGTTATCCATGTCATTAAGAGCTTTTTTATACAATTCTTCTATGTATTCTTGCCCCCTCTTCTTAATATCTTCTGTTTCTGTTAGGTCATTATGGTAAGTGAAATAAGTCAGACAGTGAAAGACATGGAATATAGGATTTCTCTTCTCTGTGGAATGTAATGTATTAAACTCATACAAGCAGAGTGTATTTTCTGACATATTACCAATTGTGAACATTGCAGAAAATTATTCCATGAATATTGTAGAACACCTAGGATTACTATTCAAGTGTATACTTTCTCTTATAATATTTATGGATTTAAAGTACCCTATATTCATTTGCTATGAGAATTTAACATGATCTAATAAGAAACCAAGTGATAGAAGTTTAACAGAACGTAAATGGAAAACTAAACCACAGAACCATGCACACACACACACACACACACACTCACACAAAGTAGCATTACTTTGGCTTCTTTCAAGATTCTTTGACTGTCACTTAGGTTAGCTTAAATGGATATGCAGATATAGTATTTTAGTGATTTTAGTAACTTTTTGGGGGTGATATATCTTTCCCTAAACTAGTAAGAATTTATCTTTTTTCAAGTATATTCTTTCTTTTAGTATCAAAGTCTCTCATCAGTAGAGTTGGTTGGTGATTTTCTTTTTTTTTTTTTTATTTTATTTTTAAACTTTACATAATTGTATTAGTTTTGCCAAATATCAAAATGAATCAATCACAGGTACACATGTGCTCCCCATCCTGAACCCTCCTCCCTCCTCCCTCCCCATACCATCCCTCTGGGTCTTCCCAGTGCACTAGCCCCAAGCATCCAATATCGTGCATTGAACCTGGACTGGCATCTCGTTTCATACAACATAACAGGGAGAAAAAATAAACAATTAAAACTCGCAGATTTCGAGCCCTACGGTGATTTTCTTAAGTGGTAAAAGGGAAAGGTCTGCACAGCTTTCAGTCAGCCAAGATTACTACCACAAAAACAATAAGTGACATCTCAATTTGTGATGGATACTTATTTTGCAGAATGCAATAAGAGCCCTAAGATGTAAATATTCTGACAGAGGCATGGTAATCAAGTAGGAAAGGAGGACATGAAGGCTGTATATTGTCACCCTGCTTATTTAACTTATATGCAGAATACATTACGCAAAATGCCAGGCTGGATGAAGCACAAGCTGGAATCAAGATTGCCAGGAGAAATATCAATAACCTCAGATATGCAGATGACACCACCCTTATGGCAGAAAGTGAAGAAGAACTAAAGAGCCTCTTGATGAAAG
Source organism: Bison bison bison (assembly GCF_000754665.1). Taxonomy (NCBI): domain Eukaryota; kingdom Metazoa; phylum Chordata; class Mammalia; order Artiodactyla; family Bovidae; genus Bison; species Bison bison. The sequence continues at coordinate 9,082,875 of NW_011495051.1, read as the reverse complement.
TGAAAGAAGAGAGTAAAAAAGTTAGCTTAAAGCTCAACATTCAGAAAACTAAGATCATGGCATCTGGTCTCATCACTTCATGGCAAATAGATGGGGAAACAATGGAAAGAGT
>NW_011495051.1:9082294-9082663 GCF_000754665.1 Bison bison bison | reverse complement strand
CTATTTCCTTCTCCAATAAATATTTGAGTGGCTTTCAACCACCAGGAGCCTGCCAGCTTGAGATTTTTGAGACCTCGGCTGCGTCTTGCACAGGCCACAAGTGAAGTAGTGAAATCGCTCAGTCATGTCCGGTTCTTTTGTGATCCCGTGGACTGCAAGCCTACCACGCTCCCGTTCATGGGATTTTCTCCAGGCAAGAGTGGTGGAGTCGGTTGCCATTTCTCTTCTACAGGGGATCTTCCAGATCCCAGGTATTGAACCCAGGTCTCCCACATTGTAGGCAGATACTTTGCTGTTGAACAACCAGCCATGGGCCACAGGATGTGCCAAATCAGGCAAGGAAGATGCCCCAATATGAGTGGACAAGGG
>NW_011495051.1:9071750-9082194 GCF_000754665.1 Bison bison bison | reverse complement strand
AGTACTGAATATTCATTGGAAGGACTGATGCTGAAGCTGAAGCTCCAATACTTTGGCCACCTGATGCGAAGAACTGACTCATTGGAAAAGATCCTGAGGCTGGGAAAAACTGAAGACAGGAGGAATGGGGAGGACAGAGGATGAGATGGTTGGATGGCATCACCAACTCGATGGACATGAGTTTGAGCAAGCTCTGGGAGTTGGTGATGGACAGGGAGGCCCAGTGTGCTGCAGTCCATGAGGTTACAAAGAGTCAGACTGAACTGAAATGACTTGTCTTGCAGAACTCAATAGGAGACCTAAGATGTAATTATTGAGACAGAGAACAGGAAGGCATGGCAATCAAGTGAAGTCCTAACCAGGCTGTTTCTACTAAAAGGAAAAGTCCTCCCTTGAAAGAAGATAAACTTACTATGAAGACTTGGGTGACTCAATGTACTTCAGGCATCACTGGAGTCACACAGCAATTGGAATATGATACCACCTATTCTCCAGCTGCGTACCCAAAGCTAAGACATACCCTTGACTTCCACCTGTCTTTCCTGGGCACATTTTGCATCTTCCAATCACAGGTACATAAGAGCAAATCTATAGTATCAGTCAAGAGTCAGTCAAGTAAAGAAAAACCAATTAGTGTTTTTTCAAAAACTTTTTTATTGGAGTAGAGTTGATTTACAATGTTGTGTTACTTTCAGGTGTACACTACAGTGAATTTGTTATACATGTGTCCATTCTTTTTCCGAATGTTTTCTATATAGTTCATTACACTGTAGTGAGTAGAGTTCCTTCCTTTTGCTATACAGTAGGTTCTTTGGAGAAGGAAATAGCAACCCACTCCAGTATTCTTGCCTGGAGAATCCCAAGGACAGAGGAGCCTAGTGGACTGCCGTCTATGGCGTCACACAGTTGGACACGACTGAAGCGACTTAGCAGCAGCAGCAGGTTCTTAACATCTATCTATTTGGATATAGTTGTGTTTATATGTCCAGTACTCTTGCCTGGAGAATCCCATGGATGGAGGAGCCTGGTGGGCTACAGTCCACGGGGTCGCACAGAGTCGGACACGGCTGAGCGACTTCATCACTTTCATATGTTAGTTCCAGCCTTCCAATTTATCCCTTACTGTCCCTTACTCAGCATAAATTTGTTTTCTACATCTGTAACACTATTTCTGTTTTGTAGATAATCCATCCCACTCCAGTACTCTTGCCTGGAAAATCCCATGGATGGAGGAGCCCGGTAGGCTGCAGTCCATGGGGTCACTGAGAATCGGACAGGACTGAGCAACTTCACTTTCACTTTTCACCTTCATGAATTGGAGAAGGAAATGGCAACCCACTCCAGATTCTTGCCTAGAGAATCCCAGGGACAGGGGAGCCTGGTGGGCTGCCATCCATGAGGTCGCACAGAGTCAGACACAACTGAAGCAACTTAGCAACAGCATATATCCTACATATAAGTGATATCATATGATATTTATTTTTCTCTGACATACCTCATGCAGTATGACAATCTCTAGGTCCATTCAGGTGGCTGCAAATGGCATTATTTCATTATTTTTTTGGCTGAGTGGCAGTCATCCAGGAATAATTCATTTAATCATTTTAGTGAAAAGTTTTAACACAGAGAGTTGGTTAAATAGTTATTGAATGGCTGAAAGATAAAAAGAAAGAAAGAAAGAAAGAAAATGAAGTAACATAGCCATCATAAGTGAAGGAAGAAGCTACTCCACCAAGGGCTTGAGGGGTTTAAAGGGATCACCTGAGCATTTAGGGCAAAGAGATATTTACAGATTATGTTGAAAGTACGTAAGATCAACACAAGATGCAATATACAGGAGTGATTCTGAGCATCCCACCCCAGAGCAAAGTCCATGCATATGGTGTAGAATAATCCATGTGAAGATTATTGGAAATAATGGGGTAAATGCATTGCTTGTTACTACAGCAGAGTCTTCATAACTTCCACCCTTTGACCTCTGATCTCTTCTAGATCTTTAGCATTTGTCCATGAGCAGTTATGACCCAAAGTATAAAGGTCACTTTTAAAGGAAAATTCTGACTTACATCAGTAGTTCTCAATCTTGGCCACACACTAGAACCACCTGAGTGCTTTGAAAAATACTCATATTTAGGCCACAACCAAGTACAGTTAGAGTGTCTGGTGGTGAAACACAAGGTCAGTATTTTTAATCTTCCCAGATATTTTCAATAAAAGCCTAGGTTGAGAAGCAGTGACATGCCTCCTCACCCATAACTGTATGTGCGAATTTAAAACATAGATACAGAATTTACTATGGAAATGATGTAACAGCTGTGCAAAACTCATAAATTTTCAGTATATTGAAAGGGAAGTACTCATTCTTCAAGGATGTTTGTGCCACCCAAGATAAATCATAGAATCTCCATAGATATAAAGAAATTCAGGTAAGAAGTGATTATGGCACACAAAGGATCCTCGATCTCCCACTGTCATGTTAAACCAGAAACAGAAACAATATTCAGGTGGAAAGCAAAGAAAAATGTGAAGGTCATAAGAGTTGCAAAACTGATGACATAATAAAAGTAGAATTTTAAATCTCCAGGTTTTGTTTTTGTTTTTGTTTTTGTTTTTTGCTACATTTTCTAGCCTACACTCAAATGGGTGGCCAGGTCCTAAGCTGAGATTGTTCTGCTGAGGAACCTCCACATGGCCTTTTTGATGTCTTTGTTCCTCAGACTATAGATGAAGGGGTTTAGCATGGGGGTGACCACAGTGTAAACCACTGAGGCTGCTACATCCTTCCTTGGAGAAAGGGAGATGACTGAGCTGAGATATACCCCCAGGGCTGTTCCATAAAACAAGCATACCACTGCCAGGTGAGAGCCACAGGTGGCAAAGGCTTTATACATCCCACTTGATGAGGGGACTCTCAGAATGGAGACAAGAACTTTATAGTAAGAGAAAAAGATTCCTGAGGTAGGGAGAAAACCAGAGATGGCAACAATAATATAGCTGACTATATTATTCATGAAAGTATCAGAACAGCCAAGGTTGAGCAGCTGAGAAGGGTCACAGAAGAAACTAGAAATTTCTATATCCTTGAAGCAGGTAAGTTGTAACACAATCACATTATGCATCTGGGAATCCAAAAGGCTAACAAAAAAAGACACCAAAATGAAGATGCAACAGGTGCGTGGGTTCATGATGATTGTATAATGCAGTGGGTGACAGATGGCCACAAACCTGTCATAAGCCATCACAGACAGAAGCATACTATCCATACACCCAAAAAGGATAAAAATAGACATCTGTGTCAGGCAGCCCCCATAGGAGATGACTCTGCTGTGAGTTTGGATGTCCACAATCATCTTGGGAACAGTGGTAGAGATGAAACTGATGTCAGCCAAAGACAGGTTGGAGAGGAAGAAGTACATGGGGGTGTGGAGGTGGGGGTCAGAGGTGACGGCTAATATGATGAGCAGGTTCCCCAGCACGGTGACCAGGTACATGGACAGAAACAGGACACAGAGCAAAGGCTGCAGTTGTGCATCATCTGAGAGGCCCAGGAGGAAGAATTCTGAGACACTTGTTAGATTTCCAGTTCTATGTAGCTTGGACACCTCTGGAAAAAGAAGAGAGGGGTGGAAACAAAGGAAATAAGTAAATGGGCATTGAGCGCTGTGCCCATATTTTGGATTCAAACAATTCATTTTAAGATTATACATCCCAGTATCTTCAGCAATATCTCTCAGTGTGACAAATTCTACCTTCTTAGAAATTTTTTCTCCTTAGTTTCTATGTTATTCATCTCTGCCTATACACCCTTACTTTATAAAACTTCATGGAAAAATGAAAGGGAACAAGAATATTAGAGTTAAAACATCCATGGTCTCAGTTATATATAGCCAACTTCTTTAGATATAATGTAGAAGGAGAAATTCTCTTCCCCTCTAGTAAAATATAAAATTTGATCTAAAGAAATTAAGACATGCATATTTATACAAATCTTAATTCGGTCAAAAACAATTCTAGATATTTTCCTCATTTTCAATATTGACAAATCTATGAAATGCAGAACTAGGTCCTCCTGATTCTTAATTAAAAATGAATGTTAAAATGAGAACACATTTTATATGATATTCAGAGTTTTATCATTCTTTGTTTTCTACCTTCCCTTCTTCATGAAATAAGTCATTACTCAAACATCAGAGTGGTCTTTTAAAGTTTTTAGTATATTCTTCATATCTTTGACTTTAGTGGAATTCAAATTTTGATCAGTATGGTTTAATTAAATGCAGGATCATGATGCATTGATGACTACAAAGGTGGTATTACTGTACAGAACAATGTTAATGATTAAAAATGATAATAAAATTTAAGAAACTCTCTTGAAATTTTGATTCATGATGATATATGGAAAAAACCATCCCAACATTGTAATCATCCTCCAATTAAATTATTTTTTTAACAGGCATAATATTCTCCAGATCATTCCATGTTGTCACAAATGGCAGGATTTCCTTGTTTTTATGGCTGAGTAATATCCCATTATTTATATAAACACACAACATTTTTTACCTATTCAACAGTCAATAAACACATTTTCACTATTTAAAATAAATGACGATGACAAGGGAATGTAAATATCTATTAGAAGTTCTGATTTCAGTTCTTGGGCACCTAACCTGAAGTGGGTTGCTAGATCCTATGGTAGTTCTATTTCAATTAGATGCAGCTTTTAATTTTTTTAAGGAACCTCCATTCTGTTTTCTGTAATGGCTGTATCATTATTCATTCCCAGTAACCGAGTACAAGTGTTCCCATAACAGTGAGCAGGGATCGAGGAGTCTCTGCCAGGACTGACAGGGAAGTTAGTGACATGATGGTTTGGGGTGGCAGAGGCATTGCCCACATACCTAGCATCTGGAATCAGTCTGTCCAAAATGACTGACTTCAAACATGATTTTATCATTCTTTAATTCATGATCTGGTTGCTGTTGTTTAGTCCCTAAGTTGTGTCTGACTCTTTGTGACACCAAGGACTGTAGCCCACCAGGCTTCTCTGTCCATGGGATTTCCCAGGCACGAACACTGGGGTGGGTTGCCATTTCCTTCTGCAGGGGATCTTTATGACCTAGTGATCAAACTTGAGTCTCCTGTATTGGCAGGCAGATCCTTCACCACTTGAGCCACCAGGGAAGCCCCAAGAACTGGCACATATTATATAAAGTGTTTCACTTCTTTCCTCTTATTAAAATAATAGTAATGTTATGTACATATCATTGGGGAGAAATTATGCGCAGGTAATCAAGAAGGAAATACAAAATGTATACGTCAGAGCCCAACACTTAGGAGGCCTTCAATACCAGGACAGGATGGTATGGCTCATGTCATCCTCATCATGCTTGTCCTCATCCTCATCACTGATCCCATGATGAACTGAAGAGGTAGTGGGGAGGGGGACAGAGGATAAGATGGTTGGATGGCATCATCGACTCAATGGACATGAGTTTGAGCAAACTCCAAGAGATGGTGAAGGACAGGGAAGCCTGGTGCTGCAGTCCATGGGGTTGGAAAGAGTCAGACATGACTGAGTGACTGAACCACAACTGAACAAGGGGAAAGTTTACAGAGGTGCACTTGCTTCTCTATTGGGAGGGATGCCAGCCAGAGCCAGTGAGGGTGAAAGCAGAACTCTGAACGAAAGTTCTCACATCTCAACCAAAACTAAGAATATGAACTTGAAAGCACTCTATTCCAAACCCATGTGGATTGCTCCCAACACCTCTTCACCATTCCTGTTTCCCTAGCACTTACTAGGTTGGCTGTATCTCTGCTGGAGCATGACCAAGGACCACAGACTCACTGCCTCTCTCCTGCCTGGTGTGTGATGAAGTCTCAGGGTCCCTCCTCAGGATGGACAGGAAAACAGACTCAGGCTGGACATTCTGATGGAGGTTCCTACAAAGGATGGAGACATAGGTGTGGATTCACAATATTAGAACAGCCAAAATAATGAGCTTGGAGGCATTGGCCAATTATTTACAATGGCATGACCTTAGAGCTCAATGCCCAAAGCTCATCATTAGCCACTTGGTCCATGTTGTCCTCATCTCTGGGGACTTGTTAATATTAAAAGAACAGGAAAAGGGGAAGAGTGAATGTCCTAGGAAGGGTCTGGGTCCCTTTTCATCTCAGGAGGAAATATCACATACTCTTGCTTCTTAATTTCAAGCTGCAGGATCTTAACGTAACATCAGACCTTTTTTTCTCAATTTACCACTCAATGTGTGATTTTGATATGTTGAAATTCACTGTATCAATCTTGAAATCTTTGCAGCATGAGGTCTAGACCAACGATGTGATACACTATCCATTTTCAGAGTTTTCCATTTTTCACAGGACTGGAAAAGGACATTTCTCATTCAACTGCAAAGAAGGGCAATACCAAAGATTGTCCAAACCACTGCACATTTTGTGCTCACTTACACACACTAGTAAGGTAATGCTCAAAATCCTTCAAGCTAAACTTCAACACTATGTGAACCAAGAACTTCCAGATGGACAAGCTGGATTTAGAAAAGGCAGAGGAACCAGAGATCAAGTAGTCATAGAAAAAGCAAGGGAATTCCAGAAAACTATCTACTTCTTCTTCATTGAGTATGCTAGAGTCATTGACTGTGTGGATCACAACAAACTGTGGAAAATTCTTAGAGAGATAGGAATACCAGACCACCTTCCCTTCCTCCTGAGAAATATGTATGCAGGTCAAGAAGTAACAGAACTGGACAAGAACAAAGGACTGGTTCCAAATTGCTAAAGGAGTACATCAAAGCTATATATTGTCACCCTGCTTATTTAACTTATATGCAGAGTATACCGTACGAAATGCCAGGCTGGATAAAGCACAAGCTGGAATCAAGATTGCAGGGAGGAGTATCAATAACATCAGATATGCAGATGACACCACCTTATGGCAGAAAGCAAAGAGGAACTAAAGAGCCTCTTGATGAAAGTGAAAGAGGAGAGTGAAAAAGCTGGCTTAAACTCAACATTCAAAAAACAAAGATCATGGCTTCTGGTCCCATCACTTCATGGCAAATAGATGGGGAAACAATGGAAATAGTGAGAGGCTTTATTTTCTTGGGCTCTAAAATCACTGCAGATGGTGACTGCAGCCATGAAATTAAAAGATGCTTGCTCTTTGGAAGAAGAGCTGTGACAAACCTAGACATCATATTAAAAGCAGAGACATACTTTGGTGACAAAGGTCCATCTAATCAAAGCTACAGTTTTTCCAGTGGTCATGTATGTGTGTGAAAGTTGGACTATAAAGAAAGCTGAGCACCAAGGAATTGATGCTTCTGAACTGTGGTGTTGGAGAAGACTCTTGAGAGTCCCTTGGACAGCCAGGATATCAAACAAGTCAATGCTAAAGGAAATCAGTCCTGAATATTCTTTGGAAGGATTAATGCTGAAGCTGAAGCTCCGATACTTTGGCCACCTAATGTGAAAACCTGACTCATTGAAAAAATCCCTGAGGCTGGAGAAGATCAAAGGCAGGAGGAGAAGGGGACGACAGAGAATAAGATGGTTGGATGGCATCACCGACTCGATCAACATAAGTTTGAGCAAGCTCTGGGAGTTGGTGATGAACAGGCCTGGCATACTGTAGTCCAAGGCATCGCAAAGAGTCAGACACAACTGAGCAACTGAACTAAACTAAACTGAAACTGGGAGTTCGTTTAAAAGATATTGAAAGGCTAACAGGCAAAAAATAACAAAGCAGTAATATAGCATTTATGAGCGAAGAAAGATGTTACTCCACCAAGGGCTTGAGGAGTATAAAACGAAGAACTGAGCATTTACAACAAAGAGAATTTACTGACCACTATTGAATGTAGGTAAGTTAGAAAATGGAACAAACATTTCAAGAGCCACACCCCAAAGCAATGTATATAAGTGTGAGTTTAGAGTAGAGACAATAGTTTTATAAACAGCACATAGGCTATGGAGACCAAATTCTATGGTGTAGAGAGGCTATATGTGAAGAATCATTATCAGCAATAATGGGTAAAACACACTGCCTGTTGGCCTTCTCAGTAGTAAAGAAACTGCCTTCCAATTTAAGAGATGTGGGTTCCATCCTTGGGTCAGGAAGACCCCCTGGAAAAAGAAATGGCAACTCCAGTATTTTTGCCTGGAAAATATCATGGACAGAGGAGCCTGGCAGACTACGGTTCACGGGGTCGCTAAAGAGTCAGACTCAACTTACTGACTGAGTATGCACACAGGCACATTGCCTGTTACTACAGCAGGCTCTTCATATTTTCCCCCATGAGTTCAGATCTCTTTAGGATCTGGGACATTTGTCCATGAGGAGTTAGGACACATGACATAAAGGTCACATTTGACTGAAAGATTTGGCTTAGATCAGAAGTTCAAACCTTGGCCACATGCTAAAACCAGCCTCAGTGTGTTTAAAAACCCTCATGCTGGGACCTCCCTGGTGCTCCAGTGGATTAGGTTCCACCTTTCAATGCAGGAGGCATGAATTCAACCCTTGGTCTCGGACTTAAGACCCCACATGCTGCATGGTATGACCAAAAATAAAAATAAGTAATTTTTTTAAATCTTCAGTTTAGGACACCCTAAGTCTAACATTGTGAAGGAATTATCCTCCTTTAAAATAAGTAAATAAATTTAAAAATAAATAAATAAGAATAAAATAAATAGACTCTTTGGCAGTGAGACTCAGTTGTCAGTTTATTTTTTAGTTTATTTTATTGTAGTATAATTGATTCACAATGTTGCAAAACAGTGAGGATTTTTAAGCCTCCCAGATGATTTTGAGAAAAGCCAAGGCTGAGAAGCAGTGACATGTAGCCTAACACAGTGTGTTCATGCATGCTCAGTCACTACAGTCATGTCCAACTCTCTGTGACCCCATGGACCATGGCCCACCAGGCTCCTCCATCCATGGGATTCTCCAGGCAAGAATACTGGAGTGGGTTGCCATTTCCTTCTCCAGTGATAAAGTATGAAGTGAGTGAAGTGAGGGAAGTGAAGTCACTCAGTTGTGTCCGAGTCTTTGCGACCTCATGGACTGCAGCCCACCAGGCTCCCCCCGTCCATGGGATTTTCCAGACAAGAGTACTGGAGTGGTTTGCCATTGCCTTCTCCACATAGACTGCATACACAGATTTAAAACATAGTAATCTGTAAAAATGGAGTTGTTCATTTTTCTAGTATGTGGGTCACCATGATAAATGAGAGACTCCTCCTTAAATACAATAAGATTCTGTTATGCAGTATTTTTGACATCTACAGAATCCCAGAAGACCCTCCCAGCCCCATCAAAAACATATCTAAAAAGCAATATTCAGGTATAAAACAAGGAGAGGCAAGAAGGCCCTAAGGGCTACAAATGATGTCATCAGAGAGATAGAATTTTCAGATCCAGGTGTTAATTTTGCTACATTTTCCAACCCACACTCCAAATGGAGGTTAGATTGTTTTGTTGAGGAATCTGCACAAGGCCCTTTTGATGTCTCAGTTCCTCAGGCTGTAGATGAAGGGGTTCAGCATGGGGGTGACCACAGTGTAGATAACGGAGGCCAGTGAATCCTTCCTGGGAGATTGTGAGATGGCTGAGCTGAGGTACATACCAAGGCCTGTTCCATAATATAAGCAAACAACTGTCAGGTGAGAGCCACAGGTAGAGAATGCTTTATACCTCCCACCTGATGACGGGACTCTCAAAATGGAGGAAATAATTTTGTAATAAGAGAAAAAGATCCCTGAGACAAGGACAAAAGCAAAAATGGCACCAGAAAAATACAGGATTATATTATTGGTGAAAGTGTCAGAACAGGCAAGCTTAAGGAACAGAGAAGGGTCACAGAAGTAACTAGAAATTTCTACATCTTTGAAGCAGGTAAGTTGTAGAACAATCAAATTGTGTACCTGGGAGTCCATAAGGCTACCAAAAAAAGACACCAAAACTAAAGAGAAACAGAGGTGTGGGTTCATGATGACTGGGTAGTGCAGTGGGTGACAGATGGCCACAAACCTGTCATAGGACATCATAGACAGCAGCATACCATCCATACATCCAAAAAGGATTAAAAAAGACATCTGTGTCAGGCAGCCCCCATAGGAGATGACTGTGCTGTGAGTTAGGATATTCACAATCATCTTGGGGACTGTGGTGGAAATGAAACCAATGTCAGCCAAGGAGAGGTTGGAGAGGAAGAAGTACATGGGAGTGTGGAGGTGGGGGTCAGAGGTGACAGCCAGGATGATGAGCAGGTTCCCCAGCATGGTGACCAGGTACATGGACAGAAACAGGACACAGAGCAAAGGCTGCAGTTCTGCATTGCCGGGGACCAGCCCCGGCTGATCCAGGGTATTCGAAGGAGAGACGGCGTAGGCGAGGATCAGGATACAATAGCTTCAATTA
>NW_011495051.1:9071036-9071650 GCF_000754665.1 Bison bison bison | reverse complement strand
GTAGCAGCATTTGCATGAGATCAAAGCTTCGGGGTACCATTCCATGAAGCTGGGGCACCCTTTATCTATCCCCTAGCCAGGACAAGCTTATACCTGTCTCCGACACTCATATTCCCCAGGTGTATTCACAGGAAAGACCACATAGACAATGAACATAGGCAGAAGGGGAAGAGACACAAATGACTGGGCTATTTCTCTGTTAACTTATGAAAAAGGGCAGTGGGAGGCAATTATCTCATCCAGCACTGTTGCTGTTGGTATTTAGTGGGTTAGTCATGTCCAACCCTTTTGCAACCCCAGGGACTGTAGCCCTCTGTCAGTGGGACTCTACAGGCAAAAATAATGGAGTGAATTGCACTTCTATCTCCAGGGAAACTTCCTGATTCAGAGATGAAACCCTGGATTACCCACTGACCAGTGAAGCCAAAACCAGTATCAGCAACACTAAAAATGCTTTGCCCAAACCACCAGAAATCATGGTGCATATACCTAATTGTTGAATAAGTGGTTTCATTCAACTCGATGTTTTTATAAAGGTAACAACCAAACTTTCTGGCTACATTTCAACCCTACAATGAATATTTTGGTAAAGATACCACAGACACTCAAAGGAG
>NW_011495051.1:9070303-9070936 GCF_000754665.1 Bison bison bison | reverse complement strand
CAACCAGAGTGAGAGAGAGAGCGACATGGGGAGACCAGTATTTCGAGAAACTGATCCCAATTCTTTATTTTCCATGGTCTACTTTTATACACTGAGATGTTATACAAAAGTCACGTGGGGACAGCAGTCCTGACTTTTATTAAAGTCAGGTGCTTCACACAAATGTATACAGAGGTCTTAGGGGTGTTACATCATCTTCTGGCCAGGGGGGCCTGCTGACAATTTACGACCCTCTCCTTGTGACAGCAGTCAGTCAATCAGGACACTTATTTCTCCAGGGCTGATTATTCTCAAAACAGATGCCACCCAAGTAAAGTTACATTCCTACAGGGTGAGGGTGTAGTGGGTTTTAGTTAAGGAAAGAATTTACTTAGCCTAAGGTCTAACGTGATTAATATCAAAGGTTAATTCTATATATTCATTAATGTGTGTAAGGGCAGGGGATGTGGAGACTTAGCAACAAACATTGGCTCAACAAATGAAAAACCCTTCACCAACACAATTTCTAGTTAGCCCATTATATTTATACTAATAGTTTTCTAACTTCTCTAAAGAACCTGTTTTTAGAGGGTTTAAAGCATCTTGTGCCTCTCACGGTTGGGAGGCTGTGAGCAATCACATGTGGCCGGACGA
>NW_011495051.1:9069654-9070203 GCF_000754665.1 Bison bison bison | reverse complement strand
AACCCCAAGCATCCAGCATTGTGCATCGAACCTGGACTGGCAACTTGCTTCATACATGACATTATACATGAACCAGTCTGATCTATGTGGTGTTTCTTTTTCCCCTCCCAATTTTATGTAGTAAAAACAACGACAGAAAATAGCCCAAGCAAGTCAACATGTGTCCAATATAAACCTGTGGGTTTATATTTTAACAAGAAAATAAGCATAGTAGCCAGCAGCCATAAGCCCCAAATGCTCAAAACAGCAACATTTCCCCTGAAATGTGAATGAGGGTTCTCAGACAATTTTGCAGAAGCATCCCCAGTAAGACAGACAACCGGGAACATGCAGTTTCTGCTTGAGGAAGAGCTCCCCAGAAGGGGAAGGGGAGAAGAGGGGAGGGGTAAAAGGGAGAGGAGGTGGAGAAAGGGAGGGGGAACAGAGAAGGAAGGAAATGGGAGGCTGAGGGAGAGAAGTTGAGGGAAAGGGGAGAAGGGGAAGGGAGAAAATGAAGAGAAAAGGGAGGGTGAGACAGATGGGAGGGGGAAGAAAAAATGGGGGAGATGG
>NW_011495051.1:9066334-9069554 GCF_000754665.1 Bison bison bison | reverse complement strand
CGAGCCTCCTTCCTCATGACCTTTGTCACGGGCGGAGTACCTCACTCTGGCCCCCAACACTGCATCATCTGAGAGACCCAGGAGGAAGAATTCTGAGACACTGGTTAGATTCTGTGTTAGATTTTGTGGCTGTATGTACCTTGGACACCTTTAAAAAAGAAACGAGATTTGGAAGAAAGAAAACAAGTAAATGACATGCAGTACTGTGTCCATATTTTGGATTCAAGCAATTCATTTCTAAGATCATACACCCCATTTCCTTCAGCAATATTTCTCAGTGTGACAAATACTATCTGCTTAGAATTCTTTCTTCATTGGTTTCTGTGTTATTCACATCTGTCTATGCACTCTTACTTTATAAAACTTCACTGAAAAGTGAAAGAAATAAGAACGTCAGAGGTAATATATCCATGACCTCAGTTAAATACAGCCTACTTCTTTAGAGATGATAAGAGATTCCCTTATAGAATAAGAGATCCCCTTCCCCATCTAAGAAAATATATAATAATTCAAATATAAAAAAATTAAGTCATTTATATAAATCTTATTTTCTCAAATACAATTCTAGATATTTCTCTCACTTTTCTATTTACAAATCTCTATGAAATTCAAGACTATGTCACCTGGATTCTAAATCAAAGATGAATGTTCATAATTGGAAACATTTTTTTGATCTTCAGAGTTTTATTCATCCTTTGTTTTTCTGTCTTCCTTCCTTCATGAAATAGAGATTACTCAAATATCAGAGCTGTCTTTCAGAAGTCATTTAGTATATACTCCATATCTTTGACTTTGATGGACTTGAAATTCTAATCAACTTTGTTTAATTAAGAGGACAAGATCTAATGTGTTGGTGACTACATAGATAGTGTTCATGTGCACAGTATTGTCAATGATTAAATGATAATGAAATTTAAGTAACCCTCTTGAAATTTTTTATCTTATACAGGATTATTTGTTTCGAACCATCTCAGTAAAATGTCTGAAGTATGAGACCACTTTACATTTCTTGAACTCTGTTCTGTACTGACAGGATAATACTACTTCATTGTTTTTCTTTTTTTCAGTTTATTGACGTGATTGACAAAATGGCGTATATTTGGGTGGGTTGTGTGAGATGAAACGTTTTAAAGATATACAAAAGGATGATTTAAATACATATACACACGGGGAATGATTACCACAGTCAAGTTAATTAATATATCCGTCACCTCACATAGTTTCTTTGCGTGTGTGTATGTGTGTGTGTGTGTGTGTGTGTGTTAACAGGTAAGCCAACCTCTTTTAGCAAATCTCAACAACACAGTGCAGAATTATTAGCTATAACCACAGCCTAGTGATTATAGCTAATAATTCTGCACTGTGTACATTAGATCCACAGAACTTACTCATTTTATAACTGAAAGTTTGTACCCTTTGACCAACATCTCCCCACTTTCTCCACCACCAATCCTCACAACTACAGTTTAAACTATAGTGCTAAGAGCTTGATATTCTTCGCTTCCATACATAAGTGAGATCATACAGTATTTGACTATGTCTGGTGTATATATTTTAATGTGCAAATATTTCTTAGGTCCATCCATGTTGTCACAAATGGCAAGATTTCCTTGTTTTTATGGCTAAATAATAGCCCATCATTTATATATACACAGCACATTTTCTTTATTCATCTGTCAATAGACACATATCCACATTTCACTATTTAAAATAATATCATAAGGGAGGAGCTAAGATGGCGGAGGAGTAGGACGGGGAGAACACTTTCTCCCCCACAAATTCATCAAAAGAACATTTAAACGCCGAGTAAATTCCACAAAACAACTTCTGAATGCCGGCAGAGGACATCAGGCACCCAGAAAAGCAACCCAAGTCTTCAAAAGGAGGTAGGAAAAAATATAAAAGACAAAAAAAGGGACAAAAGAGAGAGGGATGGAGTTCCATCCTGGGAAGGGAGTCTTAAAAAGAGAGAAGTTTCCAAACACCAGGAAACCTTCTCACTGCTGAATCTGTGCCGAGCCTTGGAAGCACAGAGGGCAACATAACAGGGAGGAAAAATAAATAAACAATTAAAACCCGCACATTGCAAGCCCTACAGTAACTCCCGCAGCGGAGAAGCAGCGCAGACGCCTGCATCCACCATTAGCAAGCGGGGGCTGGGCAGTGAGGCGCAGCGCAGGCTGCATCGCAAGAATCTGGCCTGAATACCCCGAGCGCTATCTGAGTGAAATAATTTGGACTAGCAAACCAGACTGTGGGATATCTACCACGCGAAAAGCCAGCCCTAACCTATGACACTGCCAGGCCCGCGCACGGAACAAAGGACTGAACAGAGATAGCCGGCGGCAGACCATCCCCCTCCGGTGATAGGCAGCCAGAGCCGGAAGGGGACAATCGCAGCCCCAGAGAGACATTATCTATAAAACTGTAAGCAGGCTTCTTTGCTAACTAAAACTTCTTGGGGGTCTGGACGGTCAACATCTGCCTGAGAAGGTGTGCCGGTGCACACCTAGATAAACGAGCAGTGGGGAGGCAATAAGTCGCAGCAATCGCGCTTGCTAAACACCTCATCACCTGAGCTGCTCGGATCTGGGAAGAGCCAAAACGCAGGCCCAACCAAGAGTCTGTGCCTCTGAGAACTACCCGAGTGCCTGAACCTGAGCGGCTTGGACCTGGGAAGTACAGGCAGCCCAGGGCCAGCCACGGATGGTTCCCGGCGGAGCAACCTAGAGCCTGAGCAGCGTGGGCAGAGAGGCTACACGCGCTGTGAACAGGGTGCAGACCCAGTGTGGCTGAGGCACTGCGAGCACACGCCAGTGTTATTTGTTTGCAACATCCCTCCCTACCTCCCCACGGCGCGACTGAACAAGTGAGCCTAAAAAAAAAAAAAAAGTGTCCTCCACCGTCCTCTTTGTGTCAGGGCGGAAACCAGACACTGAAGAGACCAGCAAACAGAAGCTATAACAGAGGGAACCGCCTTGGAAGCTACAGGCAATAGATTAAAACCCTGTGGTTACAACCAACTACATAGGAAGGGGCCTATAGATCTTGAGAAATATAAGTCGGACCAAGGAACTAGCCAAAAATGAACTGAACCCACAACACTCACAACAAAACTGGAGAAAGTCCTAGATATATTTTTACATTTGTATGATCATTCTTTCTTTTTTTTAATTATTTTTCTAATTTTTTAAGAAATTTTTAAGTCCTCTATTATTCC
>NW_011495051.1:9064991-9066234 GCF_000754665.1 Bison bison bison | reverse complement strand
TCTACCATCTGGTCAACATCCAACATTGGATTACTTCTGTGTGGTTGGCTCAGTCAATGAATTAACTGCAGAGTGCCTTTATAAACTAATCACTTAAAAAGAAAAAAAAAAAGAGTATATGATATGTTGTGGAGTTTTACATGGAATCTGTCTCTCCTGCATTGCAGGTGGTCTCTTTACCTGACTGAGGCACCAGAAAAGCCCCAAACATAAAATTGCTCTTCTCAGAGATACAAATCAGATTAGTTACTGCCTTACTTCTTCGAAGGAGTTATGAACAAACTAGAAAGTATATTAAAAAGCAGAGATATTACTTTGTCCACAAACTCAGTCTAGTCAAGGCTATGGTTTTTCTAGTAGTCATGTATGAATGTGAGAGTTGGACTATAAAGAAAGCTGAGCACTGAAGAATTTATGCTTTTGAACTGTGGTGTTGACTAAGACTCTTGGGAGTCTCTTGGACTGCAAGAAGATCCAACCAGTCCATTCTGAAGGAGATCAGTCCTGGGTGTTCATTGGAAGGACTGATATTGAAGCTGAAACTCCAATATTTTGGTGACCCAATGCAAAGAGCTGACACATTTGAAAAAAATCTTGGGGTTGGGAAAGATTGAAGGCAGGAGGGGAAGGGGATGACAGAGGATGAAATGGTTAGATGGCATCACTGACTCAATGGACATGAGTTTCGGTAAACTCTGGGAGTTGGTAGACAGGAAGGCCTGGTGTGCTGTGCTTCATGGGGTCTCAAAGAGTCAGACGAGATTGAGTGACTGAAATGAACTGAGGGGTGGAGACAGTTGAGAATGGTGAGATTAGACAGAGAAGAATATGGGCTCCCCAGGTGGTGCAGTGGTAAAGAATCCACCTGCCAATGCAGGAGACACAGGACCTCTGGGTAACAGATTAAATCAAACAGGTTCAATCTCTGGGTCTGGAAGATCCCCTGGAGAAAGGGACAGCAACCCACTGCAGTATTCTTTCCTAGAGAATCCCATGGACAGAGGAGCCTGGTGGGCTACAGTCCAAGGGGTCGCAAAAGTCAGACATGACTGAGTGACCAAGCAGAGAAAGATACATGTTATTGATTTAAGAACACAATTTTAAAAGCACTCACTGCACTTTCTGGGCTTTCCCCTTGGTTAAGGAATCCTAGTGGCTAAGACTCCATGCTCCCTATGTGGGGGTCCAGGTTCAATCCCTGGTCACAGGACTAGATTCCACATGCTGAAACTAACACCTGGCA
>NW_011495051.1:9064033-9064891 GCF_000754665.1 Bison bison bison | reverse complement strand
GGCCACCTCTCGTCTCCTTCCTCCTTCTTCTCTTCTCTGTATAACTCTGTGAACAACTCTGAGCGGGCCAGTTGTGGAGTGCACATAAGGAAGAGATTACTGAATAGCCCACTCTCTCCTCTATTGATTCCACCTCATCTCATTCGGGTCACCTCTAACTCCCTCCTCACTCTTCTCTTCTCCATATAACGCTGTAAACCTCTCTGGGTGAAACAAGTTTCAGGGCAAGACATACCAAGCAAATTCTCCAGCAGCAAGGAACACAGCCCTGAGCTCCAAGACACAGGCAGCCCAAAGTCAGCCCCAAACCATAGACATCCCATAACTCATTACTGGACATTTCATTGCACTCCAGAGAGAAGAAATACAGCTCCACCCACCAGAACACCGACACAAGCTTCCCTAACCAAGAAACCTTGACAAGCCTCCTGTGCAAACCCACATAGAGCGAGGAAACGCCACAATAAAGAGAACTGCACAAACTGCCAGAATACAAAAAGGACACCCCAAACTCAGCAATTTAAACAAGATGAAGAGACAGAGGAATACCCAGCAGATAAAGGAACAGGATAAAAGCCCACCAAACCAAACAAAAGAGGAAGAGATAGGGAATCTATCTGATAAAGAATTCAGAATAATGATAGTGAAATTGATCCAAAATCTTGAAATCAAAGTGGAATCACAGATAAATAGCTTGGAGACAAAGATTGAGAAGATGCAAGAAAGGTTTAACAAGGACCTAGAAGAAATAAAAGAGAGTCAATATATAATGAATAATGCAATAAATGAAATTAAAAACACTCTGGAGGCAACAAATAGTAGAATAACAGAGGCAGAAGATAGGATTAGTGAATTGGA
>NW_011495051.1:9063355-9063933 GCF_000754665.1 Bison bison bison | reverse complement strand
ATAATTTAGTATGGAATTTTAAAAGTCCTTACTATGTGCATCTCCAGGATTTAAATCAGGAATTTACCATGTGTCAGGTGACAGCAACAATCCTAATATTAACTAATTCCCTGGTTTGTAAAAGTCACCAGTTTATAAAACTGCATTCATATTTCTAAGCAAAAGCCATTTCAGAGTTTTCTACTTGGCAAAATAAAAGCTCCCTGTGTGCATGCTCTGTCACTTACTCCTGTCCGACTCTCTGCGACTCCATGGTCTGTAGCTTGCCAGGCTCCCCTGTCCATGGGATTCTCCAGGCAAAAATACTGGAGTGGGTTGCCATTTCCTCCTCCAGGGAATACTCCTGACTCAGGGATTGAATCTGTGTCTGCTGCACTGGCAGGCAGATTCTTTACCACTGAGCCACCTGGGAAGCCCAAATAATACCTACACAGAGTATTAAAATTTAACATAAAATTAATTAAAATTAAAAAATATATATATGTCTGTTATTCAAAGTATACGCTTGTGTGTGTGTGTGTGTTTAAAGCATCTGAACCAACCGCTTGTTTTGTTTTTCTAATGTGTGATACATGTTA
>NW_011495051.1:9061270-9063255 GCF_000754665.1 Bison bison bison | reverse complement strand
CCAGGACAATATTAAACGCTACAACATTCGAATCATAGGGGTCCCAGAAGAAGAAGACAAAAAGAAAGACCATGAGAAAATACTTGAATAGATAATAGTTGAAAACTTCCCTAAAATGGGGAAGGAAATAATCACCCAAGTCCAAGAAACCCAGAGAGTCCCAAACAGGATAAACCCAAGGCGAAACACCCCAAGACACATATTAATCAAATTAGCAAAGATCAAACACAAAGAACAAATATTAAAAGCAGCAAGGGAAAAACAACACATAACACACAAGGGAATTCCCATAAGGATAACAGCTGATCTTTCAATAGAAACTCTTCAAGCCGGGAGGGAATGGCAAGACATACTTAAAATGATGAAAGAAAATAACCTACAGCCCAGATTCTTGTACCCAGCAAGGATCTCATTCAAATATGAAGGAGAAATCAAAAGCTTCTCAGACAAGCAAAAGTGGAGAGAATTCAGCACCATCAAACCAGCTCTCCAACAAATACTAAAGGATATTCTCTAGACAGGAAACACAAAAATGGTGTATAAACTCGAACCCAAAACAATAAAGTAAATGGCAACGGAATCATACTTATCAATAATTACCTTAAACGTAAATGGGTTGAATGCCCCAACCAAAAGACAAAGACTGGCTGAATGGATACAAAAACAAGACCCCTACATATGTTGTCTACAAGAGACCCACCTCAAAACAGGGGACACATACGGACTAAAAGTGAAGGGCTGGAAAAAGATTTTCCATGCAAATAGGGACCAAAAGAAAGCAGGAATAGCAATACTTATATCAGATAAAATAGACTTTAAAACAAAGGCTGTGAAAAGAGACAAAGAAGGTCACTACATAATGATCAAAGGATCAATCCAAGAAGAAGATATAACAATTATAAATATATATGCACCCAACATGGGAGCGCCACAATATGTAAGACAAATGCTAACAAGTGTGAAAGGAGGAATTAACAATAACACAATAATAGTTGGAGACTTTAATACCCCACTCACACCTATGGATAGATCAACTAAACATAAAATTAACAAGGAAACACAAACGTTAAATGATACAATAGACCAGTTAGACCTAATTGATATCTATAAGACATTTCATCCCCAATCAATGAATTTCACCTTTTTCTCAAGCGCACATGGAACCTTCTCCAGGATAGATCACATCCTGGGCCATAAATCTAGCCTTGGAAAATTCAAAAAAATAGAAATCATTCCAAGCATCTTTTCTGACCTCAATGCAGTAAGATTAGATGTCAATTACAGGAGAAAAACTATTAAAAATGCCAACATATGGAGGATGAACAACACGGTGCTGAATAACCAACAAATCACAGAAGAAATCAAAAAAGAAATCAAAATTTGCATAGAAATGAATGAAAATGAAAACACAACAACCCAAAACCTGTGGGACACGGTAAAAGCAGTCCTAAGGGGAAAGTTCATAGCAATACAGGCATACCTCAAGAAACAAGAAAAAAGTCAAATACATAACCTAACCCTACACCTAAAGCAACTAGAAAAGGAAGAAATGAAGAACCCCAGAGATAGTAGAAGGAAAGAAATCTTAAAAATTAGGGCAGAAATAAATGCAAAAAGAAACAAAGACACCATAGCAAAAATCAACAAAGCCAAAAGCTGGTTCTTTGAAAGGATAAATAAAATGGACAAACCATTAGCCAGACTCATCAAGAAACAAAGGGAGAAAAATCAAATCAATAAAATTAGATGTGAAAATGGAGCGATCACAACAGACAACACAGAAATAAAAAGGATCATAAGAGACTACTATCAACAATTATATGCCAATAAAATGGACAACATGGAAGAAACGGACAAATTCTTTAAAAGTACAACTTTCCAAAACTGGACGAGGAAGAAATAGAAAATCTTAACAGACCCATCACAACCACGGAAATTGAAACTGTAATCAAAAATCTTCCAGCAAACAAAAGCCCAGGTCCAGA
>NW_011495051.1:9060082-9060838 GCF_000754665.1 Bison bison bison | reverse complement strand
GGATTCTTCAATATCCGCAAATCAATCAATGTGATACACCACATTAACAAATTGAAAAATAAAAACCATCTGATTATCTCAATAGATGCAGAGAAAGCCTTTGACAAAATTCAACGTCCATTTATGATAAAAACTCTCCAGAAAGCAGGAATAGAAGGAACATACCTCAACATAATAAAAGCTATATATGACAAACCCACAGCAAACATTATCCTCAATGGTGAAAAATTGAAAGCATTTCCCCTAAAGTCAGGAACAAGACAAGGGTGCCCACTTTCACCATTCCTATTCAACAGAGTTTTGGAAGTTTTGGCCACAGCAATCAGAGGAGAAAAAGAAATGGAAGGAATCCAAATTGGAAAAGAAGAAGTAAAACTCTCACTATTTGCAGATGACATGATCCTCTACATAGAAAACCCTAAAGACTCCACCAGAAAATTACTGGAACTAATCAATGAATATAGTAAAGTTGCAGGATATAAAATCAACACACAGAAATCCCTTGCATTCCTATACACTAATAATGAGAAAACAGAAAGAGAAATTAAGGAAACAATTCCATTCACCATTGCAACGGAAAGAATAAAATACTTAGGAATATATCTACCTAAAGAAACTAAAGACCTATATATAGAAAACTATAAAACACTGGTGAAAGAAATCAAAGAGGACACTAATAGATGGAGAAATATACCATGTTCATGGATTGGAAGAATCAATATAGTGAAAATGAGTATACTACCCAAAGCAATTTAT
>NW_011495051.1:9059133-9059982 GCF_000754665.1 Bison bison bison | reverse complement strand
CAAAGCTATCTTGAGAAAGAAGAATGGAACTGGAGGAATCAACCTACCTGACTTCAGGCTCTACTACAAAGCCACAGTTATCAAGACAGTATGGTACTGGCACAAAGACAGAAATATTGATCAATGGAACAAAATAGAAAGCCCAGAGATAAATCCACGCACCTATGGACACCTTATCTTTGACAAAGGAGGCAAGAATATACAATGGATTAAAGACAATCTCTTTAACAAGCGGTGCTGGGAAAACTGGTCAACCACTTGTAAAAGAATGAAACTAGAACACTTGCTAACAACATACACAAAAATAAACTCAAAATGGATTAAAGATTTCAACGTAAGACCAGAAACTATAAAACTCCTAGAGGAGAACATAGGCAAAACACTCTCCGACATACATCACAGCAGGATCCTCTATAACTCACCTCCCACAATATTGGAAGTAAAAGCAAAAATAAACAAATGGGACCTAATTAAACTTAAAAGCTTCTTCACAATAAAGGAAACTATTAGCAAGGTGAAAAGGCAGCCTTCAGAATGGGAGAAAATAATAGCAAATGAAGCAACTGACAAACAACTAATCTCAAAAATATACAAGCAACTCCTACAGCTCAACTCCAGAAAAATAAATGACCCAATCAAAAAATGGGCCAAAGAACTAAACAGACATTTCTTCAAAGAAGACAGTACAGATGGCTAACAAACACATGAAAAGATGCTCATCATCACTCATTATCAGAGAAATGCACATCAAGACCACTATGAGGTACCATTTCACGCCAGTCAGAATGGCTGCGATCCAAAAGTCTACAAGCAATAAATGCTGGGGAGGGTGTGGAGAAAAGGGAACCC
>NW_011495051.1:9057787-9059033 GCF_000754665.1 Bison bison bison | reverse complement strand
CCCTTCTCCTCCCACCTTCAGTCTTTCCCAGTATCAGAGTATTTTCCAATGAGTCAGCCATTTGCATCAGGTAGCCAAAGGATTGAAGCTTTAACTAAGTTAACTATGCTGCTGCTACTGCTAAGCTGCTTCAGTCATGTCCGACTTTGTGAGACCCCATAGACAGCAGCCCATCAGTCTCCCCCATCCCTGAGACTCTCCAGGCAAAAACACTGGGGTGGGTTGCATTTCCTTCTGCAATGCATGAAAGTGAAAAGTGAAAGGGAAGTCACTTAGTTGTGTCTGACTCTTCGTGACCCCATGGACTGCAGCCTACCAGGCTCCTCTGTCCATGGGATTTTCCAGGCAAGAGTGCTGGAGTGGTGTGCTATTGCCTTCTCCAAATTAACTGTACTTCAACATAAAACTAATAAAAGAAAAGGTAATCTTTTAAATTTGTGATGTTGGATTCATCCTTAACCAAGAGATGGATCACTCTTGTGCTTCTTAAGTGCACATGCTCACACACATATGCATAGACACACACATATTGACATTGGGACTGCCACAGTTGACACAGGGCAGCCAACAGACTGCATGCTTTGCTTGTCTGCTCATCTCTGTCTGTAAACATGGCTTGACACCCAGGTCTTACCTTTTCACCACCAGCTTCAGGGTCTTATGTGAACCCTTCACCATGCAGATGGCCTCCTTTCTAAACCTGGACAGACTGATGTCCTTGAGGCCCATGGTCTCATCTCCAGCCAGGAGTTTGTCCATGGCCATGGCCTTGCTCCCTTCTTTGATCTGCAACTCAGAAAGTGGTCCCATGAGCTTCCCCCCACCCCAAAAGTGCAAACCAGTCCCCTGGACACAGACAGAAAGACGTGTCAGTGACAGCTCTGTGCCACCCACTGGTCCCCAGACTGGCTTCAGGATGACTCAGAAGTGAAGGACCAGTGATGCACCCCTCTCCTGGTCTGTACCCCTCATCTGGTCTGTATCTGCATGGCCTACTGTTTATGGAAGGGACAGCAAAATACATGAACACTCAAAAATACACTAGAAACAGGATATCCAGACAGAGCCCTTCACTTTCTGGATCTCCTTCCCCGCCAAAAAAGAGAAAAAAATATATGGTTGTTTTAAAATTATTGACTAGTTATTTCTCACCCATCAATCCTGCACCTAGAGCTTTCCTGGGGGTACCATGGTTAAAAATCTGCCTGCCAACACAGCAGACATGGGTTAGATCCCTGATCAGGGA
>NW_011495051.1:9051372-9057687 GCF_000754665.1 Bison bison bison | reverse complement strand
AATCAGTTCTAATGAGGTGGATGAAACTGGAGCTATTATACAGAGTGAAGTAAGCCAGAAAGAACAACACCAATACAGTATACTAACGCATATATGTGGAATTTAGAAAGATGGTAACAATAACCCTGTGTACGAGACAGCAAAAGAGACACTGATGTATAGATCAGTCTTATGGACTCTGTTGGAGAGGGAGCAGGTGGGGAGATTTGGGAGAATGGCACTGAAACATGTATAATATCATGTATGAAACGAGTCGCCAGTCCAGGTTCGATACACGATGCTGGATGCTCGGGGCTGGTGCACTGGGACGACCCAGAGGGAGGGTATGTGGAGGGAGGAGGGAGGAGGGTTCAGGATGGGGAACTCAGGTATACCTGTGGCGGATTCATTTAGATATTTGGCAAAACTAATACAATATTGTAAAGTTTAAAAATAAAATAAAATAAAAAATAAATAAAATTTAAAAAAATAAAATAATATCATAAGCACAAGGGAACGAATATATGTCTTAAAGCTTTCGAGTTCATTTTATTAGCACGTACTCTGAAGTGCAGTTGCTGGGTCCTGTGGTAGTTCTATTTCAGTTCATTGCAGTTTTTTTCTTTTTTAGGCCACCTCCATTCTGTTTTTCTAGTGTCTATAAATATTCATTCCCACCAACCAAGTACAAAGATTCACTTACCTCCATATCCTCAGCAACATTTGTGCTTTTTTAAAATATAATACCCATCCTAACAGATATAAGATGATATTTAATTTACATTTGTCCTTGCATGTCTTCATATTAACTGATGTTGAGTGCCTTTTACCTGGTGATCTTGTTCTCCTGATCATAAACTCTCTTATTTGTAGTTGAAGAGTTTCAGGGGAGGTTTCACAGTCAGGTCAGAACTCAACCTACTTATCGCGACGCAACAAATTTCCATGTCAATCCTTCCTGATTCAGGGATTGCAATTCTTACACTTCTGCCTTTAAAAGGTAATTCTGGTTCATTATTTTGGTATTCAAACTATAATTTATTTGTGTAAAAGATCAAAATAGAATAATGAAAACACATCTGGGCAGTTTCGTTATCCATGAAATTATTATAGTAATTGAACCTACCTAATAGGACTATTGCAAGAACTTTTAAAGAAAAATCATTAATGTTGCTTAGACCAGTGGTTTTCAGGTCCAGTTGATCTATTATTTATATGTGCATATTTAAAAAATACTCAGTTACCCCAGCCTCAGTCTAGAACCAGTTCCAGGATGTCTACATGTGAATTTCTTGGTCTCCCTTCTGTGAAGCTGGGCTTGATAAACACCACCTTAGAATACTGCACAACACTGAGAAGAAGGTCCATGACTATTATATCTATTAATACTATCATGAATACTTCACCTACTTTGAAAATATGGACATTAATAATATTTGCTTCAGATGTCACATATTATAAAAATTTAAAACATTGAAATTTTCATGGCATCTCAGTTCAATCCCATCTTCTCCATGCATATCCCTGAAAGCAACCAGTGCTGTGAGGTTGATGGATTTGTTTCCTTGTAAATGTTTCCATAATGTCAGTATTCATTTATGTATCCAAAACCAGCTTTCATAAAATCTTCTCTAAACAGAATACTATCCATATTGCCCCTGAAATGCACTTCTTTACATGACATTTTGGTTCCATCTCTCTGTAAAATACATACAACTACCTCATTTTCCTGACACACATTTTTGCATAAGGAAAGACAACATTTCATCAGTTCATAAATTTACATTTATAGAAAGCAATATAAATTTAACAAATGTAAAATATATCTTTGACATATGTATTAAAGGCAATAATACATACTTTAATATAGTTTATATATAAAGTGAATATTTAATTTATATTATATGTATTATATTTTTATTCATATCAGTTCTGCTAACAACAATCCTATGAAAATTTTTGTACCTCTCTCTATATCAAACAGATGAAGATTTGTATGTAATATGTGAGTGGTAATTAGTCGTTCAAGTTCTAATAATTGATTCATAATCAGTTTTACTAATTAATATTAGTAATTACTAATATTTGTTTCAATGAAAAAATCATTCTTGACAACTGCACTGTCTTTTAATAAGGTATCTTTTGAAAAGATCTTTGAAGTGTGTCTTGTGATAATTTCACATTAGCTGCACATTTTCATCTTATATAAGAAATCTTCTCAACCTTAGATTTCAAAACTGGACAGCAAAATGCATGGCTAATCATTGAAAACCCTATAATCCTCCATTTTAGGGTCATTATGGCCTCTGTAAACTGCTGTGTCACTTTCATAATTCACAGATACACCCCTTGAACCAAAAGAAGATGAAACCGTTTATCTTCCCTGTCACTTCTGGGACCCAAGTAGATTTGAGAAGAAAGTCTTACTAGGTACAGTGGAGGTGACTGAGAACTTTTGTAAGAATGAGCAGACCAGGGTTTGAGTCCTGGGTCTTTCACCCCCTGTAAGTGGAGTATGCGCAAATCTCTCCACTCTCTGTGTTTCTGTTCCTTCCTGGAAATTCAGTCCAATATTTGCCTCTACAGTGTATATCACACCTAAAGGGAAGTGTGGAACTTAATAAATAATCAATCATTTGTATAAAGAATTTCAATCATTATTGGGAGATCATACTCATTAATAAAATAAACTCCCCCCAGTTTAATGACCTTTCATGGGCTCCAAAGCAAAGAGATCAAAGCCTTTCCTGTCTCAAAGCTGGAGTATAGAAAACACAAAATCCTAAAATACATCTTGGCTCATGCATCAAGATGTGCATGTCCTCTTCTTTTCGGACTCTTTTTTCCCATATGTTCATGAAAATTTCTTCAATGACTTCTCAGAGATTGAATGCTGTAGAGGCTATTGAATAGAAAATGATAGGTCCCAAAGAAAGCCCTAGGATACAGGAAAAAACAAGCAATGTTTTAACTTGTCTCTCGTCCTATGGGACATTCTGAAAAGGATGAAAACACTAGCGTGAATGGTCCACTGTGTGGAAGCTATATTGCCAACACACTGTTTCAATGAAAACTGGAAGGGTTTATTCAGCACTAAAATGGGTTTTTCACCTTTGTTGCCTCCACTGTGCTACCAAGATATAGGCTCTGAGGAATCAGAAATAAATAAGCCTCAGTCATTTCTCTTCATTATGAAGAATGTACTTGTACCAACAAAAATCACAATAAACTAAACAATAAAATAAGCAAAAATCTCCTGTCAGGGATGTGAGGAAACCATAGCATAAGATGAAGAGACAATTAAATCTGATGACAGGAGAATTAGCCTTATCATTATTAGTAACAAAATATAAAAAATGTATTTTTCCTTTTCTTCATCCATCATATAGTTATTGCACAGAGGACTACCATTATTTGTTTAGTCCTAATTCAGTGGGTTTGTATCAATGAGGAATCAAGTCTGTTGACAATCCTAAGTCTCACAGATTCTAAGAAATTTCCCTATAACACACTAAGAATTAGTGGAGCATAAAAGATTCAAAATAAAGTTTTTCTTCTCTGAGTCTCATACCCAAAATTTCACTGTTTTCAGACTTTCTGAAAGTTTTCAGCAAAAGTACAGAGATATAGCAATATATACATCTGGAGTATATTATTTTAAACTGTTTTCATTTACCTGAGTAGGAATGGACCACAAGACTCTGATTTTGTATCTGCTTTCATGACTGAGTCAGCTGATCATCAGTGCAGAGGAAAAAGTGGACAGATGAAGTGAAATCCAGAAACAATGTCAACAGAGAGATCTACCCTGGAGTATCAGGTGGCAATCATTTCTCTGGTCTTTGCCTGTGATCTCATATGTTCTTCCTAAAGCTGACACAGCAATAGCTACCTACTGCTCTCCACTGTACCCTCCAGAAAACTCCAAGGGGAAGGGCACAGTGAGCAGGGAATCTCTGCCGGGACTGACAAGGAAGTGGCACGATGGTTTGAGGTGGCAGAGGGACTTCCCTACCTTGCATCTGCAGTCAGTCTGTCTAAAATCATTGGCTTCAAACTTGGTTTTAACATTGTCTAACTCATGGTCTGGTTGCTGTTGTTTAGTCCTTAAGTTGCATCTGACTGTTTGAGACCCCATGAATCGTAGCCTACCAGTCTCCTCTGTCCATGGGATTTCCCAGGCAAGAATACTGGAGTGGGTTGCCATTTCCTTCTCCAGGGAATCTTCTTGACCCATGATTTGAACCCACATCTCCTGCATAGGCAGGCAGGTTCTTTACCACTAAGCCACCAGGAAAACCCCTTGAACTGGTACATGTTACATAAAATATTTCACTTCTCTATTCTAATTAAAATAATAGTAATGTGTGTACATAAATTGGGGAGAAATTATGCAGATGTACTCAAGCAATAAATATAAAACAATTCCAAACCCATGCAGATTGTTCCCAAACTCCCTTCATCATCATTATCTCCCTCAGCACTTACTGGGCTGGGCTGCATCTCTGCCGGAACATGACCAAGGAGCACAGACTCACTGCCTCTCTCCTGCCTAGTGTGTGATGAAGTCTCAGGGTCCCTCCTCAGGACGGACAGGAAGACAGACTCAGGCTGAACATTCTGTTGTAGGTTCCTACAAAGGATGGAGATAGAGGTGTAGATTCACAACATGAGAACAGGCAAAGAAAAGAGCTGGAGGCACTGGCCAATTATTTACAAGGATATGACCTTAGGGCTCAATGCATAAAGCTCATCATTAGCTAGTTAGTCTATATTATTCCAATCTCTGGGGACTTGTTAATATTAATAGACCAGGAAAGGAGAAAAGTGAATGTCCTAGGATGAGTCTGGGTCCCTCTTCTCCTCAGGAGGAAATTTCCTGTACTCTTGCTCCTTACTTCCAAGTCACAGGATCTTAACATAAAGTCCGATTTTTTCTCATTTTGCCACTCAGTGTGTGGTTTTGAGAGCTGAAAATCCATGTATCAATCATGAAATCTATGCAGCATGAGGTCCATGCCAAGGATGTGTACACTTTCCATTTTCAGAGTTAATCATTGTTTCTAAGGATAATTTGTTTTCATTTCCTTACTTTAGCTCACACTTGATGTGAGGAAATACCCAATGGAATGAAAACCAGAAGTTGAGATCAGTGAGAGCATCTCAGATCCTGCCCACCACACAAGCCTCATGCTCTATAAAGACTGTGTGCTCCAAGCCATTCAAGGCTCAGGTCCTGCCCATTTGCTTTGTAATATGTCCCCAGATTCACTGCACCAACATGATCTCAACAAAAATTCCCTGGAAACAAACTAGAAATGGGTAGACTTTCCTCTCTACTGGGTACTGCAGACCCCACTGTACAGCTCAGGTCATGCAGTTTCCAATGACCACTGGTTTGTGATACACAGGAGAGCCCCTCCATCAGCATCAAGGCAGGTGTGGAGCCACAATATTAGAACTGGCAAACTAATGAGCTAGAGGCACTGGCCAATTATTTACAATGATATGACCTTAGGGTTCAGTGCCTGAAGCTCATCATGAGCCAGTTGGCCCATGTTGTCCCGATCTCTGGAGACTTGTTAATATTAGTGGAACATGAAACGGAGAAAAGTGAATGTCCTGGGAACCATCTGGGTCCCTTTTGTCCTCAGGAGAAATTTTTCCTACACTCTTGCTTATTACTTCTCACTTGCCGGATCTTAACACAAAATTCAGACTTTTCCCCTCAATTTAGCCATGCAATGTGTTATTTTGATATCTATAATTTGATAGTATCAATCATGAAATCTACAAAGCATTAGGTATATACTATGGATATGGCATAATTTGCATTTTCACAGTCTCTGAAATTAAAAGTCTCTGAAATTAAATAACTACTCCTTGGGAGGAAAGTTATGACCAACCTAGACAGCATATTAAAAAGCAGAGACATTACTTTGCCAACAAAGGTCCGTCTAGTCAATGCTATGGTTATTCCAGTAGTCATATATCGATGTGAGATTTGGACTGTGAAGAAAGCTGAGTGCCAAAGAATTGATGCTTTTGAACTGTGGTGTTGGAGAAGACTTTGAGAGTCCCTTAGACTGCAAGGAAATCCAACCAGTCCATTCTGAAGGAGATCAGCCCTAGGATTACTTTGGAAGGAATGATGCTAAAGCTGAAACTCCAGTACTTTGGCCACCTCTTGCGAAGAGTTGACTCATTGGAAAAGACTCTGATGCTGGGAGGGATTGGGGGCAGGAGGAGAAGGGGACGACAGAGGATGAGATGGCTGGATGGCATCACTGACTCGATGGACGTGGGTTTGGGTGAACTCCAGGAGTTGGTGATGGA
>NW_011495051.1:9050791-9051272 GCF_000754665.1 Bison bison bison | reverse complement strand
TTCATCTGCAAAGACTTCCCAGCTCCTCCTCCAGCCACAAAGACTGCATTCCAAGGCAGCCTATCTGCCTCACCCAAACCACACTCCACCTACACTCCCAGCAAAAATGGCTCCAGGTTTAAGAGACAGAGTAGCTGGGGATCTCTGCCCTCCTTGGCTTCTTCACCAAAACTAACCATTTATCCAACATTTTTCTCACTCATGGTGAAGAGAGTTGCAAATGAGTCACCTTTGAAGACCACTGGTCTGTACTCTTGACCCCATCAAACTTCTCCCATGAGGAAGACTTCATTAGGCTTGAACCTGGTAAAGCACAGACCTGAAGCTGGACCTAGGGACCCAGGATATGGCTCTGCCTGCCAGCTGTGTATAGTGTATCATATGTTACATGTGATGAGTCGTGCCTTGATGGCATCATACATTCTAGACATGTACACTCCTTTTATTGCCATCCTCTGTTTGACAGTCAAGAGAGTGCTGG
>NW_011495051.1:9049217-9050691 GCF_000754665.1 Bison bison bison | reverse complement strand
TTGGCCACCTCTTGCGAAGAGTTGACTCATTGGAAAAGACTCTGATGCTGGGAGGGATTGGGGGCAGGAGGAGAAGGGGACGACAGAGGATGAGATGGCTGGATGGCATCACTGACTCGATGGACGTGGGTTTGGGTGAACTCCAGGAGTTGGTGATGGACAGGGAGGCTTGGCGTACTGCAATTCATGGGGTCGCAAAGAGTCAGACATGACTGAGCAACTGAACTGAACTGAAGGATAGCTTCTCTTATTTTGGCCAATTTTAATGAAACTTCACATGGGGTTACAAGAGTTAAACATGATTTAGCAACTAAATCACCACCAAACAGATGAATCTTGAATTCTAAGGTTTTTTTTTCTTTATTGACATTGGCATATTCGAAAACTATTGACCTTTACTTACAATTTAATAACTGATACTTTAATTAAATATTTCAGTGTATCTCCCAGAAGGTCACAATCATGGTGACAGCCAGGCCTGTAGGCATCTCAAGGCTGGATCAGCAAGTGTCCACTTCCAAGCACATTCATAAGGTTGTTGATAAGAGTCACCTGTTCACACAATATTATCCAGAGAATTCCTTCAGTTCCTTGACACATGGCCTCCTGGTGGGGCAGCTGGGTTTTATCAATGTGAGCCATCAAGAATACCGGAGAGAGGCACCAGGAAAATAGCCAGATTATTGTACTCTGTTCCCTATTACTTCCCAACATTTCTTCCTCATTCTTGTTGTTGGAAGTGGGTCTCTATGTACATCTCACACTCAGTGGCAGGGAAACACACAGGGGTAGGAAAACCAGGAGTTTGGAGGACTTCAGATAGTGCCCACCACACAGAAACCTCACTGTCGATGAGAGGCAGACACTGAATAAAAAAATAATTCATCCACAGCAAAATGTATTACTATGCATGTGGGCTATGCATGTGCGCTAAGTCACTTCAGTTGTCTGACTCTTTTCAACCCTTTGAACTGTAGCCTGCTAGGCTCCTCTGTCCATGAGATTCCCCAGGCAAGAGTCCTGGAGAGGGTTGTCATGCTCTCCTTCATGGGATCTTCCCAACCCAGGGATTGAACCCAAGTGTCCCTCATTGCAGGTAGACTCTTTACCAGCTGAGCTACCCGGGAAGCCCTGAGTTATCTTTTTTTATTTCTAATTTTATTTTATTTTTAAACTTTACATAATTGTATTAGTTTTGCCAAATATCAAAATGAATCTGCCACAGGTATACATGTGTTCCCCATCCCGAACCCTCCTCCCTCCTCCCTCCCCATACCATCCCTCTGGGTCGTCCCAGTGCACCAGCCCCAAGCATCCAGCATCGTGCATCGAACCTGGACTGGCAACTCATTTCCTACATAATATTTTACATGTTTCATTGCCATTCTCCCAAATCTTCCCACCCTCTCCCTCTCCCACAGAGTCCATAAGACTATTCTATACATCAGTGTCTCTTTTGCTGTCTCGTACACCG
>NW_011495051.1:9046193-9048094 GCF_000754665.1 Bison bison bison | reverse complement strand
TTTCTATTTTATTCCATTGATCAATATTTCTGTCTTTGTGCCAGTACCATACTGTCTTGATAACTGTGGCTTTGTAGTAGAGCCTGAAGTCAGGTAGGTTGATTCCTCCAGTTCCATTCTTCTTTCTCAAGATTGCTTTGGCTATTCGAGGTTTTTTGTATTTCCATACAAATTGTGAAATTATTTGTTCTAGCTCTGTGAAGAATACTGTTGGTAGCTTGATAGGGATTGCGTTGAATCTATAAATTGCTTTGGGTAGTATACTCATTTTCACTATATTGATTCTTCCAATCCATGAACATGGTATATTTCTCCATCTATTAGTGTCCTCTTTGAGTTATCTTTGAAGTGAAGTGAAGTAAAATTCACTCAGTCATGTCTGACTCTTTGTGACCCCATGAACTATACAGCTCATGGAATTCTCCAGGGCAGAATACTGGAGTGGGTAGCCTTTCCCTTCTCCAGGGGATCTTCCCAACCTGGGATCCAACCCAGGTTTCCTGCATTGCAGGCAGATTCTTTACCAGCTGAGCCACAAGGGAAGCCCAAATGGTGATTGAGTAGAGTTGATTATAGAGAGATGAGGGGAATATTGGGGCTCTATAAGATATGTGGGCAGTGGTAAAAGTGTTAAACTGAAGTAACAGCATTGTGGGGAGAGGGAATCAGACATTAGAGTCAGTGCTAAGGATGAGTGTAGAATACACGGTGTATATGAAAGATGGATATTGGTCTTTATGTAGTAAATTAGTGATTTGCTTTGCACTTGCCTTGGTTTTCCTTACATGATGACTATCTGTAAAGAAAACACTAATCTACTCACATTCAGTGTTTGATGTGTCATTGAGAAATTTCTGTCCTCACTTTTTATCCCTTTACTATGTGCACAAATAGTCAAACCCCACTCTTTGTTCTATGAGTCTTAATCTTGCAGTTACCATTAGAGCAAAAAAGATTCTATTGAATGTCCTGATAATAAACGCAAACCATATTTTTATGATTTTAAAGCAAACCATATTTTTTTCTCTCTTTTGCAAGTCTTCTTAGAGTGTCTATAGAAATTTCAAGACAGAAGAAAAATACTGGATGTATAATTGTTAAATTGACTTTACTCTTCCTTATGAGGTACTGGGTAATTTGTTCAATGTTGTACAAAGTAGAGCTGTGCCTAATCTCTGCCCTTGCTGTGCTACACAAGAGTACAAATAGACAAATTTCAGTTTCTATCCTCAACCTAATGAGAACATGCTGCATAGCACAGGGAACTCTACTCGATGCTCTGTGGAGACCTAAATGTGAAAGATATCCAAAAAAGAAGGGATCTATGCAAACATATAGCTGATTCACTCTGCTGTACAGCAGAAGCTAACACAGCATTGTAAACCAAATACTCCAATAAAAATTAATTTACAAAAATCTTAGAGTGTTTTAAGCTCCGTGTGGTTAGCAAAGAAAAATTAGAATGAATGAGAATTTTTTTTTTTTTAATTTAAAACAGATTGTTTTTCTGAGGAACCTCCACATGGCCCTTTTGCTATCTTGGTTCCTCAGGCTGTAGATGAAGGAGTTCAGCATGGGGTGACCACAGTGTACACCACCGAGGCCACAATTCTTCCTGGGAGATTGTGAGATGGCTGAGCTGAGATAGACGCCAAGGCATGTTTCATAAAATAAGTAAACAAATGCCAGGTGAGAGCCACAGGTCATAGCAAATGAAGCAACCGACAAACAACTAATCTCAAAAATATACAAGCAACTCCTACAGCTCAACTCCAGAAAAATAAATGACCCAATCAAAAAATGGGCCAAAGGGAAGGTGCCAAGATGGCGGAGGAGTAGGACGGGGAAAACACTTTCTCCCCCACAAATTCATCAAAAGAGCATTTAAACGTCGAGTAAAT
>NW_011495051.1:9045596-9046093 GCF_000754665.1 Bison bison bison | reverse complement strand
GCCACCTCTACATACCCACACACAGCGAGGAAACGACCACAATAAAGAGAACTGCACAAACTAGCCAGAATACAGAAAGGACTCCCAAACTCAGCAATTTAAACAAGATGAAGAGACAGAGGAATAGCCAGCAGATAAAGGAACAGGATAAATGCCCACCAAACCAAACAAAAGAGGAAGAGATAGGGAATCTACCTGATAAAGAATTCAGAATAATGATAGTGAAATTGATCCAAAATCTTGAAATTAAAATGGAATCACAGATAAATAGCCTGGAGACAAGGATTGAGAAGATGCAAGAAAGGTTTAACAAGGACCTAGAAGAAATGAAAGAGAGTCAATATATAATGAATAATGCAATAAATGAAATTAAAAACACTCTGGAGGCAACAAATAGTAGACTAACAGAGGCAGAAGATAGGATTAGTGAATTAGAAGATAGAATGGTAGAAATAAATGAATCAAAGAGGATAAAAGAAAAACGAATTAAAAGAAAT
>NW_011495051.1:9044565-9045496 GCF_000754665.1 Bison bison bison | reverse complement strand
CCTTCTCACTGCCGAATCCGTGCTGAGCTTTGGAAGCACAGAGGGCAACATAACAGGGAGAAAAAATAAATAAACAATTAAAACTCGCAGATTGCGAGCCCTACGGTAACTCCCCCAGCGGAGAAGCAGCGTAGACGCCTGCATTCGCCATTAGCAAGCGGGGGCTGGGCAGGGAGGCGCGGCGCGGGCTGCATCGCTGAGAGTAAGAATCTGGCCTGAATACCCTGAGCACTATCTGAGCGAAATAATTTGGGCTAGCAAACCAGACTGTGGGATATCTACCATGCGAAAAGCCAGCCCTAACCTAAGACACCGCCAGCCCGCGCACGGAACAAAGGACTAAACAGAGATAGCCGGCTGCAGACCTTCCCCCTCCGGTGACAGGCAGCCAGAGCCGGAAGGGGGCAATCACAGCCCCAGAGAGACATTATCTATAAAACTGGCTTCTTTGCTAACTAAAACTTATTGGGGGTCTGGACGGTCAACATCTGCCTGAGAAGGTGCGCCGGTTTTACACCCAGATAACCGAGTGGCGGGGAGGCGATAAGTCGCAGCATTGGCGCTCGCCAAACACTTCATCACCTGAGCTGCTCAGACCTGGGAAGAGCACAAAACGCAGGCCCAACTGAGTCTCTGCCTCTGAGGACTACCTGAGTGCCTGAACCTGAGCGGCTTGGACCTGGGAGGTGCATGCAACCCAGGGCCAGCCTCCGATTGTTCCCGGCGGAACAACCTAGAGCCTGAGCAGTGTGGGCAGGGAGGCTACACGCGCCGTGAGCGGGGGCAGACCCAGTGTGGCTGAGGCACTGCGAGCGCACACCAGTGTTATTTGTTTGCAGCATCCCTCCCTCCCTCCCCACAGCGCGACTGAACAAAAAGAAGAAATACAGCTCCACCCACCAGAACACCGACACAAGCTTCCCTAACCAGG
>NW_011495051.1:9042186-9042915 GCF_000754665.1 Bison bison bison | reverse complement strand
AATAGACATTTCTCCAAAGAAGACATACAGATGGCTAACAAACACATGAAAGGATGCTCAACATCACTCATTATCAGAGAAATGCAAATCAAAACCACTATGAGGTACCATTTCACACCAGTTCAGAATGGCTGCGATCCAAAAGTCTACAAATAATAAATGCTGGAGAGGGTGTGGAGGAAAGGGAACCCTCTTTCACTGTTGGTGGGAATGCAAACTAGTACAGCCACTATGGAGAACAGTGTGGAGAATCCTTAAAAAACTGGAAATAGAACTGCCTTATGATCCAGGAATCCCACTGCTGGGCATACACACTGAGGAAATCAGAAGGGAAAGAGACACGTGTACCCCAATGTTCATCGCAGCACTGTTTATAATAGCCAGGACATGGAAGCAACCTAGATGTCCATCAGCAGATGAATGGATAAGAAAGCAGTGGTACATATACACAATGGAGTATTACTCAGCCATTAAAAAAAATACATTTGAATCAATTCTAATGAGGTGGTTGAAACTGGAGCCTATTATACAGAGTGAAGTAAGCCATAAGGAAAAACACCAATACAGTATACTAACACATATATATGGAATTTAGAAAGATGGTAACAATAACCCTGTATACGAGACAGCAAAAGAGACACTGATGTATAGAACAGTCTTATGGACTCTGTGGGAGAGGGAGAGGGTGGGAAGATTTGGGAGAATGGCATTGAAACATGTAAAATATCT
>NW_011495051.1:9036096-9042086 GCF_000754665.1 Bison bison bison | reverse complement strand
ATACTGGATGCTTGGGGCTGGTGCACTGGGACGACCCAGAGGGATGGTATGGGGAGGGAGGAGGGAGGAGGGTTCAGGATGGGGAACACATGTATACCTGTGGTGGATTCATTTTGATATTTGGCAAAACTAATACAACTATGTAAAGTTTAAAAATAAAATAAAATTAATTTAAAAAATTAAAAAAAAAAAAAGAAAGCTTTATACTTCCCACCTGACCTGGGGACCCTTAGAATAGAGGAGACAATTTTATAATAAGAGAAAAAGATCCCCAATATAGGGAGAAAACGAGAGATGGCACCAACAAAAATACATGATTATGTTATTGGTGAAAGGGTCAGAACAGGCAAGGGTGAGGCGTTGAGAAGGGTCACAGAAGAAATTAGAAATTTCCACATCTTTGAAGTTTTATCACCACATCTTTGCAGTTTTATTTCCACATCTTTGAAGTTTTTCCACATTTATGAAGTTTTATCATGGTGAGTTTTATCACCATGGAATTGTGCATCTGGGAAACCAAGGAACTGATGAAAAGTGATACCAAAACCAATGAGCCATGGAGACGTGGGTTCACAATGTCCAAGTAATGCAGAGGGTGACAGATGGCTACAAACTGGTCATAGGCCATCACAGTCAGGAGGAGACCATCCAAACACCCAAAAAGCATAAAAAAGGACATCTGTGTCAGGCATCCTGCATAGGAGATGAACCTGCTGTGAGTCTGAATGTCCAGAATCATTTTCAAGATTGTGGTGAAGGTGAAATCGATGTCAGCCAAGGATGGGTTCGAGAGGAAGAAGTACATGAAAGTGTGGAGATGGGGGTCAGACGTGACAGCCAGGATGATGAGTAGATTCCCCAGCACGGTGACCAGGTATATGGACAGGAACAAGATAAAGAGCAAAGGCTGCAGTTCTGGATCATCTGAGAGTTCCATGAAAAGGAATTCTGAGTCAATTGTTAGATTCTGTGGCTCCATATAGCTTTGACACCTTCTGAAAAAGAAGAGAAGATTGAAAGAAAGGAAACAAGTAAATGGCCATGCAGCACTATGTCCACATTTTGGATTCAAGCAATTCACAAACAAAATATTCACTCTTGGTTTAAAAGTCTGTTCTTTATGTCTGTGTCTCCTTTGCTGCCCTTCATGTAGGAGTGTTGGTACCATCTTTCTAAACTCCATATATATTCATTAATATACAGTACTTGTCTTTCTCTTTCTTTCACTCTGTATAATAGGCTCTGGGTTCATTCATGTCAATAGAACTGACCCAAATATGTTCCACTTTATAACTGAGTATTGAGGCAATATGTCCTGGTACCTCAGCAATATTTCTGAGTGTCTCAAATCCAGTTTTGTTTTTGTTTGTTTTTTTTTCCTTGTAACTGTTTTTTCAATGGTTTCTATGTTATTCACCTCTTTCATTACACTGGCCTGAAGAATGTTAGGAAAGCAAGGAACTTTTATGATAACAATCTATGATCACAGCAATAAACTTCTCTGGTGGCTCAGATGGTAAAAAATTCACCTGCAATGTGGGAGACCCAGGTTCAATTCCTGGGTCGGGAAGACCCCCTGGAGAAGAACATGACAACCTACTCCAGTATTCTTCCCTGGAGAATCCTCAGAAACAGATGAGCCTGATGGGCTGCAGTCTGTTGCAGGAAGGCGACACCTTCCAGGGCCCGAAAGCAGACTCTTGTCTAACACAGAAATGAATGATCTGAGGAGACACATTTACTGACAAAGCAAGAGATGGTATTGGGAAGGGGCACCCGGGCAGAGAGCAGTAGGGTAAGGGAACCCAGGAGAATTACTCTGCCACATGGCTCGCAGTCTCAGGTTTTATGGTGAATGGATAAGTTTCTGGGTTTTCTTTGGTCATTCATTCTGAGTCCTTCCTGGTGGTGCACGCATTGCTCAGCCAAGATGGATGCCAATGAGAAGTATTCTGGGAGGTAATTGGACACGTGGTATCACATTTTGAACTTTCCCAAACTCTTCCAGTTGGTGGTGGCTTATTAGTTCCGTGTTCCTTACCAGGACCTCCTGTTGTAAAACAACTCATGCAAATGGTTACTATGGTGTCTGGCCAAGGTGGGCAGTTTCAGTCAGTGTGCTTCCCCTAACAGTTCATGGAGTCACAAAGAGTCAGACACAATTGAGACTAAGCACAAGCACTCTAAATGAAATATATTGAATAAGAAATAGACTTCTCCCTCTGAAATGAAAATATCTCTTGACATATCAATAAACTATAAATGGCACAGACATCAGCAATTTCTTGCCCCCAAATGTGGATGAGGGCTCCCAAAACTGTGATACACCACCACCAACACCCCCACAGTGATTGCTGAGGAGCTGGGAGGGGTTCTGTGCTGTGTTTAGTCGCTCAGTCTTGTCCAACTCTACAACCCCAAGGATGGTAACCCGCCAGGCTTCTCTGTCCATGAGATTTCACAGGCAAGAATACTGGAATGGGAGGGCAGGGAAATGCAAGAAGCAGCCTTCTGCCACATTGCCACTCCTTAAGGTGAACAAAGAAACAAGATTTGGTCCCAGAGGGCTGAGGTACATATGAAAGGAATGAATTCGCTGATCCTGGAGGCTTGCACCTCCCCATATATAGAATGCTAAATTCCTTAATTTGCTGTCTGATCTCTGATGTTCAGACTGCCTGCTCCCTTTGTTGCAGACTTGTATATAGCCTGCAAACTTGTATTTAGCCTTCCCATCACAATAAACTGTGGAAAATTCTGAAAGAGATGGGAACACCAGACCACCTGACCTGCCTCTTGAGAAATCTGTATGCAGGTCAGGAAGCAACAGTTAGAACTGGACATGGAACAACAGACTGGTTCCAAATAGGAAAAGGAGTATGCCAAGGCTGTATATTGTCACCCTGCTTATTTAACTTATATGCAGACTTCATGGCAAATAGATGGAGAAACAGTGGAAACAGTGGCTGACTTTATTTTTCTTGGCTACAAAATTAACTGCAGATGGTGATTGCAGCCATGAAATTAAAAGACGCTTACTCCTTGGAAGGAAAGTTATGACCAACCTGTTGCTGCTGCTGCTAAGTTGCTTTAGTCATGTCCGACTCTGTGCGACCCCATGGACAGCAGCCCACCAGGCTCTCCTGTCCCTGGGATTCTCCAGGCAAGAACACTGGAGTGGGTTGCCATTTCCTTCTCCAATGCATGAAAGTGAAAATTGAAAGTGAAGTCTCTCAGTCGTGTCCGACTCTTAGAGACCCCATGGACTGCAGCCTACCAGGTTCCTCCGTCCATGGGATTTTCCAAGCAAGAGTACTGGAGTGGGGTGCCATTGCCTTCTCCAATGACCAACCTAGACAGCATATTACAAAGCAGAGACATTACTTTGCCAACAAAGGTCCGTCTAGTCAAGGCTATGGTTTTTCCAGTGGTCATGTATGGATGTGAGAGTTGGACTATAAAGAAAGCTGAGCGTTGAAGAATTGATGCTTTTGAACTGTGGTGTTGGAGAAGACACTTGAGAGTCCCTTGGACTGCAAGGAGATCCAACCAGTCCATTCTAAAGGAGATCAATCCTGGGTGTTCATTGGAAGGACTGATGTTGAAGCTGAAACTCCAACACTTTGGCCACCTGATGCGAAGGTCTTTGAAAAGACCCTGATGCTGGGAAAGATTGAGGTCAGGAGGAGAAGGGGATGAGATGAGGATGAGATGGTTTGATGGCATCACCGACTCAATGGACATGAGTTTGGGTGGACTCCAGGAATTGGTGATGGACAGGGAGGCCTGGTGTGCTGTGGTTCATGGGGTCACAAAGAGTCGGACACAACTGAGTGACTGAACTTGCCTCCTTGGAGCAGTTTTCTCAAGTTACTGGGATGCTGTCTCCCACGCTCAAATTCCTAAACATTCCCACCAAATAAAATAACTCTCTACTTTTAGGTTGTGACTATATTTTTTAGTTTACAGCACAAACAAGCGCTATTTTAGCTTGTCTTTTGTTCTATGGGACACCCCATAGGCATGGACTGGAAAGCACCAGTGCATGCAAGCCATGTTGACTAGTCTCTGTTTCTGTGAACCAAAGAAAGGTTTATTCAATATTTACCATATTTGGGGTTTGTTTTTTTTTGGCGGGGGGGATGGGGGGGTGGGCATTATTGTTGAAGGAAAGTTACACTGCTCAAAATAGCCTGGAGTTAAAACTCCCCTTCAGGTCCTCTCCACCATTCAATACAAAGTTCTATAAAGAACTTTCTCCCCCAAAGACAGGAATGGACAATAAGATTATGTTCAGCTCCCAGAGGATCCCAGTCTCCAACCGGTCTCAGTAATTCCTTTCCCCAGTTGTTTAAAGCTAACTAATCAAAAATAATCAGGAGGAAAAACAGATCTCCTCAAAACGATGTTTCTCCACATATATATGTTTTCTATATATACCTACTCTCTTCTCCATTTAGTGCAGCAGCCCACTAATCTGACTGCTGCCCCTTCTCACCTCATTAAAAGTGATCTGTTCCTGTAAAGTGTTGGTCTTGTTTTTGTTTTGTTTTGTTTTTTTCTCGAACCTTGCCTTCTCTAACTCCCTTACCTTACAATTGTTGCCTACATTTTGCCAAAGACTAAACTCTGGAGAATCAGAAATAAATGTGACTGAGTCATTTCCTCCAAGTAGTCATTATCCACTTACATAGGGATGAAACTTAAATGTTTCGGGAATTCCCTGGCTGTCCAGTGACTAAGACACCATGCTTTAACTGCCAAGGGCCCTTGTTCAATCCTTGGTCAGGGAACTAGGATCCCACAGCCATGCAGCACAACCAAAAAAGAAAAACTAACATGATTTGTCAGGTATCCATTAAAAACCAAACTGTCAGGTCACAGAATGTTTCAGTCAAATCATATGAACCTTAAATTTTGCCCTTATTGTAAGCATAGTTAAATCATATAGGTAGTATTGTTTATTTAGTTCTTACTCAGTGGAATGGTATTGTAATCACGAAGAGTTAATTTTGAATTCACACCGGATCTGATCTGTGACTTTAACCCTTATCGTGCTGCTTCTGAGTTATATGTACATAATGGCCTGCCTCAGGGAGATAACCTGACCCAACCCACCTGTGAAGGACTGTGACATATTCTTAAATTCTTTGTGTGGCAAAGGGCATGGTGCCCTTCCTCTACTGCTTACAGGAGTGGCCCAGAAATTCACATTTGGGGAGGCCAGAGTCACAGATAGATATGACATATTTGTTGGTTGATATGAGAAGAGATATTCCATTTCATACCACCCATGAAATGACTTGTAAGGAAGTCAAATTCACACATCCCCCTGCCTGAGGCTTGCCATTCTAGGAGACATTTGCAAGGATTGAACTATCTGTTTACTTTGTTTCCTCAATACCACCACCACCACCCCCACCCCTCCACTATCTCTGATCCATAAAAAAACCTGATTTTGAGTTCCCAGCAAGATGGTTGTTTTGAGGCACTAGACTGCCATCTTCTCTGTCAGCTGGCTCATGAATGAAGTCCCCTCCTTGTCCCAACACCTCATCTAGGTTTTATTGGCCTATCATGTGGTGAACAGCTTTCTTCACAGTCCAACAGTCACATCCATACATGATCACTGGAAAAACCATAGCCTTGACTAGATGGACCTTTGTTGGCAAAGTAATATCTCTGCTTTTTAATATGCTATCTAGGTTGGTCATAACTTTCTTTCCAAGGAGTAAGCGTCTTTTAATTTCATGGCTGCAGTCACCATCTGCAGTGATTTTGGAGCCCCAAAAAAGAAAGTCTGGCACTGTTTCTACTGTTTCCCCATCTATTTCCCATCAAGTGATGGGACCAGATGCCATGATCTTACTTTTCTGAATGTTGAGCTTTAAGCCAACTTTTTCACTCTCCTCTTTCACTTTCATCAAGAGGCTTTTGAGTTCCTCTTCACTTTCTGCTATAAGGGTGGTGTCATCTGCATATCTGAGATT
>NW_011495051.1:9027303-9035996 GCF_000754665.1 Bison bison bison | reverse complement strand
GCAGGGTGACAATATACAGCCTTGACGTACTCCTTTTCCTATTTGGAACCAGTCTGTTGTTCCATGTCCAGTTCTACCAGTCCATCCTAAAAGAGATCAGTCCTGGGTGTTCATTGGAAGGACTGATGCTAAAGCTGAAACTCCAATACTTTGGTCACCACATGCGAAGAGTTGACTCATTGGAAAAGACCCTAATGCTGGGAAGGATTGGGGGCAGGAGGAGAAGGGGACGACAGAGGATGAGATGGCTGAATGGCATCACCGACTTGATGCACATGAGTTTGGGTGAACTCCGGGAGTTGGTGATGGACAGGGAGGCCTGGCGTGCTGCGATTCATGGGGTCCCAAAGAGTCAGACACGACTGAGCGACTGAACTGAACTGAACTGTGGTGAGCAGAGCAAGCTTGGACTTGGGAACCCTTATCAACCAGGAATCAACTCAGATAACAATATGGAGGTTCAGAGGTACTAAGTACTTGTTCCATTTTTCTAGATAGCAAGTAGAGCAGACAGGATTTTAAATTATATTGTGCACAATTTAGCGACAAAGCAACAACAGGGAATCATTAATAAAGGTTCATGATACCAAGTCTATAGCTTGTTGTTCAGTTGCTTAGTCATGTCCAGCTCTTTTCAACCCCTTGGACTGCAGCATGCCAGGCTACCCTGTTCTTCACTATCTCCCAGAGCTTTCTCAAACTCATTTCCATTGACTCAATGAAGCCATCCAACCATCTCATCCTCTGTCACCTCCTTCTGATTTTGTCTTCAGTCTTTCCCAGCATCAGGGTCTCTTCCATGGAGTCGGCTTTTCACATCAGATGGCCAAAGTATTGGAGCTTAAGCTTCAGCATCAGTCCTTCCAATGACTATTCAGGGTTGATTCCCTTCAGGGTTGACTGGTTTGATCTCCTTGCTGTCCAAGGGACTCTCAAGAGGCTTCTACAGTACCAAAGTTCAAAATATGTGTAGCTGACATCATTCTCCTGCTCATTTTCATCATCACTTTCATGATCACTGACACTTTGAAATACTTGAGGGACAGTTGTTTGTTTTTGTTTTATGTTTTTTTTTTTTTTTTTTTTTTTTTGGCTATGCCATGCAGCTTAGGCCATGAGTAGGGATCGAACCTGTGCCCCTTCAGCAGAAATATGGGCTTCTAACCACTGGGCCCACAAGGGATGGTTTACAGGGACTCATTTCCTGCTCCAGTGAGATAGATGCCAATGGGCACTAGAGTCCATGTGGGAGAAAAACAGAAATCTAAATAAAAGTCCCAGAATCCCCACCAGAACCAATACCATAAACTCCATGGGCCTCTGAGCTGACTGCCTATGGTGCCCTACCATCTTCTACTACCACTGTGCTTCTTATGCTGATGATCAAGATACAACCCTCCACCAGGCCTTCCCGTATCCAGTATCTCCAGTGGCACTCACTGTACTGCACCTCCTTTATGCTGGCTCATCACAAAGGACTAACAATCCGCTGCCCTTCCCATTCTTGGTAAGTGATGAAGGTTCAGGCTTCATTCTCTGGACTGGCAGAAAGACAGAATTAGACCTGAACCCCTTGATGCATACAATGACTCTGGGAATAGAAGACACACATACAGGTGCAACTATACAAGGACTTGCAAACTGAAAGCTTGCACAGCACAGGCTGATTATTTGAAGTTGTGTGGGCTTGAAGATTTGATGCACAGAGCTCCTAATTAGCCAAATTTGTCCATGTTATCTCAGTCTCTGAGGATTTGTTGATGTTAATTGTACTGGATTATAGGAAAAGTAAATGCTCTTTGTAGGGACTAAGGATTTCCACTTCTTAGGAGAAATCTTGCCTGTACTTCTCCTTCTGACTTTCAGGTTTCATACCCCTTAATGAAAAATTCAGACTTACT
Organism: Bison bison bison; assembly: GCF_000754665.1. NCBI lineage: Eukaryota > Metazoa > Chordata > Mammalia > Artiodactyla > Bovidae > Bison > Bison bison. Next base: position 9,034,095 of record NW_011495051.1, on the reverse strand, counting down.
ATATGTGTATGTGTTAGTTTCAGGTATAGTGCAAAGTGATTCAGTTATATACACATATGTGTGATGTATATATATACACATATATAAGTGTATATATATATGTGTGTGTATATATATATATGTATATATACGCTTTTTCAGATTCTTTTCCATTATAGGTTATTACAAGATATTGAATATAGTTCCCTGTGCTATATACAATAGGTCCTTGGATGTTTATTTAATATATAGTAGTGTGTACATGTAAATTTCAAAGTGCTAATTTATCTCTCCACCCCCACTGCTGTTATTCCCTTTGGTAATGATAAGTTTGTTTTCTATGTCTATGATTCTATTTCTGTTTTGTAAATAAGTTTACTTGCATCATTTTTGAGATTCTACATTAGGTGATATCATATGATATTTGTTTCTCTCTGTCTCACTAACTTCATTTAGTATGATTATCTCTAGGTCCATCCATGTTCCTGCAAATGGCATTATTTCATTCTTCTTTATGGATGAGCAATATTCCCTTGAGTATACCACATCTTCTTTATCCATTCATCCGTCAATGGACACTTAAGTTGTTTCCATGTCTTGTCTTTTGTAAATAGTGCTGCTAAGAACATTGTATGTATGTATGTATCTTTTTGAGTTAAAGTTATCCCTGGATATTTGCCCAGGAGTGGGATTGCTGAATTATATAGTAAATTTATTTTTAGTTTTCTAAGGAACATTCATACTGTTCTCAGTATGTCTGCACCAATTTATATTTCCACAGACTTACTTTTTAAAATAACATACATTACTTAAATTGAAGAAGGAAATGGCAACCTGCTCCAGTATTCTTGCCTGGAGAGTCCTCATAGACAGAGGAGCCTAGCAGGCTACAGTCCCTGGGGTTGCAAAGAGTTGGACATGACTGATGCAACTTAGCATATCACTTAAATGGGAAGAGAATCTAAAAAAAGGATATATGTATCTGTATAACTGATTCACTCAGTTATATACTAGAAGCTAACACAACATTGTAAAGCAACCATACTTCAATAGCAATTAATTAACATACATCAAAATATGAGTTTATCATCATCAAATGTATTCAAATGACCAAGAAATTTAGAGAAAATTAGGTCTTCTACATCAAGAATCTGATGGTATATGTCCTGAAATATTAACTGAAAGGTAATGTTCATGTCTCTAAGGACAACTCTTTTTTAATTTTGAAAGGAACACTTACCATGAGATCTGTCTTTTAACAAATCTCAAAGTGTTCATATATTATTGTTAACTGTATGTACAATGTTGTAGAGCAGATCTCTAGAGCTTATCAATTTTAATTGACTGAAGATTTATGCCCTTTAAGTAGTAACTCTCCATTTGCTCCTCCCCTCAGCCCCTGGAAGCCACCATTCTACTCTATGATCTTGTGAATTTGACTCTGTTAGACAAATTATGTAAGTAGAATTAGGCAGTGTTTGTCTTTCTGTGATTAGTTTATTTCTCTTAGCGTAATATCCTAAAGTCACCCATGTTGTTGCAAATGACAAGATTTCCTTCTTTTTTCAGGCTGAAGAGTATTCCCATTTCCTAATTCCTTCATCTGTCTATGATGTTAAGTTGTTTCCAGATCTAGGCTATTATGAGTAGTGCAGCAATGAACATAGAAATGCTACTATTTCTTTGAGATTGCAATTTCAAATCTTTTGATAAAATACTGAGAGATAGAATTGCTGGATCATATAGCAGTTCTGTTTTTAATTTTCTAAGGATGCTTCATACTGTTTTCCACAGTGGTTGCCACATTTTTTATTTACACCAACAATGCATAAGGGTTCCAATTTCTCCACATCCTTGCCAGCACTGTTGTCTTATGGATTTTGTCTTCTTTTCTTTTCTTTTCTTTTTTAGCCATACTTACAGGTCTGAAGTGATATCTCTGTGTGGTTTTGATTTGCATTTCCCTGATGAATAGTGATACTGAGCAACTTTTCAGATACCTGTTAGCCATTTGTATATATCCTTGGGAGAATTGTCTATTTAAGAAATTAGTCCATTCAGGGGGGTTTCCCTAAGCAGTCCAGTGGTTAAGACTTCAAAGGACTGTAGGTTTGATCCCTAGTCAGGGAACTTAGATCCCACATGCTGCATAGTGCATCAAAAATAAAGAAATAAATAACAGAGAATCAATACATGTGTGGTGACACAAACAGATGGAGAGATAGACAATGTTTTTGGATTGGAAGAATCAATATTGTGAAAATTACTATACTACCCAAAGCAATCTATAGATTCAATGCAATTCCTATCAAATTACCAATGACATTTTACTAAAACTAGAGCAAAAAAATTACAATTTGTATGGAAACACAAAAGATCTCAAATAGACAAAGCAATCTTGAGAAAGCAAAAATAGAGCTGGAGGAATCAGGCTCCCTGACATCAGATCATACTACAAGTCTACAGTAATCAAAACATACGGTAATGGCATGCAGGTGCTAAGTCACTTCAGTCATGTCCAACTCGTTGCAACTTTATGGACTGTAGACCACCAGGCTCCTCTGTCCATGGGATTCTCCAGGCAAGAATACTAGAGTGGGTTGCCATCCCCTCCTCCAGTCGATCCTCCAAACCCAGGGATTGAACCCTGGTCTCTTATGTCTCCTGCACTAGCAGGTGGATTCTTTACCACTAACACCACCTGTACCTCAAAGGAATAGGATAGAAAGCCCAGTGATAAACCCACACACCTATGGTCACCTTTCTTAGACAAAGGAGGCAAGAATATGCAATGAGAAAAGACGGTCTCTTCGATAAGTGGTGCTGAGAAAACTGAACAGCTACGTGCAAAAGAATGAAATTAGAAGACTTTCTAACACCATACACTAAAAGAAACTCAAAATGGATTAAAAACCTAAATGTAATGCTGGACACTATGAAAAATTCATAGGAAAACAAAGGCAGAACACTCTTTGACATATATTACAGCAAGACATTTTTGGACCCATCACCCAGAGTAGTGAAACTAAAAACAAAACTAAAGAATTGGGACCTAATTAATCTTTTGCACAATAAAGGAAACCATAAACAATACAATAATACAATCCTCAGAATGGGAGAAAATATTTGCATATGAAGCAACTGACAAAGGATTAATCTCCAAAATATACAAGCAGCTCATGCAGCTCAATTAAAAAAAAAAAAAAACCAATCAGTAATATGCTCCTGCTAAGTCACTTCAGTCATGTCTGACTCTGTGCAACCCCATCAATGTCAGCCCACCAGGGTGCCCTGTCCCTGGGATTCTCCAGGCAAGAACACTGGAGTGGGTTGCCATTTCCTTCTCCAATGCATGAAAGTGAAAACTGAAAATGAAGCCGTTCAGTCGTGTCCGACCCTCAGCGACACCATGGACTGTAGCCTACCAGGCTCCTCCGTCCATGGGATTTTCCAGGCATGAGTACTGGAGTGGGGTGCCATTGCCTTCTCCGAACAGAGTGGGTACATGTTTGTATATAACTGATTCAATTTGTTGTACACCTGACACTATCACAACATTGTAAATCACCTACAGTGTAATAAAATATTGTTAAAAATGAAAAAGATTTTCCTCATAAGGCAACGTAATTCCATTGGAGAAAAACTTAGAAGACAAGACTCATTCAAATTAGAGAAATAAAAATCTATAAATCTTCACAGTACAAAATGCTATCCAAAGCAAGGACTAAAGATGGCAGAAAGTGAAGAGTAACTAAGAAGCCTCTTGATGAAAGTGAAAGAGGAGAGTGAAAATGTTGGCTTAAAGCTCAACATTCAGAAAACGAAGATCATGGCATCTGGTCCCATCACTTGATGGGAAATAGATGGGGAAACAGTGGAAACAGTGTCAGACTTTCTTTTTTGGGGCTCCAAAATCACTGCAGATGGTGACTGCAGCCATGAAATTAAAAGATGCTTACTTCTTGTAAGAAAAGTTATGACCAACCTAGATAGCATATTCAAAAGCAGAGACATTACTTTGCCAACAAAGGTTCATCTAGTCAAGGCTATGGTTTTTCCAGTGGTCTTGTATGGATGTGAGTGTTGGACTGTGAAGAAGGCTGAGCGCCGAAGAATTGATGCTTTTGAACTGTGGTGCTGGAGAAGACTCTTGAGAGTCCCTTGGACTACAAGGAGATCCAACCAGTCCATTCTGAAGGAGATCAGCCCTGGGATTTCTTTGGAAGGAATGATGCTAAAGCTGAAACTCCAGTACTTTGGCCACCTCATGCGAAGAGTTGACTCATTGGAAAAGACTCTGATGCTGGGAGGGATTGGGGGCAGGAGGAGAAGGGGACGACAGAGGATGAGATGGCTGGATGGCATCACTGACTCGATGGATGTGAGTCTGAGTGAACTCCGGGAGTTGGTGATGGACAGGGAGGCCTGGCGTGCTGCGATTACGGGGTCGCAAAGAGTTGGACATGACTGAGCGACCGAACTGAACTGAACTGAAGACAATGAAAATAAAAATTTATACTTAGAGGCAAATGTTAACTGAGAAAATGGAAAGTGCATCACATTTTTGGTATAGAAGGCATAATACACCATAGATTTCATGATTAATAAAATGGATTTACAAATATCAAAATCACACATCACATGATTAAACTGAGGAAAAGAAGTCTGAATTTTATGTCATCATCCTACAACTTGGAAGTAGGAAGCAACAAGTACAAGTAAACAACCCCCTGAGAAGAGGAGAGATCTAGACCCTTCCCAGGACATTCACTTTTCTCCTTTTCCTGTTGCATTAATATTAACGAGTCTCCAGAGACTGGGCCAACATGGACCAACTGGTGAATGATGAGCTTTGAGCACTGATCCCTAAGGTCATACCATTGTGAATAACTGTCAGTGCCTCCAGCTCGCTAATTTGCCTGTTCTAATATTGTGAGTCCACTCCTATGTCTCCATCCTTTGTAGGAACCCACATCAGAAGGTCCAGCCTGAGTGTGTCTTCCTGACCATCCTGAGGAGGAGCCCTGAGACTTCATCACACACCACGCAGAAGACGGGCAGTGAGTCTGTGCTCCTTGGTCATGTTCTAGCAGAGATGCAGCCCAGCCCAGTAAGTAAGACAGGGATGGATGAAGGGAATGTTGAGAACATGAATTTTTCCACTATAAGACAAATGTAACAGTTGGGATAGACAGGTGGGAGGACACCAGTATACAAATTTCAGATTAGAGCCCTGTGATCTTCACGATCTTTGCTCCAGTTAGGGTGTGAGAACTCTCATTCAGAGTCCTGCTTCCACCATCACTGGTTCTGACTCTGGCTGGCACCCCACCCAACAAAGCAGCCAATGGGTCTCTGTAACCTTCCCCTGAGCACTTCAATTCATTATGAAAGCAGTCATGGGGAGACTGAGTAGGATGACATTAATTAAAGTATCAGGTACTGTTATTCAAGGCTTCCTAAGTGTCAGGCTCTGGGGTGTGTTTTTGTGTTTCTTCGTTGATTACATCTGCATCATCTCTTCCAAATTATAAGTGCACATATTATATTTTTAAATTTTATTTTATTTTTAAACTTTACAATATTGTATTAGTTTTGCCAAATATCGAAATGAATCCACCACAGGTATACCTGTGTTCCCCATCCTGAGCCCTCCTCCCTCCTCCCTCCTCATACCCTCCCTCTGGGTCGTCCCAGTGCACCAGCCACAGGCATCCAGTATCGTGCATCGAACCTGGACTGGCGACTCGTTTCATACATGATATTATACATGTTTCAGTGCCATTCTCCCAAATCTCCTCACCCGCTCCCTCTCCAACAGAGTCCATAAGACTGATCTATACATCACTGTCTCTTTTGCTGTCTCATACACAGGGTTATTGTTACCATCTTTCTAAATTCCATATATATGCGTTAGTATACTGTATTGGTGTTTTTCTTTCTGGCTTACTTCACTCTGTATAATAGGTGCCAGTTTCATCCATCTCATTAGAACTGATTCAAATGTATTCTTTTTAATGGCTGAGTAATACTCCATTGTGTATATGTACCATAGCTTTCTCATCCATTCATCTGCTGATGGGCATCTAGGTTGCTTCCATGTCCTGGCTATTATAAACAGTGCTGTGATGAACATTGGGGTACACGTGTCTCTTTCCCTTCTGGTTTCCTCAGTGTGTATGCCCAGCAGTGGGATTGCTGGGTCATAAGGAAGTTCTATTTCCAGTTTTTTAAGGAATCTCCACACTGTTCTCCATAGTGACTGTACTAGTTTGCATTCCCACCAACAGTGTAAGAAGGTTCCCTTTTCTCCACACCCTCTCCAGCATTTATTGCTTGCAGACTTTTGGATCGCAGCCATTCTGACTGGTGTGAAATGATACCTCATAGTGGTTTTGATTTGCATTTCTCTGATAATGAGTGATGTTGAGCATCTTTTCATGTGTTTGTTAGCCATCTGTATGTCTTCTTTGGAGAAATGTCTATTTAGTTCTTTGGCCCATTTTTTGATTGGGTCATTTATTTTTCTGGAGTTGAGCTGTAGGAGTTGCTTGTATATTTTTGGATTAGTTGTTTGTCAGTTGCTTCATTTGCTATTATTTTCTCCCATTCTGAAGGCTGCCTTTTCACCTGGCTAATAGTTTCCTTTATTGTGCAGAAGCTTTTAAGTTTAATTAGGTCCCATCTGTTTATTTTTGTTTTTATTTCCAATATTCTGGGAGGTGAGTCATAGAGGATCCTGCTGTGATGTATGTCGGAGAGTGTTTTGCCTATGTTCTCCTCTAGGAGTTTTATAGTTTCTGGTCCTGTGTT
>NW_011495051.1:9027053-9027203 GCF_000754665.1 Bison bison bison | reverse complement strand
CAAAGTACTGGAGTTTCAGCTTTAGCATCAGTCCTTCCAATGAACACCAAGGACTGATCTCCTTTAGAATGGACTGGTTGAATCTTGCAGTCCAAGGGACTCTCAAGAGTCTTCTCCAGCACCACAGTTCAAAAGCATCAATTCTTCGGT
>NW_011495051.1:9012812-9026953 GCF_000754665.1 Bison bison bison | reverse complement strand
TTTTATTTCCAATATTCTGGGAGGTGAGTCATAGAGGATCCTGCTGTGATGTATGTCGGAGAGTGTTTTGCCTATGTTCTCCTCTAGGAGTTTTATAGTTTCTGGTCTTAGGTTGAGATCTTTAATCCATTTTGAGTTTATTTTTGTGTATGGTGTTAGAAAGTGTTCTAGTTTCATTCTTTTACAAGTGGTTGACCAGTTTTCCCAACACCACTTGTGAAAGAGATTGTCTTTAATCCATTGTATATTCTTGCCTCCTTTGGAGGACACTAATAGATGAGAAATATACCATGTTCATGGATTGGAAGAATCAATATAGTGAAAATGAGTATACTACCCAAAGCAATTTATAGATTCAATGCAATCCCTATCAAGCTACCAATGGTTCTTCACAGAGCTAGAACAAATAATTTCACAATTTGTATGGAAATACAAAAAACCTCGAATAGCCAAAGCTATCTTGAGAAAGAAGAATGGAACTGGAGGAATCAAACTACCTGACTTCAGGCTCTATTACAAAGCCACAGTTATTATTATTTTATTAAGAAGAAAGAAGGACAACATTTTTTTTCACTGCCTGCCCTAGGCTCACCTCCAGGGATGTGTGAGTCTGGTGGGCTGCAGGCAAGGCAGCCAGGCATAGTTCCCAGGCACGGGAGCTGCTGAAGGGCAGGTCCTGGCACATGCCTGAAGCCTGGGCTGGCCGGCTCCCCCCCTGGGTGCGGAGAAACATGGTGAATGCAGGGCGGAGGGGCTGCAACAGTTGAGGGGTGCACTCCTCCACATGTCTCCACAGCTCCTCAAGAAGCACATTTTATGTCACATGTATCACGTCATGAGGTAGAAAATGTTAAAACCTCTTTGAAGCTAGTCACCCTGGGAAGGCTGATTCCAGACACAGAGCACCTGGGCTATTTTTCTGTTTTCACCCAGTCCTGTCACTTCCCTGTCAGCCCTGGTAGAGACTCCCTGCTCATTATGCCCTTCCCCTTGGAGTTTTCTGGAGGACACAGAAGAAGAGAGTGGGTAGCACTTGCTGCATCAACTTTAGGAGGAATGTCTGAGATCACAGGCAAAGGTCAAAGAAATAATTGGCACCTGAAATTTTCAGGGTAGATCTCTCTGTTGATGCTGTTCCTTGATTTCACATCATCTATCCACTTTATCCTCTGTATTTATAATCAACTGAATCAATCATGAAAAGAGACATAAATATCAGAGTCTTGGTTTCCAGAAACTGAAAACAGTTCAAAATAATATACCCCAGGTGCATCTGTTGTTATACCTCTGTACTCCTGCTGAAAACTTTCAGTAAGTCTGAAAACAGTGAAATTTAGGGCAGGACTCAGAGAAGAAAAATGGAATTTTGAATCCTATAGCTCTACCAATTCTTAGTGTGTTATGGGGAAATTTCTTAGAATCTGTGAGATTTAGGATTATCAACTGGGTTGATTCCTCATTGATACAAACCCACTGAATTAGGACTAAACAAATAATTGATTGTTGCCCTCTGTTCAATAACTATGTGATGGATGCATAAAGAAAGTGCAAAATACCTTTTTGATATTTTGTTCCTAATAATGATTATGGTAAGTCTCACATCATCAGATTTAAACATTTGTTGATCTGATGTTATGGTTTCCCTATATCCCTGACAGGACATTTTATTTTTGTTTATACAAGTATATCCTTCAAATATGAAGAGAACTGAGTGAGGGTCATTTATTTCTGATTCCCCAGAGCCTATAACTTGATAGCACAGAAGTGGCCCCAAGAATTAAAAAAAAAAAAAAAAAACTCAGTTAAGTGTTGAATAAACCCTTCCAGTTTTCACAGAAACAAAGTGTGGGCAATATAGCTTTTGCATAGTGCACCATTCATGCCAGTGTTGTCATCCTTTTCAGAATATCCCATAGGACTAGAGACAAAACAAAATAGTATTTGTTTTTATGTCATGGACTTTCTATGGGACCTATTATTTTCCATTTAATCTTCAGATTTCAATGATCAAAACACCATTTCAGAAGTTTTTATAAGTATAGGGGGGGAAAAGAGTCAGAAAATATGGGGACAGTACATTTTACTGCACTTGCAGAGACATATTTTAAAATTTTCTATCATTCCATGCTCTGGTGTCCTGGCACAGGAAAGGCTTTGAACTCTTCTGTCATATAATCCATTCTGCTGCTGCTGCTGTTTAGTTACTAAAGTGGTGTCCAGCTCTTTGCAACCCCATGGACTGTAGCCCATCAGGCTTCTCTGTCCATGAGATTTCTCAAGCAAGAGTACTGGACTGGGTTGCCATTTCCTTCTCCAGGGGATCTTCCCAACCCAGCGATCGAACCCACAACTCCTGCATTAGCAGGAGGATTCTTTACCACTGAACAACCTGGGAAGCCCAATAGTCCTCTTCAGTTCAGTTCAGTTTAGTTCAGTCGCTCAGTCATGTCCAACTCTTTGCAACCCCATGAATCGCAGCACACCAGGCCTCCCTGTCCAACACCAACTCCTGGAGTTCACTCAAACTCATGTCCATCGAGTCGGTAATGCCATCCAGCCATCTCATCCTCTGTCATCCCCTTCTCCTCCTGCCCCCAATCCCTCCCAGCATCAGGGTCTTTTCCAATGAGTCAACTCTTCGCATGAGGTGGCCAAAGTACTGGAGTTTCAGCTTTAGCATCAGTCCTTCCAATGAACACCAAGGACTGATCTCCTTTAGAATGGACTGGTTGAATCTTGCAGTCCAAGGGACTCTCAAGAGTCTTCTCCAGCACCACAGTTCAAAAGCATCAATTCTTCGGTGCCCAGTTTTATTCACAGTCCAACTCTCACATCCATACATGACTACTGGAAAAACCATAGCCTTAACTAGAGGGACCTTTGTTGACAAAGTAATGTCTCTGCTTTTGAATATGCTATCTAGGTTGGTCATAACTTTCCTTCCAAAGAGTAAGTGTCTTTTAATTTCATGGCTGCAATCTGCAGTGATTTTGGAGCCCCCCAAAATAAAGTCTGACACTGTTTCCACTGTTTCCCCCATATACAGTCCTCTTAGATAGGTTCAATTATTATCTAACTGACAGATAAGGAATCTTCCCAGATGTGTTTATATTATTTATTTTGAATGTTTCTCAATTAAATCATGGGAGAAGGCAATGGTAACCCACTCTGGTATTCTTGCCTGGAAAATCCTGTGGACGGAAGAGCCTGGTGGGCTACAGTCCAAGGGGTCGCTAAGAGTCAGACATGACTGAGCCTCTTCATTTTCACTTTTCACTTTTATGCACTGGAGGAGGAAATGACAACCCACTCCAGTATTCTTGCCTGGAGAATCCCAGGGATGGGGGAGCCTGGTGGGCTGCCATCTATGGGGTCACACAGAGTCGGACACGACTGAAGCAACTTAGCAGCAGCAGCAATTAAATCATAGTATGGCATGCCAAAATAATGAACCTGAATTACTTTGAGGCAGCAGAATCAAGGGAATTGCAATCTCTTGGTCAGGAAGGACTCACACGAAAATCTGTTAGTAGACATAAGGCAGGTTGTGGGAACTTTCCCAGGTGCCAAATTTGTCAACCATAGATAGGAGGGTTTAGACCAGGAAAGGAAGACCACCTGGTACATGAAAATGGGCTCAACATGGCTAATACCAGGAAACTCACGTCAAAAACCCAATCAAATACCACTTTTCATATGTTGAGATGTTTATTATAAAGAAAAAAAGAGACATGTTCCTTGGAGGATGTGGAGATAAGGGAACTGTTGTGTGTGGTTGGTGAGAATGAATATTGGTACAGTCATTACAGGAAAGAGAAGGGAGGTTCCTTAACAACAAAAACTTACTAATTGAAATAGAACTACCATAGGATACAGCAATCCCACTTCAGGATATATGCCAAAGAAGAGATTATCTGCTTTTACATGTCATTATGATATTATTTGAAATAGTGAAACCATGAAAACACTTAAAGTGTCTGTTGAAAGATGAATAAAGAAAATGTAGTATGTATATATGTGTGTATATGTAAGCAATGAAATATTATTCAGCCAGGAAAAGAAGGAAATTCTGCCATTTGTGACAACATGGGTGGACCTAGAGAATATTATGCTTATTAAAATACATACAACAGACATAGACAGTCAATACCATATGATCTCACTTATGTGTGGAAGTTAAGAAAATCAAACTCTTAGGGCCATAGATTAGAACTGTAGTTGTGAGGAGATGCTGGTGGAGAGAGTAGGGAGATTTTGGTCAAAGGGTACAAACTTTCAGTTATAAAATGAATACATTCTGGGGAGCTAGTACACCGCCTGGTGACTATAGCTAATAATTTTGTATTATATTCTTGAAATATGCTAATAGAGATCTCCTTAACTATTACTATAAACACACACACAAATAAAAACGATGTGAGGTGACAGATATGTTAATTAACCTGACTATGGTAACCATTCACAATGTGTACATATATTAAATCATCATTTTGAACATCTTTTAAGAAATTTCCCATTGCACAACCCAAATATATGCAATTTTGTCAGTCAACTTCAGTAAACTGAAAAAAGTAAAACAATGACATAATTAATCTGCCAGTAGGGAGGAGGGTCCAAAAAGAGTAAAGTGGTCTCACATATCAGACATTTTACTGAGATGGTATTGGACTGAAACAAATAAGCCTGTATAAAATAAAAAAGTTCAAGTAGATTTCTTAAATTTTGTTACCATTTAATCATTGACAATCCTTGGTACACTGATAACATCTTCATAGTCACGAATGCTGTATTATGTGCACTTAATTAATTATCTTACAATAAATGACTCAACATAAAAAAAATAAACCATACTGATTGAAATTTGAAGTCCACCATAGTCAAAGATATGAAGTATATATTAAGTGGCTTTTAAAACATAACCCTGAGATTTGAGTAATCACTCATTTCACGAAAGAGGGAAGACAGAGAAACCAAAGAATGATAAAACTTTGAATAGCATATAAAATATTTTCTGATTATGAACTTCAGCTTTAATTTAGAATCTAGATGACATAGTCCTGTGTTACATAAAGATTTGTAAATATTCTAAATGAAAGAAATATCTAGAATTGCATTTGAATAAAATATAACTATATCTAAGTCTCTTTAAATTGAAATTATATTTTTCCTTAAAGGGGGAAGTTTCTCATTCTGTATTATGTCTAAAAAAGTAAGCTGTATTTAACTGAGATCATGGATATGGCTGTATTACCTCTAATGTGCTTGTTCCCTTTCATCTTTCAGTGAAGTTTTATAAAGTAAGACTTTGTAGACAGAGGTGAATAACACAGAAATCAATGAGGATACAGTTCTAAGCAGATAGAAACTGTCATAATGAGAAATATTGCTGAAGGAACTGGGGTGTATGATCTTAGAAATGAATTTTTTGAATTCAAAATTTAGACACAGAGTGCAAGGCCCGTTACTTAATTCCTATTTTTTCAGCCCTCTTATTTTTTCCAAAGGTGTCTAATCTACACAGAACCGGAAATCTAACCAGTGTCTCAGAATTCTTCCTCCTGGACCTCTCAGATGATCCAGAACTACAACCTTTGCTCTTTATCCTCTTCCTGTCTATGTACCTGGTCACCATTTTAGGGAACCTGTTCATCATCCTGGCTGTCACCTCTGACCCCCACCTCCACACCCCCATGTACTTCTTTCTCTCCAACCTGTCCTTGGCTGACATTGGTTTGGTCTCCACCACAGTCCCCAAGATGATTGTGAATATCCAAACTCACAGCAGAGTCATCTCCTATGAAGGCTGCCTGACACAGATGTCTATTTTTCTCCTTTTTGGATGTATGGATGGTACTCTTCTCACTGCAATGGCTTATGACCGGTTTGTGGCCATCTGTCATCCACTGTACTACATGGCCATCATGAACCCATGCCTCTGTTGTCTTTTAGTTTTGGTGTCTTTTTTTGTTAGTCTTTTGGAGTCACAGCTGCACAACTGGATTGCGCTACAACTCACCTGCTTCAAAGATGTAGAAATCCCTAATTTCTTCTGTCACCCTTCTCAACTCCTCAAGCTTGCCTGTTGTGACACTTTCACCAATAACATAGTCATGTATACTGCTGGTGCCATCTTCGGTTTTCTTCCTATCTCAGGGATCTTTTTCTCTTACTGTAAAATTCTCTCCTCTGTTCTGAGAGTCCCTTCATCAGGTGGCATGAATAAAGCCTTCTCCACCTGTGGTTCTCACCTGGCAGTTGTTTGTTTATTTTACATAACAGGCATTGATGTGTATCTCAGTTCAGCCATCTCACAATCTTCTAGGAAGTTTGCAGTGGCCTCAGTGATGTACACTGTGCTCACTCCCATGCTGAACCCCTTCATCTACAGTCTGAGGAACAAGGACATCAAAAGGGCCACGCGGAGGTTTCTCAGCAAAATGTTCTACACTTAGTTCCTGTGTTATCCATTTGGAGGGTAGGTTGCAAAATGTAGCAAAATTAAATCTAGACCTGAAAATTCTACCTCTCTCATACATCAGTTTTTGTAGCTCTCATGGCTTTACTTCTCCTTTTGCTTAACCTCATAGTTAAATATTACTTTTCTTTTATGTCTTTAATGTGATGGGTGAGATTTCTAGGATTCTTGTGCATCAAAATCATTCCTTGGCTGAATTTATTTTTCTTTTTTTTAAATTGGAAGGTAATTGCTTTACAATATTGTGTTGGCCTCTGCCATACATCAACATGAATCAGCCATAGGTATACATATGTTCCCTCCCCCTGAACCCCACTCCCATCTCCTACCCCATCCCACCTCTCTAGGTTGTCACAGAGAACTGGGCTGAGCTCCCTGTGTCACATAGCAAATTCCCACTTGGTATCTGTTTTCCCTATGGTCATGTATATATTTCCATGCTACTCTCTCAATTCAACCCACCCTCTCCTTCCCCTACTGTGTCCATAAGTCTATTCTCTCTGTGAGTCCATTACTGCTTTGACTGAATCTTACTGCCTCTACAGAGATTATACAGATTATCTTTTGTGGCCCAAGCATCCTCAAAAGATGAATAATTCCCTTTAAAATATTGAAAATTTATAAGTTTTTCACAGCTCTTGTGTATTTTCTGCAGTAAATTCTATTTTTCAAATCTGTTTACACAGGTTATGTGTGAGTATTCGTGTCACTGCTTCTCAGCCTTGGGTTTTATTGAAATCATCTGGGGACTTCAAAATACTGTTCACTGGGTCTAACCACAATCAAATATTCTGATTTAATTAGACTTGGGTGTGGTCTGAGCATAAGGAATTTTAAAAGCACTGAAGTGTTTCTGGTATATGGCCAAGGTTGAAAACTACCAACGCAAATCAGATCTTTCATTCAAAGATGACCTGTATACCTTGGGTCCTAACTGCTCATGAACAAATGCTGAACATCCAGAAGAGAACAGAGCTCAGAGGGGAAGCTATGAAGACCCTGATGTAGTAATAGGCAATGTGTTTACCATGTTATTTCTGATCATTTTCTTCACTTAGCTTCTCTACATCATACTAGGCTTTGCTTTGGGGTGGGGCTCTTGAAATCACTATTTTTCATCTTCTTCCATCTTACATATATTCAACAGTGGTCAGTAAAATTCTCTTTTCCCTAAGAGCTAAAGTGTTCCCTTTATGCCCCTCAAATCAAGTCTTCCTTCACTTATGATAGCTATGTTACTACTTTACTTTTTTAAAATTTTCAGTCTTTCAATATCTCTTTAGCTGACTCTCTGTATTAAATTCTCTTTATTAAAATGACTAATTGGTTTCTCTTTTCTTGACTGAACCCCAACTGATATTGTAGCATGAGTACAAAAGTATATTTTGGGGTCTTCCCAGGTGGTCCTGTGGTTGGGAACCCGCCTTCCAACGCAGGAGACACAGGTTCAATCCCTGGTCAGGGATCTGAGATCCCATGTGCCACAGGGCAAGTAAGTCCATGTGCCACAACTAGATAACCCAAGTGCCACAACTAAGATGTGACTAAAAGGTGACACAGCAAAACATTTTTTTAAAATCAGTATTGATTGTTTTGAAAAAGTGTATTTTGAGGCATCTGAAATTGAAGATGCAAAATGTGCACAGGGAAGAAAGGTTGTCAAAAATATGTCTTAGTCTGGGGTATGCACTTGGAAAATAGGTTGGCGATGTCATATTTAAATTGCTGTGTGACTCCAACGATATCCAAGGTACATTCAGTCACCCCAGTCTTCACAATAAGTTTATCTTCTTTCACATTACTTAGGAGTGCAAATAGCCCAGTTGTCAACAAAGGGGAGTTTATTCCTTTTATTAATACTAGAAACAGCCTGGTTAGAGCTTCATTTGAATACCATGGCTTTCTGTCACAATAACTTGAGTCTTAGGGTTCCTGTTGAGTTCTACAAGATGACTATCCATCACTTCATAGATACGTCACACATTGTTTTGTAGTGGTAATATTGGCCATCTGAAAATAATATTATGCAAAACTAGTTTAATTTACTTTGCATTTTACCACTCAAGATCACCACAAGCTCCATTGATGAGTAACTTTGATATTAAAGAAAAGATACACTTGACATAGGATAAATTCCTATTAGATTTTGGGAAGAAATAGCACTCATTAAAAATTACTAAAATAGTATATCAGTATATCCACTTATGCAGATGACATGAGTTTGAGTGACCTCCAGCAGATAGTGAAGAACAGGGAAGCCTGGTTTGCTGCACTTCATGGGGTCACAAAGAGTCGGACACCACTTAACAACTGAGCAACAACAAAGTGATAGTCAATGAATCTTGGAAAAAATCCAAGTAATCCTACTTTGAGTGTATATGTGTATGTGTTTGTGTAGTTTAATTTCTACTTTATGTTCTGTTAAATTTACAACCTCTTATTTTCTTATTAAATCATATTAAATCCTCACATCAAATGATTAAAGGAAATTTAAATCTAAAAATATTATAAATGAAAGTACACACCGGAATACTAATCTAGATGTACTACAACATTCATGAAGTGTTTTTCCACAACATTCACAATTGGTCAAATGGGAGTAAATAAACTCTATTTCTATGAGTTCAGTAATTCAGATTCCACAGATAAGGGAAACCATACATTCCATGTCTTTCCTTGTCTGACTTATTTCTTTTAGCATAATGCCCCTAAATTCATCCATATTGTAATGAATGTAATTCATCCATATTGTAATGAATAGCATAGTTTTCTGCTTTCTCATGGCTGAATAATATTCCATTGTATGTGCTGAATATCTATCACATTTTCTTTATCCTTAATTCATCCATGGATACTAGGTTGTTTCCAGTTTTTGCTCTGGTGAATGATTCTTCAGTGAGTATGGGGATGCAGTTATCTCTTTGAGATAGTTATGTCATCTCCTTTGGACACACACCCAGGTGTATTATGCGATATTATGTCCATATTATGTATGGACACACAATCGCTGTATTATGCGATAGTTCTATTTAAGATTTTTGAGGAACTCTGCTCTGTTGTTGGTAGTGGGCTGCACATTCCCATAAACAGTGCATGAGGATTCCTTTTTCTGCACATATTTGCCAGCATTTGTTAACTTTTATCTTTTTGATAATAGCCACTTTAACAGGTGTGAGGTGAAGATTTCGCTTCCCAATGTCAGACCCCAGGCTCGGGTGCCCAAAATGTGGTTCAAACCCCTCACTCCCCAGGAAGGATACCCCAGCCTGTGTTATATCACACTCCTTCTCTTCTGTGTCACATCCTAGAGGCACAGATCCCAACCTGAACACTTCTCCCACCTTCCTACCCAACTCCATGTGGGTATTTCTTTAAATTCTTTTTTCTTCAGAAGTATGTTTCTTTTTTTTTCTTGCCACAAAACATTATTTTTGTTTGTTTGTTCTTTAAATTTATTTATTTTTAATAGGAGGATAATTGCTTTACAATATTTTGTTGGTTTGTGACATATAGCAACATAAATCAGTCATAGGTATATGTACGTCCCCTCTTTCTTGAACCACCCTCCCACCTCCCATCCCGTCCCACCCCTCTAGGTTGTCACAGAGCACCAGATTTGAGCTCCATGCATGATACAGCAAATTTCCACTGGCTGTCTAGTTTTACATATGGTGTTACATGTTAGTTGCTCAATCATGCCTGACTCTTTGCGACCCCATGGACTGCAGCCCACCAGGCTTCTCTGTCCATGAGATTTTCCAGGCAAGGATACTGGAGTGGGTTGCCATTTCTTTCTCCAGGGGATCTTCCCAACCCAGGGATCGAACCCGCATTTCCTACACTACAGGCAGATTCTTTACCAACTGAGCTACAAGGGAAGCCCTTACGTATGGTAGTGTAGATGTTTTAATGCTACTGTCTCAGTTCATCCACCCTTCTCCTTCCCCCCATGTCCACATGTCTGTTCTCTATATCTGTGTCTCTGTTGCTGCCCTGCAGATAGGTTCTAGATATTTCTAGGTTCCATATATATGTGTTAATATACAATATTTGTTTTTCTCTTTTTGACTTACTTCATTCTGTATAACAGGCTCTAGGTTCATCCATCTCATTAGCTAGCACTGACTCAAATGTATTCCTTTTTAAGGCTGAGTAATATTCCATGGTATATATGTACCAGAACTTCTTTATCCATTCATCTATTGATGAACATCTAGGTTGCTTCCATGTCCGAGCTATTGCAAATAGTGCTGAGATGAAGACTGGGGTACATGGGTCTTTTTCATTTGGTTTCTTCAGGGTATATGCCCAATAGTGAGATTGTTGGGTTATATGGTAGTTTTATTCCTAATTTTTTAAGAAATCTCCATACTCTTCTCCAAAGTCACTGTATCAATTTGCATTCCCATCAACAGTGCAAGAGGGTTCCCTTTTCTCCACACTCTCTCCAGTATTTATTGTTTGTAGATTTTTTCAATTATGGCCATTCTGACTGGTGTGAGGTGATACCTCATTGTAATATTGATTTGCATTTCTCTAATAATGAGCAATATTGAACATCTTTTCATGTGTTTATTAGCAATCTATATGTCTTCTTTGGAGAAATGTCTGTTTAGGTCTTCTGCCCACTTTTTGATTGGGTTGTTTTTCTGGTATTGAGCTGAATGAACTACTTGTATATTTTGGAGATTAATCCTTTGTCAGTTGTCTCTTTTGCTATTATTTTTTCCCATTCCAAGGATTGCCTTTTTACCTTGTTTATAGTTTCCTGCACTGTGCAAAAGCTTTTAAGATAGAAGTGTGTTTGTGAAGTTTCCAGTTTGGTTTTTGTAAGAATATCTCCACATTTTTGATGTGTTCCATGGGGAAGTGTGTTCAGGGTTCTCCTATGCACCATCCTCATCGCCTCCTGATAATGAAGGTAATTTTCAGTGAACATCTTGGAATTCATAAGTTACCTGATTTTGCAAATTGTGACCTTGAGTATAAAAGAAAACATCTTTCTGTTTAACTTTCTCATTTGTAGAATAGTGATAAGAAGTTCTTAACTGAGAAGGTGCTAGAAAGGAGGTAACCTAAAGTACTTGTTACAATAATGTTTTGACCTACTAATAGATCAATAATTGTACACTATCATATTCACCACTTTAATAGGTCAATGTGTCATTTCAACTTACGTGCTTTTCAGGCAGAAAAGTTGATTTTCCCCATCAGGTCCTCTAAATCTTTAACCCTGTGGAACAGTCATTTTTTTACTCTGGGGCATTCTGATTCCTCCTTTTTAATCACATACAGCTTAAAGCACTTGTGGATTAAGCAGATAATACGTGCACATGGTAATATGTAAATGAATGTTGACATCCCTCCTGTCATCTACTCTGAGGTTGATGTGTTTCAAATTAATTAATTGTGTACCATTAGCCCTTTATCCCGGATGCCTGACTGACCTTGACATTTTCTTGTTTACACAATAAGACCTTTACCAGGTTGAGGGCAGGGGCTGAATATCATTTGTTTGTACACTCAAATGTAACACATAAATGGCAGAGATTAGACATGGCTCTACTTTGTATAACATTGAACAAGTATTCTACTATGTTATAAGAAAAAGTGAAGGCAATTTAACATTTATTCTTCCTCTTAGGATCCCTTGACTTCTACAGACATATCTAAGAATTCCTGAGAGAGAGGGGGGAAAGTATGGTTTGCTCCTATTTATTATCAAGAACCTCACTGGGACCTGTTTCTCTCTCATAGTTACTGTAAGATTAAGACTCACAGAATAAAGTTAGTGTTTGAAATTTACTATAAATAACAATGAATAAGGAATGAGATAGAAATTTCTCAATTTCACATCAAGCAGTGAAAAGATTTCTGTTTCCTTAAAAGGTACTCATCATGTGAGGAGAAACTGAAAAAAGCTCATCACTAATTTTTACTACATAAACATCAGTATCTATGTTTGTCATCCACTGTGTCCTATACACACATCTTTGGCCCTAATATCAGATCTCCTCTACACAATATGCCATGAGATCAGTTAATATTATTTTTTCTATTGTACAAATATTTTAAATGTCCCCAACACTTACCTCCACTTTCTCCAATCCACCTCTGCTCACTTTCCACTTAGTAAAGGATATTCTCCGAGAGCATTGGGAAAAGGACAAAGCACATGTCACATTCATGGGACAAACATAACCACCACTGGTTTTCATATCCCATTTCCTGGAAATCATGTTTGCCAATGACCCTAGTACCTTATCCCTTCTATTCACGTGAAACAACTTCTGATTAGTAGCGCATTTTTGCCCTGCACTCATTATTTAAATGGCTCAACATTCAGTCTCTCCCTCTCCTATCCACCCCCAGATATCTGCCATGTGATCTCCTCTAAAAATACCCTTTTTCACTTATCACCACACAGGTAAATCGCATCCTTTCCTCTATACTCCATTTGATTTTTGTATAAATTAAAGTTTTCTCATGTCACCTAATGATAAAGCAATCTCTGCATTCTCAGCAGAGAGGTCTCTGAGTCAAGAAGGCTTCATGGACAGGGTTTAGATGGCTCCATCACAACACTATCCACTTACATCCCACCTTATCCACTAGAAAAAAATACATAAGCCAAAATCACATTTTATTAACATCTTCAAGAGTTTAATAACACAAAGAAATCTGAAAAATATATATATTCTGGAGTGAGTTGATTCATCTCTGCTGCTGCTAAGTCGCTTCAGTCATGTCCGGCTCTGTGCGACCCCATGGACTGCAGCCTACCAGGCTCCTCCGTCCATGGGATTTTCCAGGCAAGAGTACTGGAGTGGGTTGCCATTGCCTCTACTTAGAAACAATCAGATTCACTGGGAATATTTATTATTATACATTTATCTATGGAATGGCTACAGGTTGTTCTGATGTTGATGGAGGGGCTCTCCAGGTATATCAGAAATCAAAGGTCTACTTGAGACTGCATGACCTGAAGCTGCAGAGTAGGTTCTGCAGAAGTACCCAGTGAAGGGGAAATTCTCAGTTCAGTTTAGTCACTCAGTCGTGTCTGACTCTTTGCAACCCCATGAACTGCAGCACGCCAGGCTTCCCCGTCCATCACCAACTCCTGGAGTCCACCCAAACCCATTTCCATTGAGTCAGTGATGCTATACAACCTTCTCATCCTCTGTCATCCCCTTCTGCTCCTGCCCTCAATCTGTCCAAGCAGCAGGGTCTTTTCAAATTGGTCAGCTCTTTGAATCAGGTGGCCAAAGTATTGGAGTTTCAGCTTCAACATCAATCCTTCCAATGAACACCCAGGACTGATCTCCTTTAGGATGGACTGGTTGGATCTCCTTGCAGTAAAAGGGACTCTCAAGAGTCTTCTCCAACACCACAGTTCAAAAGCATCAATTCTTCGGCACTCAGCTTTCTTTATAATCCAACTCTCACATCCATACATGACCACTGGAAAAACCATAGCCTTGACTAGACGGACCTTTGTTGGCAAAGTAATGTCTCTGCTTTTGAATATGCTATCTAGGTTGGTCATAACTTTCCTTCCAAGGAGTAAGCATCTTTTAATTTCATGGCTGCAATCACAATCTGCAGTGATTTTGGAGCCCCCCAAAATAAAGTCAGCCACTGTTTCCACTGTTTCCCCATCTATTTG
>NW_011495051.1:9012231-9012664 GCF_000754665.1 Bison bison bison | reverse complement strand
CCCAGCGTTTCTCATGATGTACTCTGTATATAAGTTAAATAAGCAAGGTGACAATATACAGCCTTGACATACTCCTTTTCCTATTTGGAACCAGTCTGTTCTTCCATGTCCAGTTCTAACTCTTGCTTACTGACCTGCATACAGATTTCTCAAGAGGCAGGTCAGGTGGTCTGTTATTTTTTTTTTTCTAATTTTATTTTATTTTTAAACTTTACATAATTGTATTAGTTTTGCCAAATATCAAAATGAATCCACCACAGGTATACATGTGTTCCCCATCCCGAACCCTCCTCCCTCCTCCCTCCCCATACCATCCCTCTGGGCCGTCCCAGTGCACCAGCCCCAAGCATCCAGCATCGTGCATCGAACCTGGACTGGCAACTCGTTTCCTACATGATATTTTACATGTTTCAATGCCTTCTCCCAAATCTTC
>NW_011495051.1:9007999-9012131 GCF_000754665.1 Bison bison bison | reverse complement strand
TGTGATCCACACAGTCAAAGGTTTTGGCATAGTCAATAAAGCAGAAATAGATGTTTTTCTGGAACTCTCTTGCTTTTTTGATGATCCAGCAGATGTTGGCAATTTGATCTCTGGGAAAATTCTACCCATATGCTAACTTTTGTCCAGGAAATTTTTGTTGAGATCATAGTTGTTTGATGAATTTGGAAATATGCTGGAAAACAGATGGACAGGACCTGAGGCTTAAGTTGCTTGGAGCACAGTCCTTACAGAGGATGAAACCTCTATACTGAGCAGTATCAGAGATGTTCTTACCGACCCCAGCCATGGTTTCATGACCTGTGTATTTCCCTCTCATTGAGTGTGAGATGTACATAGAAACCCACTTCCTACAATGAGGATGTGGAAGAAATGTTGGGAAGTCACTGGGAACAGAGTAAATAAAATTCGGGCTTTCTTCTTGCTGACTCTCTCTCTTGCATTCTTTTTTTTAATTAATTTATTTATTTTATTTATTTTAATTGGAGGCTAATTACTTTAAATATTGTAGTGGTTTTTGCCATACATTGACATGAATCAGCCATGGGTGCGTTCTTGATGGCTCACATTGATAGAACCCAACTGCCACACCAGGAGGCCATGTGTTGAGGAACTGAAGGAATTCTCTGGAAAATATTCTGTGAACAAGTGAATCCTGCCAACAGCTTCATCAGTGTGCTTGAAAGTGGACAGCTACCAATCCAACCTTGAGATGCCTGCAGCCCTGGCTGACACCTTGATTGCAACCTTCTGGAAGGCCCACTGACATTTAATTTAAAAATCAGTCATTAAATGATAAGTGAAAATCAATAGTTTTCTAATATGCTATGTAATTCATTTATAGAAAAAAATTAGAAATGAAGATTCATTCAAATTAACAACAAAAACTTAATAATGTCTACCATATCTAATGCAGATGAGCAAGGCAGGGAAATGAAAATAAAAAGTTATCCTTAGAGACAAATATTAACTGTGAAAATGGAAAATGTATCACATTCTTGATACAAAAACCTCACGCTGCATAGGTTTCATGATTGTTACAATGGATTTGCAGATATCAAAACCACATATTGAAAGGTTAAATTGAGGTGGGGGGGGAGTCTGAATTTTGGATTGAGAGCCTGCAAGTTAGAAGTAAGTAAGAGTCCAGGTGAACTTCCTCCTGAGGGGAAGAGGTACCCAGACCCTTTTCAGGATATTCACTTTTCTCCTTTTCTTTTTCTGTTAACATTAACAAGTCTCCAGAGGTTGAGACAATATGGACCAACTGCTTAATGATGAGCTTTGGGCATAAAATTGTAAATAATTGACCAGTTCCTCCAACTCATTATTTTGTCAGTTCTAATATTGTGAATCCACACCTATGTCTCCATCCTTCATAGGAGCCTGCATCAGAAGGTCCAGTCTGAGTCTGTCTTCTTGCCCATCCTGAGGAGGAACCCTGAGACTTCATCACACTTGAGGCAGGAGAGGGGCAGTGAGCTCCTTGGTCATGCTCTGGCATAGATGCAGCCCAGCCCAGAAAGTGCTGAGGGAGACAGACATGGATGAAGCGAGTGTTGAGAAAATGATCTCTTCCTCAACAAGGCAAACATGACAGTTGGATAGACAGGTGGGAGGGCACCAGTATACAAATTTCGGATGAGAATCCTATGATCTTTATGTTCTTTACTCTGGTCGGTGTGTGAGAACTCTCATTCAGAATTCTGCTTCCACCATCACTGTTTATGGCTCTGGCTGGCATCTCCACATCTGTAGTAGTAAATAGGTCTCTGTAAACTTCCCTCTAAGCACTTCAAACAGTTATGAAAATGATTACAATGGTGAGGAGGACGACATTAACCATAACATCAGATACTATTATTCAAGGCTTCCTAAGTGTAAGGCTCTGAGACACGTGTTAGGCTCTGAGACATGTGTTTTATGTTTCTTCTTTGATTGCATCTGCATCATCTCTCCCAAATTGTAAGAGCCTACATTATCATAATTTTAATAAGAGGAAAGAAGAATGGCATTTTATATCACATGTATCAGGTTATGAGTTGCTGCTATTCCTAAGTCGCTTCAGTTGTGTCCGACTCTGTGTGACCTCATAGACGGCAGCCCACCAGGCTCCCCCATCCCTGGGATTCTCAAGACAAGAACACTGGAGTGGGTTGCCATTTTCTTCTCCAATGCATGGAAGTGAAAAGTGAAAGTGAAATCGCTCAGTCGTATCTGACTCTTAGCGATCCAATGGACTGTAGCCCACAGATTATGAATTAGAAAGTATTAAAGCCAAGTTTGAAGTCAGTCATTCTGGGCAGACTGATGCCAGACACAGGGCACCCAAAGCAGTCTTCCTTTTTACCCAAACAGTCCTGTCCACCTCTCCACTTTCTCCTCTGTACTTATGATCCACTGAATCAATCATGAAAGTGGACATTAAATCAGTCTTGGGTTTTTTCCTACTCAAGAAAATAAAAAATTCAAAATAATGTATGCCAGATGTATCTGCAGTTATACCTCCGTACTTTTGCTGAAAACTTTCAAGAAGTCTGAAAACAGTGACATTTAGGGCTTGAGACTCAGAGAAGAAAAACTTGATTTTGAATCCTGTGTGCTCCACGAATTCTTAGTGTGTTATGGAACAATTTCTTAGAATCTGTGAGACTTAAGATTGTCTACTACCTTGACTTTTCACTGATACATGCTGCGTGCTCCATTCCATAGTCGTGTCCAACTCTTTGCAACCCCATGACTTTAGCCCACCTCTGCCCAGGCTTCTCTGTACATGGGATTTCCAAGGCAAGAATATTAGAGTGGGTTGCCATTTCCTCCTCCAGGGGATCTACCTGACCCAGAGATCGAACCCATGTCTCCTGCAGCTAATACATTCAGAGGCAGATTCTTTACTGCTGACCTGCCTGGGAAGCCCTCTTGTTGATACAAACCCACTGAATTAGGACTAAATAAATAATGATCACCCTCCATGCAACAACTATGTGATGGATGAGTATAGAAGACAAAATACATTTTTTACATTTTGTTACTAATAATGATAAGGCTTATTCTCATGTTATTAGATTTAAATATCTCTTGATCTGATGCTACATCCCTTACAGGGCATTTTATTTTTGTTTATACAAATACATTCTTCACATATGAAGAGAAATGACTGAGACTCATTTATTTCTAATTCCCCTCATTTATATCTTGTGGCCACAGAGGAGGCACC
Source organism: Bison bison bison (assembly GCF_000754665.1). Classification (NCBI taxonomy): domain Eukaryota; kingdom Metazoa; phylum Chordata; class Mammalia; order Artiodactyla; family Bovidae; genus Bison; species Bison bison. The sequence continues at coordinate 9,008,896 of NW_011495051.1, read as the reverse complement.
AAGGATTAAAAAAAACTTAAATGCTGAATAAATCATTCTCTTTTTCATAGAAACAATGTCAGAGCAACATGGTTTCCACACAGTGGACCATTCATGCCAGTATTTTCCATCCTTTTCAGAAGATCCCAAAACACCAGATAAAAGATAAAATACCGCTTGTTTTTGTCTGTATCATGGGCTTTCTTTGGGACATATTATTTTCCATTTGATAGCATCTGCAGCATTCAATCATTGAAAAGCCATTGCAGTAAGTTTTATAAACCTTGGGGGGAAAGTCAGAAAAGAAGGGGATGGCATATCTTAATACATGGACTAAGATACATTTTAAGATTTCATGTTATCCCTGCTCCAGCTCTGAGACAGGAAATGGCTCTGATCTCTCTGCCATATAATCTATGAAAGGTCACTAAATTGGGGGAACTTTATTTTATTAATAAACATGCTATCTCAATAATGATTGAAGCTCTTTATACAAATGATTGCATGTTTATCAATCTACAAATATTCCTTAGGTGTGACATATGCTGTAGAGGTGAATATTGGACTCTGTTTCCAGGAAAGAACAGAAACACAGAGAGATGGAGAGATTTGCACATACTCCACTTTTGGGAGTGAAAGACCAAGACTCAATCATTGATCTGCTTCAGTTCAGTTCAGTTCAGTCACTCAGTCGTGTCCGACTTTTTGAGACCCCATGAGTCCCACCACGCCAGGCCTCCCTGTCCATCACCAACTCCCGGAGTTCACTCAGACTCACATCCGTCAAGTCAGTGATGCCATCCAGCCATCTCATCCTCTGGAGTCCCCTTCTCCTCCTGCCCCCAATCCCTCCCAGCATCAGAGTCTTTTCCAATGAGTCAACTCTTCGCATGAGGTGGACAAGGTACTGGAGTTTCA
>NW_011495051.1:8982201-9007899 GCF_000754665.1 Bison bison bison | reverse complement strand
AGAAATCCCAGGGCTGATCTCCTTCAGAATGGATTGGTTGGATCTCCTTGCAGTCCAAGGGACTCTCAAGAGTCTTCTCCAACACCACAGTTCAAAAGCATCAATTCTTTGGTGCTCAGCTTTGTTTAGAGTCCACTTCTCACATCCATACATGACCACTGGAAAAACCATAGCCTTGACTAGATAGACCTTTGTTGGCAAAGTAATGTCTCTGCTTTTGAATATGCTATCTAGGTTGGTCGTAACTTTTCTTCCAAGGAGTAAGCGTCTTTTAATTTCATGGCTGCAGTTACCATCTGCAGTGATTTCTGCTTATTCCTGCCCAACTCTCAGTCACCTCTATCTAGCTAAGAAGTGTTTGTTTTCTAACCTACTTGGGTACAAGAGGTGAAAGAATGGTAGAGAACTGTTTTATCCTCTTTTGGTTCAGGGGATGTATCTGTAAATCATGAGAACAAGCCAGGAGTTTAGAGAGGCTCTAATGGCCCTGATGTGGAGGATTATAGGGTTTTTAATGAATAGCCATGCATATTGCTGTCTAGTTTTAAATCTAAGGTTGAAAAAATTTCCTATATAAGATGAAAATGCTCAGCTATAATGACATTTTCACAAGACAGATTTCAAGGATCTTTTTTTTTTCAGTTTAATTAATTAATTAATTTTACTTTACAATATAGTATTGGTTTTGCCATACAGTGACGTGAATCCATCACAAGTATACACGTGTTCCCCATGCTGAACCCTCCTCCCACCTCCCTCCCCATCCCATCACTCTGGGTTATCCCAGCGCACCAGTCCTGATCACCCTGTATCATGCATCGAACCTGGACTGGCAATTCATTTCACATATGAAAATTTACATGTTTCAATGTCATTCTCCCATATCATTCTGCCCTCACCCTCTCCCACAGAGTCCAAAAGACTGTTCTATACATCTGGGTCTCTTTTGCTGTCTTGCATACTGGGTTATCATTACCATCTTTTTAAATTCCATATATATGCCTTAGTATACTGTATTAGTGTTTTTCTTTCTGACTTACTTCACTCTGTATGGTAGGCTCCAGTTCCATCCACCTCATTAGAACTGATTCAAATATATTCTTTTTAATGGCAGAGTGATATTCCATTGTGTATATGTACTACAGCTTTCTTATCCATTCATCTGCTGATGGACATCTAGGTTGGTAAAAGATACCTTCTTAAGGATGCAGTTGACAAAAATGATTTTTGCATTGAAACAAATACAGGCAGTTACTAGTATAAATTAGTAAAACTGATTATGCACCAATTGTTAGAATTTGAACAATTAATTATTACCCCCATATTATATACAAATTCCCATTTGTATTATACAGAGAAGAATTTTCATAGATTTGTTGTAATCAGAACCTGATATAAATAAAAATATAATACTTATAATGCAAATTAAATATTTATTTAATAAATAATAAAATGCTATTAAAATATACTTCCCCTATAGTTCAGCAGATAAGGAATTCGCCTGCAATGCAGGAGCTGCAACACACACAGATATGATCCCTGGGTCAGGAAGATACCCTGGAGAAGGAAATGGCAACCCACTCCAGTATCCTTGCCTGGAAAACCTCATGGACAGAAGAGCCAGCAAGCTACAGTCCATGAGGTTGCAAAGAGTCAGACATGACTGAGTGACTAACACTTTGCTATCAAAGTACATACTATTTCATTTAAGATACATATGAAAGATATATTTTAAGTTTGTTAAATTTGTATTAGTTTATATAAATATAAATTTATGAACTGATGAAAATATTTTCTTTCCTTTTGTAATAATGTGTGTCAGGAAAATTTTGAAGTAGTTCTTTTTTTTTTTTTTTTTTTTTTATAGTGGAGTGCAGTTTATTACACTGGCATGCCCAAGGCAGAGTCTCCTCCTAGCCAAGAACCCCAACCAGTTTTTGTGAAAACCTTATATACCCTAAGTGCACGTGCTCAAACCCACCTCCCCAAATTCTCTGAAACTAGTCTGAACAGTGGACAAGAAGAATACAAACAAAGTTAACCTGTGATTTGTATGCCTTAAACCCGTGATTCGTATGCCTTAAGCCTAGGTAGCTAACCGTGGACAATTATCAATAGGCCTGTGGTCATACCCCAATAAGCATAATAGAATTTCTGATTCTATTCGGTTACACAGATAATTAGGGTATTCTTTTAGGTGGTGGAGAGTCTACCTACGAGCCCTGGGGCCCTTCCATCCAGGGGGGGGGGGTCTGGTTTTCCAGTTGGTTTGTCATTTCCGTAGATACTGAGCATATAGCTCAAACTCCACAGTCTGGCCCAAGATGGAGTCCTGCTTTCAAGATGGAGCCTGTTCTGTTTGTTTCCTCCTTCAACATATGTTCAGTCCCAGCTTCCTTTTATAAAGGTGGCAGGTCCAGAGCATCAAGCCTGGTATCCAGTTCTTGGGCACTTACTGTGTGCCAGATACTGCATTAAATGATTTTCTAGATTCACTACATTTAATCCTCACAACAATCTCTGAGAAGTCTTTTTATGATCCCTATTTACAACAAGGACTTAAAGCTTGGAGAGTTTAAGAAACTTTTGACACAGATAATGAATTTCAGAACTGAATTCATCCTGTGTCGTTGTGAGGCCTAAGATCATATTCAGAAAAGGCCTTGGTGATGACACTAACTTGGGAAGCAGAGTTGTTAAGTCAGAAGGTCTTGAAGTCCTGAAGTGTGTATCCTGCTTTATCTCAATTTTATGACTTTCAACAAATAACCTGGCGCCCCTTGATTTCCTCTTCTGTTTTTTTTTTAATCTTTATCTTTAGTTCTTATTTTTTTACTTTACAATATTGTATTGGTTTTGCCATACATCAACATGAATCTGCCACGGGTGTACACGTGTTCCCCATCCTGAACAAAGTAGTTCTTTGTATTTCACAAAGAGTCTTCACAAAAACATTGTGCTAAACAAGTTCATTTCAGGGGCGATATGGATAGTAATCTGTTTAGAGAAGATTTTATGAAAGCTGGTTATGGATACATAAATGAATATTGACATTAGCAATGACAAGGAAACATACCTATCCAGTTCATGACACTAGTTGTTCTTGGGGACATGTATTCAGTGGAATGGGATGAAGCTGAGACACCAAGAAAAGTTAAATTTTATTGTAATGCTTCAAATCTCTTTAAAAATATGAGATTTGAAGCAAATATTATTAAATGATTATGTTTTAAAAATAAATATGGTATTCATAACTATATTAGTAGATGATATTCATGGAGCTTTTTCCAAGTGTTGGGCAATATTCTAAGGCAGTGCTTATCAAGCCCAGCTTCATTAAAGGTAGACCAAGAAACTCATGAGTAGAGATCCTGGAACTGGTTCGAGGCTGAGGCTGGGCTAACTGCATTTTAAAATAAATATACTTAATCAGTCAACTAGAACTGAAAACCACGGTTTAAGGAATATTAATGATTTTTTAAAATTTTTCTTGAAATAGTCCTATTAGGTAAGTTCGATTACTATCATAATTTCATTGATAAGGAAACTGTCCACAGATTTTCCATTATTCTATTTTGATCTTTTTCATAATTAAGTCATAGTTCAACATGCCAAAATAATGAACCAGAATTACTTTTAAAAAGCAGAAGTAAAAGAATCGGAATCCCTGTATAAGGAATGTTTGACACGAAAATTTGTTAACTCAACATAAGACTGGGTCCTGATCTGGCTGTGGGACCTTCTCTCATGTTAAACTCCTCCCTTTAAATAAGGGTATTTATGATCAGAAGAAAAAGACCACCAGGAATAGGGAAAGACATTTAACATCAATTAGTATCAGGAAATTCTAGTCCAAATCTAAATCAAATATCACCTCACATCTGTTAGAATGGCTACTATATAGATATAGATGGTAAGGAGAGACAAGAAGGCCTTCTTTTTTTTATTTTTTTAACATAAATTTATTTATTTTAATTGGGGGCTAATTACTTTACAATATTGTATTGGTTTTCCCATACATCAATATGAATCCACCACGGTGTACACATGTTCCCCATCCTGAACCCCCCTCCCACCTCCCTCCCCATCCCATCCCTCTGGGTCATCCCAGTGCACCAGCCCGGAGCATCCTGTACCATGCATCAAACCTGGACTGGCAATTCATTTCACATATGATATTATACATGCTTCAATGCCATTCTCCCAAATCATCCCACCCTCGCCCTCTCCCAAAGTGTCCAAAAGACTGTTCTATACATCTGGGTCTCTTTTGCTATCTCCCATACAAGGTTATTGTTATCATCTTTCTAAATTCTATATATATGCATTAGTATACTGTATTGGTGTTTTTCTTTCTGGCTTACTTCACTCTGTATAATAGGCTCCAGTTTCATCCACCTCATTAGAACTGATTCAAATGTATTCTTTTTTAATGGCTGAGTAATATTCCATTGTATATATGTACAACAGCTTTCTTATCCATTCATCTGCTGATGGACATCTAGGTTGCTAAGAAGGCCTTCTTTAATGAACAATGCAAAGAAAAGGAGGAAAACAACAGAAGGAGAAAGACTAGAGACATCTTCAAGAAAACTGGAAATATCAAAGAAATATTTCATCCAAAGATGGGCACAGTAAAGGACAGAAACAGAAAAGATCTAAAAGAAGCAGAAGAGATCAACCAGTGATGTAAAGAGTACACAGGAGAACTGTACAAAAAAGATCTTAATGACCCAGATAACCATGATGGTTTTGTCACTCACCCAGAGCTGGACATTCTAGAGTGTGAATTCAAGTAGGCTTTAGGAAGTGCTGCTGTCAATAAAGCTAGTGGAGGCTATGGAATTCCAGTAGAACTATTTTAAATCCTAAAAGATGATGCTATCAAAGTGCTGCACTCAATATGTCAGCAAGTTTGCAAAACCTAGCAGTGGCCACAGGACTGGAAAAGGTTAATCCTCATCCCAATTCCCAAGAAAGACAGTACTAAAAAGTGTTCAAACCACTGGACAATTGCACTCATCTCCCATGCTAGTAAGGTTATGCTCAAAATCCTGCATGCTAGACTTCAGCGTTACATGAACTGAGAACTTCCAGACATCCAAGCTGGATTTAGAAAAGGCAGAGGAACCAGAGATTAAATTGTCAACATTCACTGAATCATAGAGAAAGCAAGGGAATTCCAGAAAAACATCTACCTCTGTTTCATTGACTATGCTAAAGCCTTCAACTGTGTGGATCATAACAAACTATGGAAAGCTCTTAAAGAGATGGGTTTACAAGATTATCTTACCTGTCTCCTGAGAAACCTGTATGAGGGTCAAGAACCAACAGTTAGAAATCCTGAATGGAGTAACAGGGCTGTCTGCTGTCACCAAGTTTATTTACCTTATACGCTGAGCACATCATGAGAAATGGCAGGCTGGATGAGTTACAAGCTGGAATCAAGATTGGTGGGAGAAACAACCTCAGATATGTAGATGATACCACTTTAATGGCAGAAAGTGAAGAGGAACTAAAGAACCTCTAGATGAGAGTGAAGGAGAAGAGTGAAAAGGCCGGCTTAAAACTATAAGCATTAAAAAAAAAAAAAACAGATCATGGCATTTGGCCCCATAACTTCATGGCAAATAGAAGGGGAAAAGATGGAAGCAGTGACAGATTTCCTCTTCTTGGGCTCTAGAATCACTGTGGATGGTGACTACCACCATGAAATTAGAAGACAATTGTTTCTGGGCAGGAAAGATAGGACAAACCTAGACAGTGTGTTAAAAAGCAGAGACATCACTTCACTGACAAAGGTCCATATAGTCAAGACTATGGTCTTTCCAGTAGTCAAGTATGGTTGTGAAAGTTGGACCGTAAAGAAGGCAGAGCACTGAAGAACCGTCGCTTTCAAATTGTGGGGCTGGAGGAGACTCCTGAGAGTCCCTTAGACAGCAAGGAGATCAAACCAGTCAATCTTATAGGAAATCAACCCTGAATACTCTTCAGAAGGACTGATGCTAAAACTGAAGTTCCTAATTTGGTCACCTGATGTGAACAACTAACTCATTGGAAAAGACCTTGATGCTGGGAAAGACCCAAGGCAGAAGCAGAAGAGGGCATCAGAGGATGCAATGGATGGATGGCATTGCTGATGCAATGGACATGAACTTGGGCAAACTCCAGGAGATGGTGAGGGACAGGAAAGCCTGGAATGCTGCAGTCCATGGGGTTGCAAAGACTCAGACTTGATTGGGCAATTTAACAACAACAACAATAAATATATATATATATATATATATATATATATATATATATATTAGTGAGGATGTGAAGTTTAAGGGAACACTTGGTTGGCAGGAATGAATATTTGTACAACCATTATGGGAAACACAATGGAGGTTCCTTTAAAAACTAAAAACGGCAATAAATTGAAATAGAACTACCAGAGGATCCAGCATCCCACATCAGGGTATATGCCATAGCAATGGAATCAGAACCTTAAGGAGATATATTAATTCCCTTGTCATTGTGATATTATCTGAAATAGTGAAAGATGGATGTGTCTGTTGACAGATGAATAGGTAAAGAAAACATGGTGTGTAAATAAACAATGAGATATTATTCAGCCACAAAAACAAGGAAATCCTGCCATTTGTGACAATATGGATGGAACTGGAGAATATTATGCCTATTAAAATACATACACCAGACATAGTCAGATACTGAACTATTTCACTTATGTGTGGAAACTAAGAATATCAAACTCTTAGAATCATAGATTAAACTGTACTTGTGAGGATTGGTGGTGGAGAAAGTAGGGAGATGTTTGTCAAAGAGTACAAACTTTCAGTTATTAAAATGAATAAGTTCTGGGAATCAAATATACAGCCTGGTGACCACAGCTAATAATTCTGGTTGTGTTCTTCAAATCTTCTAAGAGGGATCTACTTAATTGTTACTATGCATACACACACATGGAATTTAGAAAGATGGTAATGATAACCCTGTATGCGAGACAGCAAAAGAGACACAGATGTATAGAACAGTCTTTTGGACTCTGTGGGAGAGGGCGAGGGTGGGATGATTTGGGAGAATGGCATTGAAACATGTATAATATCATATGTGAAATGAATTGCCACTCCAGGTTTGATGCATGATACAGGATTGGGGAGGGAGGTGGGAGGAGGGTTCAGGATGGGGAACACGTGTACACCTGCGATGGATTCATGTTGATGTATAGCAAAACCAATACAATACTGTAAAGTAATTAGCCCCCAATTAAAATAAATAAATTTATATTTAAAAAAAGAAACTACGTGAGATGACCTAAATGTCAATTAATTTAATTGTGCTAATCTTTCACAACATCTATGTGTATTAAATCATCACTTTGTACATCTTTAAAACTCTTCATGTGGCGCCATCCAAATATTCTATCTTGTCAGTCACTTCATTAAACTGAATAAAAGAAATACATTGAAGTAGTATTATTTCACAGTACAGAATAAAGTCCAAAAAAAGTAAAGGGATCTCACACGTAAAAAGTTTCACTGAGACAGTATTGAAACAAATATCCACATAAAAAATTTAAAAATTTCAAGTAGATTCCTTGAATTTTGTTGTTTAATCATTGATAAAATGTCTGTATACAATGCCACTTTGTAATCATCAATGCTATATGATTATGTGCACCTAACTAAACAATACTTATTGAAATTTAAAGTCCACCAAAGTCAAAAGTTTTTCTGGAGCAGCCGTGAAGAGATACCCCACGCCCAAGGTAAGAGAAACCCAAGTAAGAAGATAGGCACTGAGGGAGGGCATCAGAGGGCAGACAGACTGAAACCACAATCAAAGATAACTAGCCAATCTGATCACATGGACCACAGCCTTGTCTAACTCAATGAAAGTAAGCCATGCCATGTGAGGCCACCCAAGATGGACAGGTCATGGTGGAGAGGTCTGACAGAATGTGGTCCACTGGAGAAGGGAATGGCAAACCACTTCAGTATTCTTACCTTGAGAACTCCATGAACAGTATGAAAAGGCAAAAAGATAGGACACTGAAAGATGAACTCCCCAGGTTGGTAGGTGCACAATATACTACTGGAGATCAGTGGAGAAATAAATCCAGAAAGAACGAAGGGAAGGAGCCAAAGTAAAAACAACACACAGTTGTGGATGTGACTGATGATAGAAGCAAGGTCCGAAGCTGTAAAGAGCAATATTGCATAGGAACCTGGAATGTTAGGTCCATGAATCAAGGCAAATTGGAAGTGGTCAAACAGGAGATGACAAGAGTGAACATTGATATTCTAGGAATCAGCGAACTAAAATGGACTGGAATGGGTGAATTTAACTCAGATGACCATTACATCTACTACTGTGGGCAGGAATCCCTTAGAAGAAATAGAGTAGCCCTCATAGTCAACAAAAGAGTCCAAAATTCAGTAGTTGGATGCAGTCTCAAAAACAACAGAATGATCTCTGTTTGTTTCCAAGGCAAACCATTCAATATCACAGTAATCCAAGTCTATGCCCCGACCAGTAATGCTAAAGAAGTTGAACAGTTCTATGAAGATCTACAAGACCTTCTGGAACTAACACCCCAAAAAAAAAAAAGATGTCCTTTTCATTATAGGGGGCTGGAATGCAAAAGTAGGAAATCAAGAAACATCTGGAGTAACAGGTAAATTTGGCCTTGGAGTACAGAATGAAGCAGGGCAAATGTTAATAGAGTTCTGCCAAGCGAACACACTGGTCGTAGCAAACACCCTCTTCCAATAAAACAAGAGAAGACTCTACGCATGGACATCACCAGATGGTCGACACTGAAATCAGATTGATTATATTCTTTGCAGCCAAAGATGGAGAACCTCTATACAGTCAGCAAAAAACAAGACTGGGTGCTGACTGTGGCTCAGATCATGAATTCCTTATTCCCAAATTCAGACTCAAATTGAAGAAAGTAGGGAAAACCACTAGACCATTCAGGTATGACCAAAATCAAATCCCTTATGACTACACAGTGGAACTGAGAGATAGATTTAAGGGACTAGATCTGATAGACAGAGTGCCTGATGTACTATGGAATGAGGTTCGTGATATTGTATAGGAGACAGGAATCAAGATCATCCCCAAGAAAAATAAGTGCAAAAAAGCAAAATGGCTGTCTGAGGAGGCCTTACAAATAGCTGTGAAAAGAAGGGAAACAAAAAGCAAAGGAGAAAAAGAAAGATATAAGCATCTGAATGCAGAGTTCCAAAGAATAACAAGGAGAGATAAGAAAGCCTTTCTCAGTGATCAATGCAAAGAAATAGATGAAAGCAATAGAATGGAAAAGACTAGAGATCTCTTCAAGAAAATTAGAGATACCAAGGGAACATTTCATGCAAAGATGGGCTCAATAAAGGACAGAAATGGTAGGGACCTAACAGAAGCAGAAGATGTTAAGAAGAGACGGCAAGAATACACAGAAGAACTGTACAAAAAAGATCTTCATGACCCAGATAATCATGACAGTGTGATCACTCACCTAGAGCCAGACATCCTGGAATGTGAAGTCAAGTAGGCCTTAGGAAGTATCACTACGAACAAAGCTAGTGGGAGTGATGGAATTCCAGTTGAGCTATTCCAAATCCTGAAAGATGATGCTGTGAAAGTGCTGCACTCAATATGCCAGCAAATTTGGAAAACTCAGCAGTGGCCACAGGACTGGAAAAGGTCAGTTTTCATTCCAATCCCAAAGAAAGGCAATGACAAAGAATGCTCAAACTATCGCACAATGGCACTCGTCTCACATCGTAATAAAGTGATGCTTAAAATTCTCCAAGCCAGACTTCAGCAATACATGAACAGTGAACTTCCAGATGTTCAAGCTGGTTTTAGAAATGGCAGAGGAACCAGAGATCAAATTTTCAACATCTGCTGGATCATGGAAAAAGCAAGAGAGTTCCAGAAAAATATCCATTTCTGCTTTACTGACTATGCCAAAGCCTTTGACTGTGTGGATCACAATAAACTGTGGAAAATTCTGAAAGAGAGGGGAATACCAGACCACCTGACTTGCCTCTTGAGAAACCTGCATGCAGGTCAGGAAGCAACAGTTCGAACTGGACATGGAACAACAGACTGGTTCCAAATAGGAAAAGGAGTACATCAAGGCTGTATATTGTCACCCTGTTTACTTAACTTATATGCAGAGTGCATATTGAGAAACGTTGGGCTGGAAGAAGCACAAGCTGAAATAAAGATTGCTGGGCGAAATATCAATAACCGCATATATGCAGATGACACCACCCTTATGGCAAAAAGTGAAGAAGAACTAAAGAGCTTCTTGATGAAAGTGAAAGAGGAGAGTGAAAAAGTTGGCTTAAAGCTCAACGTTCAGAAAACGAAGATCATGGCATCCGGTCCCATTACTTCATGGGAAATAGATGGGGAAACAGTGGAAACAGTGGCTGACTTTATTTTCGGGGGCTCCAAAATCACTGCAGATGATGACTGCAGCCATGAAATTAAAAGTTGCTAACTCCTTGGAAGGAAAGTTATGTCCAATTTAGATAGCATATTCAAAAGCAGAGACATTGCTTTTCCAACAAAGGTCCATCTAGTCAAGGCTATGATTTTTCCAGTGGTCATGTATGGATGTGAGAAGTGGACTGTGAAAAAAGCTGAGCACTGAAGAATTGATGCTTTTGAACTGTGGTGTTGGAGAAGACTCTTGAGAGTCCCTTGGACTGCAAGGAGATCCAACCAGTCCATCCTAAAGGAGATCAGTCCTGGGTGTGCATTGGAAGGACTGATGTTGAAGCTGAAACTCCAATACTTTGGCCACCTCATGCGAAGAGTTGACTCATTTGAAAAGACCCTGATACTGGGAAAGATTGAGGAGGAGAAGGGGATGACAGAGGGTGAGATGGTTGGATGGCATCACCAACTCAATGGACATGGGTTTGGGTGGACTCCAGGAGTTGGTGATGGGCAGGGAGGCCTGGCATGCTGAAGTTCATGGGGTTGCAAAGAGTCAGACACGACTGAGTGACTGAACTGAACTGAGAGCTTTATCCTGTATGCTTGACTCATATTTTATGTTTACACCATGAGACCTTGAATAGGTCGAGATCAGGGACCAAATGTCATTTATCTGTATACCCAAATGCAACACAGTAAGGGTGGGCTGAATTAACACAGCTCTGCTTTGTATCAGATCAGATCAGATCAGTCACTCAGTCGTGTCCGACTCTTTGCGACCCCATGAATCGCAGCGTGCCAGGCCTCCCTGTTCATCATCAACTTCAGGAGTTCACTCAGACTCATGTCCATCGAGTCAGTGATGCCATCCAGCCATCTCATCCTCTGTCGTCCCCTTCTCCTCCTGCCCCCAATCCCTCCCAGCATCAAAGTTTTTTCCAGTGAGTCAACTCTTCGCATGAGGTGGCCAAAGTACTGGAGTTTCAGCTTTAGCATTATTCCTTCCAAAGAAATCCCAGGGCTGATCTCCTTCAGAATGGACTGGTTGGATCTCCTTGCAGTCCAAGGGACTCTCAAGAGTCTTCTCCAACACCACAGTTCAAAAGCATCAATTCTTCGGCACTCAGCCTTCTTCACAGTCCAACTCTCACATCCATACATGACCACAGGAAAAACCAAAGCCTTGACTAGACGAACCTTCATTGGCAAAGTAATGTCTCTGCTTTTGAATATGCTATCTAGGTTGGTCGTAACTTTCCTTCCAAGGAGTAAGTGTCTTTTAATTTCATGGCTGCAGTTACCATCTGTAGTGATTTTGGAGCCCAGAAAAATAAAGTCTGACACTGTTTCCACTGTTTCCCCATCTATTTCCCATGAAGTGGTGGGACCGGATGCCATGATCTTAGTTTTCTGAATGTTGAGCTTTAAGCCAACTTTTCACTCTTCTCTTTCACTTTCATCAAGAGGCTTTTTAGTTCCTCTTCACTTTTTGCCATAAGGGTGGTGTCATCTGCATATCTGAGGTTATTGATATTTCTCCTGGTAATCTTGATTCCAGCTTGTGCTTCCTCCAGTCCAGCGTTTCTCATGATGTACTCTGCATATAAGTTAAATAAACAGGGTGACAATATACAGCCTTGACGAACTCCTTTTCCTATTTGGAGCCGGTCTGTTGTTCCATGTCCAGTTCTAACTGCTGCTTCCTGACCTGCATACAAATTTCTCAAGAGGCAGATCAGGTGGTCTGGTATTCCCCTCTCTTTCAGAATTTTCCACAGTTTATTGTGATCCACACAGTCAAAGGCTTTGGCATAGTCAGTAAAGCAGAAATAGATATTTTTCTGGAACTCTCTTGCTTTTTCCATGATCCAGCAGATGTTGACAATTTGATCTCTGGTTCCTCTGCCTTTTCTAAAACCAGCTTGAACATCTGGAAGTTCATGGTCCACATATTGCTGAAGCCTGGCTTGGAGAATTTTGAGCATTACTTTACTAGCATGTGAGATGAGTGCACTTGTGTGGTAGTTTGAACATTCTTTGGCATTGCCTTTCTTTGGGATTGGAATGAAAACTGACCTTTTCCAGTCCTGTGGCCACTGCTGAGTTTTCCAGATTTGCTGGCATATTGAGTGAAGCACTTTCACAGCATCATCTTTCAGGATTTGGAATAGCTCAACTGGAATTCCATCACCTCTACTAGCTTTGTTCATAGTGATGCTTTCTAAGGCCCACCTGACTTCACATTCCAGGATGTCTGGCTCTAGGTCAGTGATCAAACCACCGTGATTATCTGGGTCGTGAAGATCTTTTTTGTACAGTTCCTCTGTGTATTCTTGCCATCTCTTCTTATCTTCTACTTCTGTTAGGTCCATACCATTTCTGTCCTTTATCAAGCTCATCTTCGCATGAAATGTTCCTTTGGTATCTCTAATTTTCTTGAAGAGATATCTAGTCTTTCCCATTCTATTGTTTTCCTCTATTTCTTTGCATTGATAGCTGAGGAAGGCTTTCTTATCTCTTCTTGCTATTCTTTGGAACTCTGCATTCAGATGTTTATATCTTTCCTTTTCTCCTTTGCTTTTCGCTTCTCATCTTTTCACGGCTATTTGTAAGGCCTCCCCAGACAGCCATTTTGCTTTTTTGCATTTCTTTTCTATGGGAATGGTCTTGATCCGTGTCTCCTGTACAATGTCACAAACCTCATTCCATAGCTCATCAGGCACTCTATCTATCAGATCTAGGCCCTTAAATCTATTTCTTACTCCACTGTATAATCATAAGAGGTTTGATTTAGGTCATACCTGAATGGTCTAGTGGTTTTCCCTACTTTCTTCAATTTAAGTCTGAATTTGGGAATAAGGAGTTCATGATCTGAGCCACAGTCAGCTCCTGGTCTTGTTTTTGCTGATTGTATAGAGCTTCTGCATCTTTGGCTGCAAAGAATATAATCAATCTGATTTCGGTGTTGCCCATCTGGTGATGTCCATGTATAGAGTCTTCTCTTGTGTTGTTGGAAGAGGGTGTTTGTTATGACCAGTGCATTTTCTTGGCAAAACTCTATCAGTTTTTGCCCTGCTTCATTCCGTATTCCAAGGCCAAATTTGCCTGTTACTCCAGGTGTTTCTTGATTTCCTACTTTTGCATTCCAGTCCCCTATAATGAAAAGGACATCTTTTTTGGGTGTTAGTTCTAAAAGGTCTTGTAGGTCTTCACAGAACTGTTATAACATTAAATAAGTTATTCTCTATTTTATCAGAAAAAGTGAAGACAATTTAACATTTATATATCCACTATTTGCCTTCTTTCCTGGAGCCCTTGCTTCATATAGATATCTCTAAGAACTCCTGAAAGAGAAAAAAACTATGATTTGCTTGGTTTTATTATCAGGACCTTCAATGGGATCTATTTTTCTCTAGTGATCACTGCAAGATTAAGACTCTTAGATTAAGATTGAGGGCTGAAAGTTCTACAAATAATAAAGGAACAAAAAAGGGAGTAGAGAATTTCTCAACTATACATAAAGATATTCATCATGTGTGGAGAAATTGAGAAAAGTAAAAAGAAAATCATTCATTTGACTATTAATTATATGAACATCAGTATCTATGTTTTTCAAGCACCATGTTCTCATTACTCATCTTTACCAGTACCCCTAAGATTTGATTCCCTTTACTATGATATGACCTCAGTTTAATGTTATTTTTGCTACTGCCCACTATATTAAAGGGCTTCAGTACCTGCTTTTCCTCTCTCTTTAATCAACTCTGCTACTGCTGCTGCTGCGAAGTCGCTTCAGTCGTGTCCGACTCTGTGCGACCCCATAGATGGCAGCCCACCAGGCTCCCCTGTCCCTGGGATTCTCCAAGCAAGAACACTGGAGTGGGTTGCCATTTCCTTCTCCAATGCATGAAAGTGAAAAGTGAAAGTGAAGTCGCTCAGTCGTGTCTGACTCTTAGCAACCCCATGGACTGCAGCCCACCAGGCTCCTCCGTCCATGGAATTTTCCAGGCAAGAGTACTGGAGTGGGTTGCCATTGCCTTCTCCGCTAATCAACTCTACTGACTTGCTATTTGGTTATGGATATTCATCATAGGGGGTTCCCTGGTAGCTCAGCTGGTAAAGAATCCACCTGCAATGCAGGAGACTCTGGTTTGATTCCTAGGTCAGGAAGATCCCCTGGAGGAGGGCATGTCAACCCACTCCAGTATTCTTGCCTGGCGAATTCCCATGGACAGAGGAGCCTGGTGGGCTACAGTTCATGGGGTTGCAAAGAGTTGGACATGACCAAGTGACTGAGAACAGCACAGCACTCGTCATGGGAGGGGACACTGGGAACTGGGGAAATAACAAAATATACATTACATTTTTTGGTAGAAACATACCGTTCTTGGGTTTTCATGTCTCATGTCCTATAAATCTATCTTTGCCATTCATTCTAGAATCTTATTCCCCAAATTCTTTATGAAATCATCTCAGCCTAGTGATACATTTTTGGTCTGAATTAATTAATTTAAATACTCCAGTACCCAGTCTCTCACTCTCATATCCATCTGTGCATGTCTACCATGTGCTCTGCCCTAGAAATACCCTCTGGCATTTATCCACACACTGGTGAATAGCATTCTTTCCTCCATATCCAATTTGACTTGATTTACATTCAAGTGTTCTTCATATCACTTAATGACAAACCAATTTATGCATTCATCAGGAGAGACCTCTCTGTTGGGAAGGCTGCATGATGCGATTGAGAAGGTTTCATCACATCACTATTAACAATCATCCTACTTTATCCACTACACACACACACACAAACAAGTGAACCGAAACCACATTTTTTAAAACTCTTTAAGAGATAAGACCACGAAGAAACCTAAAGAAAATAGATTTTGGAGTGAATGGATTCTGCTCTAGTTAGTAGAAATCAGAAATACAGGAAACATTTGCTCAGTTTGTCCATGGAATGGCTGCAGGTTGTCCTGATGTTGATGGAGGGGTTATCCTAGTGTATCAGAAACCAGGAGTCTACTTGAGACTGCATGACCACAGTAGTATAGATAGGTCTGCAGATGTACCCAATGGAGAGGAAGGTCTACCCATTTGTGAGACTATATCTGGGATATTTTATTAGATCATGGTGGTGAGATTAATTTAGGACTATGTTGGAAACAGATGAACAGGACCTGAGTCTTAGAACACAATATCCTTATAAAGGATTAGGCTTGGCTGATAAGCAGTCTCTCAAATGTTTCCAATGGTCCCAAATCCTGGTTTTCGTGCCCTTGCAAATTTCCCTCTCATTGACTATGAGGTGTACATAGTGATGTGATTACAAGAGAGAGAATGTGGAAGAAATATTTGGAAGTCTCCTCAGGAATTGGAGTAAAAAAAATCTGAATTTCTTCTTGCTGCCTCTCTCTTTAGGTTGATAGAATCCAACTTCCATGTTGTGTGCTGTTCCTTCAGAGGCCCACATACCAAGGAACCTTGAGAACTCTCTGAATAATATGCTGTGAATGCTACCAAAAGCCCTGTGGGTGAGCTTGAAAGTGATCCTCTGCTCATAAAGATTTCAGAGGCCTGCAGCCCCAACCAATACCCTGACTGCCACCTTCTGAGAGGTGCTCTGAAATATTTCAAAAAAAAGTCAATTACCAAATAATAAGCAAAAATCAAGAGTTTCCCAATATGGTAATGTAATTACATTAGAGAAAAACTTAAAAGTGAAGACTCATTCAAATTACAAAAGAAAAGCAATGCTGTTAAGCCTCCATGATATAAAAATGTCTTCCAAAGCAAAACCAACAGCAACAAAAATAAGAAGTTATACTTAGGAAAAATATTAACTGAGAAAATGGAAAGACTATCACATTCCTGATATAAAAGACTTAATATAGCATAGAATTCATTATAAATAAAATGAAGTTACAGATATCAAAATCACACATTGATTGTTAAATGAGAAAAAGTCTGAATATTATGTTAACATGTATAATTTGTAAATAAGAATCAAGAGCAAGGGTGTACTTCATCCTGAGGAGAAGAGGGATGCAGACCATTCCCAGGACATTCACTTTTCTCCTTTTCCTATTCTGTTAATATTAACAAGTCTCCAGAGATTGAGACAACATGGACCAACTGGCTAATGATGAACTTTGAGCATTAAGCTCTAAGGTCATACTATTGTAAATAATTGGTCAGTGCCTCCAGCTCATTATTTTGCCAGTTCTTTTTTAATATTTATTTATTTAAATTGGAGGCTATTTACTTTACAATACTGTGGCAGTTTTTGCCATACATCGACATGAATCAGCCACAGGTACACATGTGTCTCCTTTCCTGAGCCCCCTTCCCATTTCCCTCCCCACCCTATCTCTCTGGATTTTCCCAGAGCACTGGCTTTGAGTGTCCTTCTTCATGTATTGAACTTGCCCTGGTCATCTATTTTACATATGGTAATATACATGTTTTAATGCTATTCTCTCAAATCATCTTACCCTCGCATTCCCCCACATAGTCTGAAAGTTTATTATTTACATCTATGTCTCTTTTGCTGCCTTGCATGTAGGATTGTTACCATTTTTCCAAATTCCATATATATGCATTAATACACTGTATTGATGTTTCCCTTTCTGACTTACCTCAATCTGAATAATAGGCTCCAGTTTCATCCACCTCATTAGAACTGACTCAAATGTGTTCCTTTTTATAGCTGAGTAATATTCCATTGTGTATATATACCACAGCATCCTTATTCATTCATCTGCCTATGGACGTCCAGGTTGCTTCCATGTCCTAATTATTGTGGCTCCATGTCTGTGTCCATGCTTTGTAGGAACCTGCATCAGAAGGTCCAGCCTGAGTCTGTCTTCCTGCCTGTCCTGAGGAGGTACCCTGAGACTTCATAACACACCAGGCAGGAAAGGGGCAGTGAGTCTTTGCTCCTTAGTCACGTTCCAGCAGAGATGCAGCCCAACCCAGTAAGTACTGAGGGAGACAGTGATGGATTAAGGGAGTGCTGAAAAGGTATTTCTTCTTCAAGAAGAATAAACATAATAGTTGTTATAGAAAGATGCTGTTGTTGTTCAGTTGCTCAGTCATGTCTGACTCTTTACGACCTCACAGACTGCAGCACACCAGGCTTCCCTGTCCTTCACTATCTCCTGGAGTCGGCTCGAACTCATGTCCATTGAGCCAGTGATGCCATCCAACCATCTCATCCTCTGTTGCCCCCTTCTCTTCCTGCCCTCAGTCTTTCCCAGCATCAGGACACCAATCTATTCGGGTTTGGAATAGAGCCCTTTGAAGTTTATGTTCACAGTTCTGGTTGGGGTTTGAGAACCCTCATTTAGAGTTCTGCTTCCACCCTCACTGGTTCTAGCTCTGGCTGGCTGGCATCCCTCATACCAGAGCAGCAGCAAGTGGGTCTCTGTAAACTTCCCCCTAAGCACTTCAGTTCATTATGAGAGAGGTATTGAGGACGAAGACAAGCATTAGCAAGATGACATGAATCATAATATCATAAACTGTTATGGAAGGCTTCCTAAGTGTCAGATTCTGAAGTATGTGTTTTCTCTCCTGTTTCATTTCATCTGAATAATCTCTTCCAAAATGCAGGTGCACACATTATTTTAACTGGAGGAAAGAAACACAGCATTCTATGTAACATGTGCAAGATCATGAGTTAGAAAATGTTAAAACCAAGTTTGAAAGCAGTCAGTCTGGTCAGACTGACTACAGATACAGGGCACCTGGGCAGTCTTCCTGTTTTCACCCAGTCATGTCACTTTCCATCAGTCCTGGCAGAGACTTCCTACTCAATGTGCCCTTCCCCTTTGTAGTTTTCTGGAGGACACAGTGGAGGGCAGTAGGTAGCACTTGCTGCAACAACTGTAAGAAGAACGTCTGTGATCACAGGCAAACATCATAGAAATAATTGGCACCTGATGCTCCATGGTAGATCTCCCTGTTGACTCTGTTTCTGAATTTCACTTTGCCTGTCCACTTTCTCCTCTGTACTTATAATCGGTTGCCTCAATCATGAAAGGCTACACAAAATCAGAGTCTTGGGGTTTTACCTATTCAGGAAAATGAAAATCTTGAAAAAAAATCTGATATGCCTCTGTGTTTAGACTGAGATACCTCTGTTTAAAGCTGTGCCTCTGCTTGAAATTTTGACATTTAGGGCATGGGACTCAGAGAAGAGAAACTTAATTTTGAATCCTGTGTGCTACACACATTCTTAATATATTATGGGAAAATTTCTCAGAATCTGTGAGATGTAAAATTTTCAACTGAGTTGATTCTTCATTGATACAAACCCACTGAATTAGAACTAAATGAATAATGGTTGCCCTCTATGCAATAACTCTGTGACAGATGCATTAAGAAAAAAGGCAAAATATATTTTTATATTTGTCACTAATAATGATAATATTAATTCTCATGTTATTAGATTGAAATATCTGTCTATCTGATGTTATGGTTTCCCTACATCTCTGACAAGGCACATTATTTTTCTTTATTTAAGAAGAGAAATGTCTGAGGCTCGTTTATTTCTGATTCCTCAGAGCCTATACCTTGATGGCACAGAGAAGGCACAAGGAATAAAAAATCTCCAGTTAAGTGTTAAATAAGCCCTTCCATTTTTCATAGGAGATCAGGAGAACCAGACCAGCAGGTATACGAAAAGGCACACAACATCAGTTAATATTGGAAACGAAAGTCTAAAGCTAAATAAAAGTTCACCTCACATCTCTTTGGATGACTTTTTAAAGAAAAAATTTAAAAGAAAACAGATGTTGGTGAGAATGTGGAAGTGGGGGAACACTTGCACCTGATCAGTGAGAATGAATATTGGTACAGTCATTACAGAAAACAGAATGGAGGTTCCTTAAAAATTAAAAACTGAAACTAATTGAAATAGATCTACCATAGGCTCCAGCAACCCCACTTCAAGGTAGATGCCAAAGAAATAAAATTGGAACCTCAAAGAGATAAATGCATTTCTTGTCAATGTGATGTTATTTGAAATAGTGAAAATATATACTCTGTTGACAGATGAATAGGTTTAAAAAACAGCTGATAATTCTGGTTATGTTCTTGAAATCTGCTAACAGAGATCTGCTTAACTGTTACTACACACACACATAGAAACTCTATTTCTATTTGAGGTGACAGATGTGTTAATTAACTTAACTGTGGTAATCATTCCAAAGGTCCCTGTGTATTAGATCATCACTTTGTATATCTTTAAAAAACCTTCATGTTGCACAACTCAAATATATGCAATTTTGTCAATCACTTCAATAAACTGAAAAAAAGAAAATACAATGAAGTTGTGCTATCCTGCCAGCACAGAATAATGTCCAAAAATATTACATTGGTTTCTCATATCAGACATTTAACTGAGACAGTAGTGAAACAAATAATCCTATATATAATGTAAAAATTTTAAGACAGATTCTTAAATTTTGTTATCATTTAAAAATTGAAAGTGCTCTGTATACTAACACCATATTTGTAGTCACCAATGCTGTATGATCATGAGTGCTGAGTTAAACTATACTGATCAAAATTTGAAGTCCACCAAAGTCAAAAATCTGGCTTTCCAGGTGGCACTAGTGGTAAAAGAACCCGCCTGCCAATGCAGGAAACATAAGAGACATGGGTTTGACCCCTGGGTCAGGAAGATCACCTGGAGGACCACATGACAACCCACTCCAGTATTCTTGCCTGGAGAATACTATGGACAGAGAAGCCTGGCGGGCTACAGTCCATAGGGTCACAGAGTCGGGCACAACAGAAGTGACTTAGCAAAGTCAAAGATATAAAGTCTATACTGAATGACTTTTTAAAAACAACTGCGGGACTTCCCTAGTGTTCCAGTGGCTAAGACTCTCCAATCTTAATGCACGGCACACTGGTTTGATCTTTGCTTCAGGAAAGACCCACATGCCCCAACTAAAGATTCCTTATCTGCAAGGGAGATGAAAGATCCTGCATGCCCACAACGAAGACCTGGCATGTATAAGTAAATAAATAAAAATAAATTTTAAAAGAAGATAATCCTGATTTTTGAATAATCAATTATTTCATGAAGTAAGAAAGACAGAAGGAACAAAGGATGATCTAAAACACTGAATGTAATATAAAAGCATGTTCTGATTAAGAGCGTTCATTTTTAATTTAGGATCTAGGTGATATTGTACTGCATTACATAGAGATTTGTAAACATTCTAAATGAAGGAACTATCTAGAATTGTATCTGACTCTTTGCGACCCCATGGACTGTAGCCTGCCAGGCTCCTCCATCTGTGGGATTCTCCAGGCAAGAATACTGGAGTGGGTTGCCATTTCCTTCTCCAAGAGATCTTCCCAATCCAGGGGTCAAACCCAGGTCTCCCACATTGCAGGCAGACACTTTACCATCTGAGCCACCAGGGAAGCTCATGAATAAAATAAGGTATATATAAATATGTCCTAATTTCTTTACATTTGAATTATGTATTTTCTTAGAGGAAGAAGGAAATTTCTGATTCTGTATTATTTCTAAAGAAGTAGGCTGTATTTAACTGAGATCATGGATGTAATACCTCTAACATTCTTGTTCTTTTTCACTTTTATGTGGAGTTTTATAAAGTAAGAGTGTATAGACAGGTGAATAACACAGAAACCAATGAGGGAACAGTTCTAAACAGAATTTATCACACTGAGAGATATTGCTGAAGGAACTGGGGTGTATAATCTTAGAAATGAATTGCTTGAATCCAAAATATGGACATAGTCTCAATGCCCATTTACTTATTTCCTTTGTTTCCAGCCCTCTTTTCTTTTTCCAAAGGTGTCCAAGATACATAGAACTGGAAATCTAACAAGCGTCTCAGAATTCTTCCTCTTGGGCCTCTCAGATGATGCAGAACTGCAGCCTTTGCTCTGTGTCCTCTTCCTGTCCATGTACCTGGTCACCGTGTTGGGGAACCTGCTCATCATATTAGCCATCACCTCTGACCCCCACCTCCACACCCCCATGTACTTCTTCCTCTCCAACCTATCCTTGGTTGACATCGGTTTAATCTCCACCACAGTTCCCAAAATGATTGTGGACATCCAATCTCACAGCAGAATCATCTCCTATGGAGGCTGCCTGACTCAGATGTCTATTTTTATCCTTTTTGCGTGTATGGATTGTATGCTTCTTACCGTGATGGCCTATGACAGGTTTGTGGCCATCTGTCACCCACTGCATTATACAATCATCATGAACCCACGCACCTGTTGCATCTTCATTTTGGTGTCTTTTTTTGTTAGCCTTTTGGATTCCCAGATGCATAATGTGATTGTGTTACAACTTACCTGCTTCAAGGATATAGAAATTTCTAGTTTCTTCTGTGACCCTTCTCAACTGCTCGACCTTGCTTGTTCTGATACTTTCACCAATAACATAGTCAGCTATACTATCGGTGCCTTGACTGGTTTTCTCTCTATCTCAGGAATCATTTTCTCTTACTATAAAATTCTTGTCTCCATTCTGAGAGTCCCCTCATCAGGTGGGATGTACAAAGCCTTTGCCACCTGTGGTTCTCACCTGGCAGTTGTTTGCTTATTTTATGTAATAGCCCTGGATGTGTACCTCAGCTCAGCCATCTCACAATCTCCCAGGAAGGATGCAGCAGCCTCGGTGGTGTACACTGTGGTCACCCCCATGCTGAACCCCTTCATCTACAGCCTGAGGAACAAAGACATCAAAAGGGCCTTGTGGAGGTTCCTTAGCAGCACAAACTCATCTTAGGACATGGCAACCCATTTGAGCATATACTAGAAAATGTAACAAAACTAAATCTGGAGATCTAAAAGTTCTACCTCTCTCATGACATCATTTTATAGCTTATTGCCTTCATGCCTCTCCTTGCTTTCTACCTGAATATTACTTCTCTGTAGCTTATTCCCCTGCCAATGCAGGAGACACAAGAGACACAGGTTCAATCCATGAGTCCAGAAGATCCCTGGAGGAGGAAATGGCAACCCACTCCAGTATTCTTGCCTGGGAAATCCCATGGACAGAGGATCCTTGTGGGCTACAGTCCACAGGGTTGCAGAGAGTCAAACAAGACTGAGCATGCACACACACACATGTTTTAACATGACAGTGGAGAGTTCTAAGATCCTTTTTGTATCAAAACCACTCCTTGACAGAATCTCACTATATCTATGGGGATTCTATATTTTTATCTTCAGTAGCCCAAGCATCCTCAAAAGAATAATTCCCCTTTAATATACCAAAAATGTACAAATTTTCCAAGCTTTTATATATTTTCAAGAGTAAATTCTATTTTCAAATCTGCACATGCTGTTATGTGAGCTGCAAGTCACTGCTCCTCAGCCTTGACTTCTATTGAAACCATCTGGGAAGTTTAAAATACTGACCACCGGGTCTCACCACTAGAGTTTCTGATTCAACTGGACTTGGGTGTAGTCCAAGCACAAGGATTTTAAAAAGCTCTCAAGTGGTTCTAGTGTGTGCCCACTGTTGACAACTACTAATCCAAGTCAAGTCTCTCTTTCAAAGGTGAGCTTTATGCCTTGGGTCCTAACATTCCTCATGGACAAATGCTGAAGATCCAAAAGAGATCAGAGGTCAATGGGGGAAGATATGAAGACCCTGATGTGGTAATAAGCAATGCATTTTCCCTTTATATCCAATAAATTTCTCCACATAGCTTCTCTACATCGTACACCTGGCCTTTACTTTAGGGTGGGGCATCGGAAATCACATTCTATCTTGTGGTCTATGTTCCATCTTGTATTCATCTTAACATATATTCAGCAGTGGCCTGCAAACGTCTCTTCACTCCAAAAGCTCAACGAGTCCCTTTATACCCCTCCAGCCTTTGGTAGAGTAGTTTTGTCCCTCAGTTATGATCACTATGGTACCACTTTTTTCTTTCTTGTCTTTCAGTCCTTCAATAAAATTTTTTTAATTTTTTTATTTTTAAACTTTACAATATTGTATTGGTTTTGCCATATATCAACATGAATCTGCCACAAGTATACACGTGTTCCCCATCCTGAACCCTCCTCCCTCCTCCCTCCCCATACCATCCCTCTGGGTCGTCCCAGTGCACCAGCCCCAAGCATCCAGTATCGTGCATCGAACTTGGACTGGCGACTTGTTTCATATATGATATTATACATGTTTCAATGCCATTCTCCCAAATCATCCCACTCTGTCCCTCTCCCACAGAGTCCAAAATACTGTTCGATACATCAGTGTCTCTTTTGCTGTCTCGTATACAGGGTTATTGTTACCATCTTTCTAAATTCGATATATATGCATTAGTATACTGTATTTATGTTTTTCTTTCTGGCTTACTTCACTCTGTATAATAGGTGCCAGTTTCATCCACCTCATTAGAACTGATTCAAATGTATTCTTTTTAATGGCTGAGTAATACTCCATTGTGTATATTTACCCCAGCTTTCTTATCCATTCATCTGCTGATGGACATCTAGGTTGCTTCCATGTCCTGGCTATTATAAACAGTGCTGCGATGAACAGTGGGGTACACGTGTCTCTTTCCCTTCTGGTTTCCTTGGTGTGTATGCCCAGAAGTGGGATTGCTGGGTCATAAGGAAGTTCTATTTCCAGTTTTTTAAGGAATCTCCACACTTTTCTCCATAGTGACTGTACTAGTTTGCATTCCACCAACAGTGTAAGAAGGTTCTTTTCTCCACACCCTCTCCAGCATTTATTGCTTGTAGACTTTTGGATCCCAGCCATTCTGACTGGCATGAAATGGCATCTCATTGTAGTTTGGATTTGCATTTCTCTGATAATGAGTGATGTTGAGCATCTTTTCATGTGTTTGTTAGCCATCTGTATGTCTTCTTTGGAGAAATGTCTATTTAGTTCTTTGGCCCATTTTTTGATTGGGTCATTTATTTTTCTGGAATTGAGCTGTAGGAGTTGCTTGTATATTTTTGAGGTTAGTTATTTGTCAGTTGCTTCGTTTGCTATTATTTTCTCCCATTCTGAAGGCTGCCTTTTCACCTTGCTTATAGTTTCCTTTGTTGTGCAGAAGCTTTTAAGGTTAATTAGGTCCCATTTGTTTATTTTTGCTTTTATTTCCAATATTCTGGGAGGTGGGTCATAGCGGATCCTGCTGTGATGTATGTTGGAGAGTGTTTTGCCTATGTTCTCCTCTAGGAGTTTTATAGTTTCTGGTCTTACCTTTAGATCTTTAATGCATTTTTAGTTTATTTTTGTGTATGGTGTTAGAAAGTGCTCTAGTTTCATTCTTTTACAAGTGGTTGACCAGTTTTCCCAGCACTACTTGTTAAAGAGATTGTCTTTAATCCACTGTATATTCTTGCCTCCTTTGTCAAAGATAAGGTGTCCATATGTGCGTGGATTTATCTCTGGGCTTTCTATTTTGTTCCATTGATCTATATTTCTGTCTTTGTGCCAGTACCATACTGTCTTGATGACTGTGGATTTGTCATAGAGCCTGAAGTCAGGCAGGTTGATTCCTCCAGTTCCATTCTTCTTTCTCAAGAATGCTTTGGCTATTCGTGGTTTTTTGTGTTTCCATACAAATTGTGAAATTATTTGTTCTAGCTCTGTGAACAATATCGTTGGTAGCTTGATAGGGATTGCATTGAATCTATAAATTGCTTTGGGTAGTATACTCATTTTCACTATATTGATTCTTCCAATCCATGAACATGGTATATTTCTCCATCTATTATGGTCCTCTTTGATTTCTTTCACCAGTGTTTTATAGTTTTCTATATATAGGTCTTTAGTTTCTTTAGGTAGATATATTCCTAAGTATTTTATTCTTTTTGTTGCAATGGTGAATGGAATTGTTTCCTTAATTTCTCTTTCTGTTTTCTCATTATTAGTGTATAGGAATGCAAGGGATTTCTGTGTGTTGATTTTATATCCTGCAACTTTACTATATTCATTGATTGTTTCTAGTAATTTTCTAGTGGAGTCTTTAGGATTTTCTATGTAGAGGATCATGTCATCTGCAAACAGTGAGAGTTTTACTTCTTCTTTTCCAATTTGGATTCCTTTTATTTCTTTTTCTGCTCTGATTGCTGTGGCCAAAACTTCCAAAACTATGTTGAATAGTAATGGTGAGAGAGGGCACCCTTGTCTTGTTCCTGACTTTAGGGGGAATGCTTTCAATTTTTCACCATTGAGGATAATGTTTGCTGTGGGTTTGTCATATATCT